>NC_091342.1:13701585-13726585 GCF_038502225.1 Cherax quadricarinatus
AACACAATAAAAATAGTGAAAAAATATGCGCAACACAAAAACAGTGAAAAAATGTACACAACACAATAAAAATAGTGAAAAAATATGCGCAACACAAAAACAGTGAAAAAATGTACACAACCAATAAAAATAGTGATAGAAAATGTACACAACACAATAAAATCAGTGGAAAAAAATAAAAACACTTAAATAAAAGCAACGAACATGAACACTCAACACAAATATTAACATACCAAGTTAAAACAGCCGGCATCATTTAAAAGCCTCTTTAAATTATTAATGTCAAAATTTTCCAAAAAAGTTCTCTGTGAGGGTGTTGAGGTGCAGCTACTACGAGGGAAAGACTAGAGAACATGGAAGAGTAAATTTAACTTTCTTAAAATATACTGGGAATTAGTGAGGGGCCGCAAATGCTTTCCTGGATATCTCTACGATCGAATATATTTAATTTAAATATATTTTTTTTAGACAATGCTCTACTCTCTCGTCTGGAAATGTGGCCTTGTATAACAGTGGTTGTTAAAGCGTTCTTGTATTGCTGGTACAGTAGAGAGTGGTTTTATGGTTTGTCTTCCTGGAAAACTGAGCTCACTGCCTTGCTGGAAACAAATGATATCTCCAGAATGCCTAGAAAAGTGTTATTTCTCTGTGATGTGTAAGAACAAGTCAGGTCGATGCCTCCAGCGTACACCTCACACGTCTGGACTCTTACCTTCACAAGCAGCAGACACTTCACATGTCAGGACTCCAGCAGCAGCAGACACCTCACACATCAAGATAAGAGACGGCAGGAATATCGGTGTTAGGCGATCAAGGAAGAGCAACCTCTGCCACTGCTGACATGTGGTTACTTCATGGAAAGTCTACAAGGGGAAAGAAGAACATAAACTAAATACATAACCAACTGAAGAAAGTAATAATATATATTGATCTTTTAATATATTTCAACATGTCATGAACATGTAATTGGGCTTCTTGCTCTTCACGTCTGTATAACATTATTTTTACTCTATAAACAGTATAATGTGTATACAAACACACACTATTGACAAGTGCCTTTGACAACTAGTAACCAACCCAACAGGATGTGTCTGTGGACAAGTGATTTTAACATCTAGTAACACACACACACACACACACACACACACACACACACACACACACACACACACACACACACACACACACACACACACACACACACACGTGCACGGAGACTGGCAAGTGACTCGTGTATTACGATTTCGTCTTTAATCTATTTTTATTATTGTATCAAAATATGCATTTTCATTTTCCAAGAAATATTTTTGTATATTTTCCTCTTTTTTAATATATTTTTTTTAGTCTTCTTTAATCAAAGTTTCAAAATTATCAAACGACGTTTTTGTCATTTTTTATATACTTTTGCATTTAGTTTTTCACTCTCTTTATCAAGCCGTGTATGTTTTTTTTTCTTTTTAACAATGAAATATTTTTTATGAAAAGTAGAAATACGTATATGCTTTTGGAATACAGGAAAAATAGACATCCACTATGGTATGAACATCCAACACCATCAACTACTGCAGTCACATTTAAAACCATTTCCATGAACAATATTTTCTGCTATCGACCAAATTGCCATCAACCAGACTACCATTAACTACATTCGTCTCTCTGCCATCTCATCGATTATATTTCCTTCAGGCAACACAGCCGCTAATTTCCATCTCATTCCAGTGGTATCTGGGACCAGTAGAGGCATCAGAGTATATCCTGTCTGGAGCACAACCACCATCTGTAACTGGGTCGCTGCGAGGAGTCGTGAGGCACCGAGATAGTGCTCCTCTCAGAACCATTCATTTTTATGGGTATTTTTTGTCTTGTGTCGTGATTGGCTGCGAGGCTCCGGATACTGACCAAAACAGAATGCACGGACACAACGTACATTATCATATTGTTTTTCATATTTCTTTAGCAATTCAGTTGTGTAAGTCACACTGATTTTTTTCTGAGGTATGATGGATTTTATCTACCTAATTTGCCACTAGGTTTATACTCGTAACAATTGTGTGTTGCCTGTATTGTATATTGAAGAAAAATCACTTTGCAGAAGAAGCATTTATTGGGGCCACGTAACAGTAGCAGGATACCCCAGGTAAGACCCATGTGGCTGAAAGGAGATTTGGATAGTGAAAGAGAAGTAAGGAAGAGGAAAAAGCTAACAGACTGAGGGAAAGACCCGGGGCTGGACCCAGCCACATGGTGTTGTTTGGCCAGAGCAGAGGGGAAATGCTGTTGGCTGTGCTGCGCGCGCACACACACACACACACACACACACACACACACACACACACACACACACACACACACACACACACACACACGTGTGTGTGAAGTTTATTTTACCTTAAAGTTTATTTCGATTTAAAAAATGTGGCTCTATTATTCACATATAATGAGTTTATCAAATGATAAAAGTAATTCTTGAATGGAAATCATTTTTGAACTACTGGGGATAGTCAAAATAGTAACAATGAATCACTACTTTGTGCTCCAAATGATTCCTAAGCTCATGTGTTCACCATTTTTGGCTTTATTTTGGAAGAATAGTTTTTTTTTTTTTTTAGCTTTTCGATGATGGTGGAACTTGTGTAATTTTACTGTGTTATTGTGTCACTAAAATTACATCATCAGTCATTAAATGTCAGGCATCACAAATTAATCATCAGTTATCATTGGACTCATTTGCCTAAAAATGGTTTTCATATTAAAATGTTTTTTTCTCAGTGAAGTTATCCAGACACCGCACCAGAATATTGGTGGATCCATCGCTGCGTTGACACCGCTGTACGCACTCCAGTGCCCAGACCCACAAGTGTACCGTATCCTAGGTCCTTAGGATAGAAAATGGGATTCTTTGGTCTTTTAATGGGTCGAAATACCGAGTTCCGTACTGCAGTGGATGCTTAACCACGTGTACTGGCGAGCCAGCAGTTGTTCAGCCACCGAGCGAATCATCCCTGAGGAATACCTCCGTCAGGAGAGACTTTCCTGTTTCCTGACGAATGAACCACCATTAAGATTACTGAACTCAATTCTGAGTTCGAGTCTGAACGTCAATAAAATATAATAAAATACTTACATTGTTAAATAATATACAGGTCTTCGTGTCTGCTAAAAAGATACTTAGCTACAGGATTTCGCATGAGGATCCAGGCCAGCTTGAATAATAAAGTAATTTTATATACGTTTGTATCAGCGAGACGCTTCTCTCCCGTGCCTGCAGGTGCCCAGACGTACTTTAATAGTCACGAAATTTGCTCCACCTGTTGTATAACATACTCATTTTATTTAATAATGTCTTAGTTAGACTTGTAGTTTTTTAAATAAGAGGATAAACATTTTCCCTTCTTGGAGACTCGTGTTTGAGAGTTGTCACTTCTCAAGTGACGGCTCTCAAAATGCTAAACAGTAAATGAGTTATCTTAGTGCCACGAGTTTTATTCATTACGTAAAGTCATGCTTAATTCATGAAATATTCTCAGAAACAACCTGTCAATTTTGTTTCTGTCTGTTCTTGTTTACTTGACTGTCCTGTGCACTTTCAGCCATCATTTGCACATTAAACATTCAGACAATACACAAAAGTCTTACCCTGCGATGTGTTTCCTTATTTATATTGCCTGTGCCCTACCTGGGCCCTTGACTATTATTGCGTTCTACTTCTGCTTCGGATCAGCGATGATCACTGTCAACACCGCAATCAAAAGTTCAAGATAATTATGCAAATAATTCTAGTATTGTCGTGTTTTTATTGCCAAATATCAAATTCTGTTCCAGAAGATTTCAACAAAGCTTCACAACGGATCCAGAGTCAATCCCTGGTCCAACAGACACACAGTTGCAGGTTTCCTTCCACCTACTGCTTTTGAACGTTTTTTAAAAAAATAATAATGATCCTTACACCCGCTGCTGCTGTTATTTACCTAGCAATAAATAGGTACTCGCAGAAATAATACACATACTTTGGCTTTCTTGGATTATCCTGCGTTAACAACCATCCTGGGTTAATAATAAGAAATAAGATTATCCTAGGTTATTTACACTGTCACTATGTAAGGCAGTTGTAAAATCTAAACTTATATAAAGAAGTGAATAAAAATACTTCTTTTTTTTCATCTTCAAACAACGTAGAGACTAACGAGGTCACCTCTCCTGTAACACGCACGCTATTCTGCTAACAATACCACTTGCATTACTCGCATTACTGTTGAGAGGTAGTTAATAGTGCGAGTCGGGAGAAAGGGAGTTTGGAAGAGGTGGGGAGGGGGCATTAAGAAGATGGTGCCAGGGAAGATAATAACATAGATGGTCGTGGAGAAATGTAGCTTGGTCAGTCACGCCTCAATGATGCTGCAGTATGAAATGTTGTTGTTGTTGTTATTGGTGGTGGTGTTAGTGGTGGTGATGGTGGTGGTGGTGGTGTTAGTGGTGGTGGTTTTATTATCGTCAGTTCCCACGCTCCTCCTCCACCTCGACCGTGGATACTTGGATAAACAATATTTTTCTCTTTTCTCTCCCTCCTCAATGTTCTCAATTTTGACACCGCTCGCTCACATAAAAGTTCTCATGAATGTTCAGGATAACGAAATCTGAAATGCAGAATGATGTCAGAGGATGCCACATCCTCATGCACTGCCCAAATGCTCAGAGTCTGAACCTTGACCCAATATTCGCTGATCCTCATCGAAAATTGACTTTATGCTTGTACGTGAGTATTGCGAAGGTAATGTTCTTGTTCCACATGGATGGAAAAAATTCAAGTTGACGTCCTAGGTACTGAGACAGTCATCTAATGCCTGGAGGATATGTAACGAATGCCTGGAGGATATGTAACGAATGCTTGGAGGATATGTAACGAATGCCTGGAGGATATGTAACGAATGCTTGGAGGATACCTGGAGTTTACCTGGAGAGAGTTTCGGGGGTCAACGCCCCCGCGGCCCGGTCTGTGACCAGGCCTCCTGGTGGATCAGCGCCTGATCAACCAGGCTGTTGCTGCTGGCTGCACGCAAACCAACGTACGAGCCACAGCCCGGCTGATCAGGAACTGACTTTAGGTGCTTGTCCAGTGCCAGCTTGAAGACTGCCAGGGGTCTGTTGGTAATCCCCCTTATGTGTGCTGGGAGACAGTTGAACAGTCTCGGGCCCCTGACACTTATTGTATGGTCTCTTAACGTGCTAGTGACACCCCTGCTTTTCATTGGGGGGATGGTGCATCGTCTGCCAAGTCTTTTGCTTTCGTAGTGAGTGATTTTCGTGTGCAAGTTCGGTACTAGTCCCTCTAGGATTTTCCAGGTGTATATAATCATGTATCTCTCCCTCCTGCGTTCCAGGGAATACAGGTTTAGAAACCTCAAGCGCTCCCAGTAATTGAGGTGTTTTATCTCCGTTATGCGCGCCGTGAAAGTTCTCTGTACATTTTCTAGGTCGGCAATTTCACCTGCCTTGAAAGGTGCTGTTAGAGTGCAGCAATATTCCAGCCTAGATAGAACAAGTGACCTGAAGAGTGTCATCATGGGCTTGGCCTCCCTAGTTTTGAAGGTTCTCATTATCCATCCATGTAACGAATGCCTGGAGGATATGTAACGAATGCCTGGAGGATATGTAACACTTGAATATCTGGAGGATATGTAACACTTGAATATCTGGAGGATATGTAACACTTGAATGAGTGAAGGTGTTATCCATATTTGGAGGGTAATCGCAGGATGGTGTTATCGTCGTGGTATCATACTGGGTGGTGATCTCAGTGTTATCCATGCAGGATGATGTTATCATAGTGGTATATTGGAGGTGATAATATCAGTGTTATCTACGCAGGAAGGTGTTATCGTTGTGGTATAATACTGAGGGTGATGTTAGTGTTATCCATGCTGGACTGATATCCAGAGGATAGAGAAGAACGTGTTCTTCATCAAGCACAATTACCTCGCGACTTACACATTAGTTCTGCGCTGTCAGACTTGAAAGATTGATCTAGTTCTCATTCTCTCTTTATCTGTGTTTTTCTCTTTCTCTCTCTCTCTCTCTCTCTCTCTCTCTCTCTCTCTCTCTCTCTCTCTCTCTCTCTCTCTCTCTCTCTCTCAGTGGACTCTCCCTTCCCTCCCCAGGCCCAGGGTTACCTTGCAGTGGGTTTCAGTGTTTTTTTTTTTTTCGTAAATGGTGACATATTAGATATGTGTTTAAATTTAATGTATCATATACATTGTATGACGCTGTGATAGTTGATTTTTTATCTGATCAATTTCCAAGACACAAAATACTGTATGTCTATCATATTTTCGACAGCTGAGGAGGGAGGGGAAGGGTGAGAGTTGTTGTCTTCATTACAATGAAGAGTTCTTGATACAAGGAAATGGGAATACCTTCCCTACCTTGAATTAAACCTGACTACCTCCCGTTGTTCAGGTGTTGTTACCTCTACTGGTTCAGTGGTTTCCGATAACAACAACAATAATAAAAATAATAATAGCAGTATTAACAGTAAAAAAAAAATAATTCCGACAACTAGTAGCATCACTACACAAAACTGCAGTAATTCTCTCTCCGTCTTCCACTTACATGTAAAGTAAATCTCCAAGGTGATCAGTGAGGCCAGTAAACACTTCGAGCTCGTCTCACAAAGATGAAATAAACTACGGACGAGGAGGGAGGAGATGGTTTAGGGAAATGTGAGAGTTGATGTACAAATAAGACAAAACGGACTTAACTTGAAACACTTCTGATGGTTCACCACACAGTTACAATTATCGATCATTTTAGGAGACAAAAATTCTTAACAGTTCAGCATTGTCCACAAAAAAACTATACACCAGTTGCATACCTGTTGTAGAAGATTCCTGAGGTCATCGCCTCAACGACACGTTCTCAAACTAGGCCTCTTACTGGTTTGTAAAGAGGATTTAATAACCAGAGTTAGTGCTAGTGGCGTGTGTACAAGCTACTGCCACCTCTTCTCTTCAAAATCTAAAGCTAATAAAAGTGGTATTTTCACCTAATGAAGAAAACACAAGAATCGGTAGGTGTCAGATGACCCGCTCAATGATAAAGCCAACTCTGGCGTACCGGGGTTGCTTATCAGTGATCAAAAAAAGGAAGCCTTGCCGGTTCTGTATACCCTGTTAGAAATTATCACTACTGTGTGTTAGGATATACAGTGATATAACTAGTGAACGTCTATTTAAAACGCAAAGCCACACCCAGTTTAACAGAATACACGATCGACAGAAGCTTGTGACGTGTTTGAGCTCCGCTGTTAACTCAGGACTAGGCTGCCACCCATCTACTGATCTTGCTGTCACTACATGAGCATCCCCCACGTCTGCTACTACAGTATTTCAGTCAGCTGTCCTCCAATTCCACTAGGCCTGAAAAAAATGTGCATGTTACATTCTAAACTAATGTTGTTTGATTGGGTATTACCTGTCACTGCAGCCTCTGGTGTACTGGCGCCATGGTTAGTTATTACTCAGAGTTCTACCAGCAACGCCAACTCCATCATGCGTGACCACACCTCAGCGGGTCATCTTGTAAGGACAACTTGAGGAGAGGGGGGTGAGGGAGGGGGTCAAGCGTGTTGGCTGGCACGAGTGTTTCTGCATGACAAGTCTCTGGGAGCTGACTCCTGACCCCCACTTCGAGCTGACTTAAAATCGCAAAGTGCTGCTAGTTTCACTTCCTCTGCCTATATCGATTTTTTTCATATGTAATTACATTTTTGGGAAAAATATTCTAGAGTTTGCTCAACATTTTACAGAACTTACATATGTCTAGTAATGGAATACAATAAAAAAAGCGATCTTAACAATGCAGGACAAATTACATGGGGAAAGAAATCTTTAGCTCCAGATCTTTCGCATTCTCGTGCGTCGTCAGGAGGTATGCAATTTTGCAAGACAGCAACAGATAGGAAGGAAAATTCTCTGACGCAAGGTAGAAGGTGTCAATGGTAACCCAGTAATCCAAGTCACTTTGTGACTTGGGTAACCACCGATACCTTGTATCTTACCTCAGAGAATTTTCCCTCCTATCTGTTACTGTCTTGCAACACTGCATAGCTCCTGACGACGCACGAGAGTGCGAAAGATCTAGAGCTAAAGATTTCCTTCCACATGTAGCTTGTTTTGCATATCTAGTAATATTAAAAATAGTTCTAACTACAGCTGTCGTATGTACAACAAGTCGGTTATTTTCTATGGCATAAATAGTGACAATAATTTCCTTGTTTACTAATATTTCAGCGCCGTACGTGATCCCAACGGGTTTAGTGCTCTCTCGTGAAATAAAAATAAGATTAAAAATAAGATAACGCTGGGGAGGCAGTGTCTTCAACTCGAAATACCTAAAAGTGAGGCATCGTATACTGTCTCCTTCGACGTACAGGACACAGACTCGTGTACCTCGATGGCTTCACACCTCGATCTACTGATGTGTAGATCAGCCTCTGTGATCGGCCGAGCAATGTTAACCAAGCAACACTCCACGGGATGTGTGGGTCCCATGGAGTGCATTGTGAGTTATGTTGTATCCGCATTACAATATGCGTTACAGTATATTTAAGCCACCTTACCTAAAGCAAAACAACGAAGTATTTTTATAATAATAAGGAACGTTTAGAAAATGACGTTGGGAATCGCGTAAGAAAGAGAATGATTCAAAATAAGTGTAGGTTCAAGAGAAAGAGATTGCCTGTCTTCCTTCTTTCCTCCTACCCTTCCATTCTGTCCTCTAGAAGAATGCATGAAGATATTCTGAATGCCCTACTGAGGTCGCTTAGCTCAGGCTGACAAATTTCACTACTTTGTATGAGCTCCATTTTAAGTGATGGAATATAACAGGAAAAAATTGCCTTTCGTCCCCACTGTGTAACTATAATATAGAATATAGTAACAACACACTGTTAATGTATCTCAATTTGACAAAAAAAATTCTATCCCGGTCTGTCGACATAGCTGGCTCACTCTGGTACCATTGTATCTTCCGTTATTATAATTCTGCACTCACAGATTTCACTTGTAATTTTTTTCCTTATGGCTTTTATAAATGAGCTGAAGTAACCAGCTCAGCCTGGGTGCCATCACCTCTGCACGCCTCGGGTCGAAATGTTAATTTTGTGTCTTGGGAAATTTCTCGCTCCTTCCTTAGTGATATTATGGAAAGTGCGGAATGGTTTTCTTGGCTTACGCATGCTGTAGGGAAGATCATATTTGGTTGTTGTTTGTGGTGGGGGTAGTATTGGTAGGTGTGGTAGTTTGTGTTCATAGTTGTGGTGGTAGTTGTTGGTAGTCCCCCTCCTCCTAACCACTCATCCCCCCCTCCTCTTCCTCCCATTATATCAAGTAAATTCTCAACTCTTAACGTCATTCAGTCTTGTATTACTACACATTATCTTGACCATAAACACTGCTTCCTCTTCATTACCTCCTCTCTCTCTCTCTCTCTCTCTCTCTCTCAGTTCTGCCATCTTGGGATAGACATCCCGAGAAATAGTATGACACACGTAATAATAACTGTAGTTATGTTGGAACGATACGTTCCGAGGTGTCGTAGCTACTGACCCGGAGTAGAATGCTTAACAATTCTCACGGATTGTATTACCTCGTACGTAAACAAACTATACTGTGTGATGGAATCTGATAGGAAAACGACTAAAATTTACTGCCCACAGTGCAACAACAATATAGCATAACGAAGTAACACGCTGCAAGTATACCAAAGCTTGTTTAATAAAAAAAAAGTTTTGTCTTTGACATAAGGGAACCCAAATTTTTATTAAAATTCTTTCCGAGGTTTCCATCACGTGCTTGGTAAGTTTAACTTTCAATGTTAATCACAATTCTTGCCATAGCTTGCATCGTGTCCAGGGACGTCATCAAAGAAGGTTCAAGACACTGGTAGAAATACCAGTGCGCGTGCGACACTCACAGGGCAAATGTTGTGTCCAGTAATACCTTTAAGACCAGTCTAGTTATTTCTGATGTTGACTTAATGTCTTCACGAATACTGAATGCTATCAAGATTTAGCACACTCACCTATTTATATTCACCTATTTGTGGTTGCAGGAGTCAAGTGACAGCTCCTGACCCCGCCTCATCGCTGGTCGCTAAAAGGTCCACTCTCTCCCAGCTCCAAGAGCTTTATTGTACCTCTTCTTAAAGCTGTGTATGAATCCTGCCTCGTGTGTGTGTGTGTGTGTGTGTGTGTTTGGATTGTCACTAAGTTAAGGTGAGAAATTAATTTTAGCTAATACATTTGTAAAAATAAAACGAAATAATCACTTTCGTGAAAAAGTTCGATTTTAAAAAGCTAAAAAGTTAAAATGTATGTAAACTCAGCATTTATAAAAATACACACGAGAGATGTCCTTCTGAAAAAATATAGTTTTACAGTGTTCAAAATCTGGCTGGAGCAACACTGGGTATTTGTGAAATGCAATTATATATATATATGTCGTGCCGAATATGTAAAACTGGTCAATTAGCAAGAACTCATTTAAAATTTACACCAGAGGTGGACCCCATCCTATATAAAAAAAAACGTTTAAAGATATATTTTTTCATTAATGTTAATGTAAAAAAATTAATTTTGCACCAAAAGAATCTTAGAAAACTTTCCTAACCTTATTATAACAAGAACAATTTGTTTTAGCCTAACCCATCTAAATATATTTTAGATTTGTTTACGATAATTTAATACTAAACAAACACAGTGAAATATATTTTTTCGTTAGGTTCAGAATGATTTTGGCGAAATTATTGCATACACAAATTTTCGCTTGTCCTATATGGCAAGATGAGTGTTGCTATTTAAGCCAAGATCGCAAGTTCTGCCTATTCGGCACGACATATATATATAAATATATATATATATATATATATATATGTATATATATATACTTATATATATATATATATATACCTATATATATATACGTATATATATATACGTATATATATATACGTATATATATATACGTATATATAATATATATATATGTATATATATATACGTATATATATATATATATACGTATATATATATACGTATATATATATATATATATATATATATATATATATATATTTATATATACGTATATATATATATACGTATATATATATATATATATATATATTATATATATATAATTATATATATATATATATATATATATATATATATATATATATATATATATATATATATATATATATATATATACGTATATATATATACGTATATATATATACATATATATATATATATATATATATATATATATATTATATATATATAGCTATATATATATATATATATATATATATATATATATATATATACGTATATATGTATACGTATATATATATATACGTATATATATATACACGTATATATATATATATATATACGTATATATATATATATATATATATATATATATATATATATATATATATATATATATATATATATATATATCCTCAAATACAGGTGGTTGCAGGTTTATGAGAGTTGGATATTTGAAAAGTTAGATCATGTGCAGCATTCATCCCTGTGTGAAAGTTAGGTTAGCAATTTAGTCTGGCGGGACGGGGAGGTGTGACCATGGGGGAAAATGCGACCCGGGGAAGTGTGACCCATGGCAACAATACGACCAGGGAGGTGTGACCCATGGGAACAATACGACCAGGGAGGTGTGACCCATGGGAACAATACGACAAGGGAGGTGCGACCCATGGCAACAATGCGACCCGGGAGGTGTGACCCATGACAAGAATGTGACCCAGGGAGGTGTGACCCCTGGCAAGGTGTGACCATGGGGGAAATGCGACCCGGGGAGGTGTGACCCGGAAAGATTGTAGTTTGCTACTTAAAGTTACATTGTAAGTCATGTCTCATTCTTCCACATTGTAAATTGCTACTGGAGAGCAACAAGATCATTATAATCAGCAATGGATGAGTAAGACGCGTGTGCAACACTTAGTTATCAGTAGTGATGAAATGTTCGGCCTGTGTAACAGGCATCCTCAGTTTTCTTCCCATCCAAGGTAGGTGGTCAGTCCCACCCTCCAAAGCTGAGGAACTGACCACCTCAAAACAACAACTACCGTCACCAGTATTATGTTCTTCTATATTCGACTGAAGAAACCTGTTGCAGCTGTCGAACGTGTCAGCAGTAAAGATACCGAAGTGTTGCACAAGTGTCAGCAGTTTGTCATTACTGTTAACATTAATATGAAGATTAGTAGTGTTATTTTCCGGTGTGCGCGTTGTTATATTTACGAAAAAGCGTTAAATCAGTATGGGTCATTCAGCGCCTGGATGGGAGGCAATGAGGTTAGGCTCGAGGACGCGGAGAGTAGCTCTAGTTTCCTAGATCAAGAGCCCTGGATCACTTGCAAAAACCTCTTCTTGTATTTCTTGACATCGTGAACAATTTCCGACTTTATAATAATATAATATAGCTTAATAAATGTAATGTACATTATTTTGATGTTGGAAAATGTAATTCTGAGCTGATTACTTTTACTCTCTAAGCAAAACTAATTACCGCTATGGAAATGAAAATTGTGTGTGTGTGTGTGTGTGTGTGTGTGTGTGTGTGTGTGTGTGTGTGTGTGTGTGTGTGTGCCTGTGTGAGTGTGAAGCATTTCTTCTCTTCGTAATAAATGCAAATTGCTTGAGAGCTCTGACAACTCGGCCATAATTGTACACTAACTGACCCGGGTTTAGTGTCACGATCTCATATATTATCTCCGGGTTGCTGTACTGCCAAGTATTACAGCTCATTACTGTCCTCTAGATTGGTTTAAATAATAATAATAATAATAATTATAATAATATTAATATAACATTATTAATATGTATGATGGCGAGTGTTATGATGGTAACTGTAGTAATGGAGGTAATAACAAATGTTTGCCACTGAAATATGAATGAAAAATTACTCAGATAATGGAAACGATGTGTGACGCTGATTGACTTGGACAAGGCTTATGATAATTTAGGAAGAGTCATGTGGCTAGTATTGTAAATACGTGGAATAGGAAGCAAGTTGGGGTCCGAGTGGCTTCCAGCAAACAGTGTTAAGGATGTTGTTAAATGGTTCAGAAAACTGACAGGTTGATGAATTAAGAATTCATCAATGTTGAGAATGAAACCCACTTTGCAGAACTTATTGAGACAATGTTTCGTTCTGTGTAGAGCATGACGACTTGAAGAAGCTCTACACAAAGCTGAAACTGTATCCCAGTATCAGCTTGCTCTGAAAAAATGTCGTTTTTCACCGTTTTAAATGTTAAGGAATCTGAAATCAGGGAGAAGAATTGTAATTCATCTCTGTTTTCGACTGATGAAGCCTGCAGAGCAGGCGAAAAGTTTCACCAATGAAGATAACTTGTGTCTTACTCATCAACTTCTCGGTATTATATACCATTTATAATATGATAGGGTTGATGCGCCGGCAGCTGTGTTTACATTCCGGAGGCAGTACAAACATCTGTTCTTGAGCGTACTTCGTTTATGTTATTGTGATTACCACTGTATCAGTGTGACGCCAGTAAGTGGAATTCTTGTGTGAGGAGTTGAAGTGAAATATTTGTTTGATGAGCGTCGGGTTCTCGACTTTGTTTGCTATTCTACCTCGGGATTTGAGAAGGCAACTGGAATTCGATCTGACAGGGGTAGTGTGGAGCTCCTGGTGTGTAGGCACGAGAATCCTTCATGGTGTTTAGGGAGTGACTTGAGGACATAAAGAGGGAAGGGGGTGAGAAGTAAGAATGGAGACAGGGAGTCCCTCGGACAGATATATAAGCTCTACCATCTTAAACACTCAGTAAGGTAGGTTCAACAGTCTGGCATTATTCATGAGAATAATGAGACAATGCAGCTTTAGTGAAAGCCAGAAGGGCTCAGCGGCGGGCGTGATGAAATCAATAGCTTCATGGAGGTACAAAATATAGCCTTTTTGTCCTCAACACACACTGCTGCGGGGATGACGCAACTCTGTTTATCATTACTGTGATTCTGCGCTCTTTGTAGACCTGACGAGTATGTCTTGTGTGCGCTGAGAGTACACATCAAAAAGATATACTAGTGGGTTTACATGTATATCAATATATACACTCTTTATTTGAATCCCTAAGATATACTAGTGGGTTTACATGTATATCAATATATACACTCTTTTTTTTTTATTTGGATATTTTCAAACGGTGGTGATTGTAAACCCTCGTGTGCTGGTAAGGTTCAACACAAATCGTTCATGATATACATTAATAAGCACAGAGTATTGTATAAAAGATTAAAGTGTATTTGACACAGTTGACATTCAGTTCTCGTGTACTCAAAATTTCTGTTTATAAATCTTTTATTATAGAATTTATCATTGTCTAAATGAACACAGATCAGATTAAAATCTCATTGTTAAATGTGTTGTCACACCTGTCCCTCATCCCATATACATTACATCCAATGTAACTATGTTAAGTAAGATTACACAAGATAACATAACAATATTCATCATTATTATTATAACCAAGGAAAACCCAAACCTACAATCTGCATTATTTTTTCCACATTGTTATTTATATATTATTAATCCACATAATCTTCAAACCCTCCTTTACAATACTCATTATTGCCAGTGCCGACACAGCTGACACTTCTACCCCCCCCCCTCATTATTGTCAGTGCCGACACAGCTGACACTTCTACCCCCCCCCGTATGTACAGTCCCCATTCTAAATAACATACATTAATTTCCCTAATGAATGGTCATTGATAACAATTTCTACTAAAATAACCCAACCCAGCAGACTTCCAAACAAAAACAGTCAGGGTCATTATAAGACATGTAGGAACGAGTCCAGCAATCATATATGTATACATATACGCATGCATATACACATACGTGTATGTGCACTTATTCATAAGAACAAACTAAATCATACATAGAAATAAAACGCTAAATGACTTGTCTGCAAATAAACTAAATATTACAATCTATGATAGAACTATGCCAAAGACATTGGTTCCCCCAAACACCCTACACATACACAAAGTTAATGTTACTGATTAACACTCAATATATAATAGGACCTTCCATACAAAATAAGGGGATATATAAACCCCATCAAATACTTATATATTTTCGTACATAGTGCATAATGTACATATTCAATACAATAATAATAAAAAAAAAAGAAAAAAAAAAAAAAAGAGGTGTATGACAAGGCTAAATCTATCTTCAGATTAAAAATATATAAGACATAACCTCACATTATACATATAAATATAAACCTCCTATATAAAATGATTCTTATAACAAGAAGGGAAAAAACCGAAAATCACATACAACTTTTGACTCTGTGATTTTACAAAAATTCATAAGGTCTACATACTCCTACAATAAACTTTACCCACATCAACCACCGTGCAAACCAATCAACCATACCTCACCAGGCTTCCAATCACACCAAGAGGGCGCACCACTGAAGAGACCAACCCCTTGCCTCTCACCCCATACTCAAACGGAGTAAACGTTCAACAGTAAGTCCACGATATCCCTCCGGAAAACTAATTACCCACCTTCCCCCATATAATTGTTTGTTCCTACATGCTGTCCTATAAAAACTCGCCGCCAACGCTTTTATCCTAATGTTCCCCTCCACCTCCCTCATCCCCCAAGAAACATACAAGTAATCAACTATTACATATCTGATAGCCCTTCCCACCTCTTTGGGTACCCCTCCCAAATCTAACATTAAAGCCCTAAGGGGTGATATCTTTCCCCCTCCCAATAAAAAGAAAACCCTCTTCAACCACAATCTTACCACCTCCAATGCAGAACAAAAATATACTACATGAAAAGCCGTTTCAACTTCCCCACAAAAAGCGCATGACGCCTCTTTCACAAAACCCATTCGTCTTAGCACCTCTTTCGATGCTAACGTCCCCATAAGAAATCTATATACTAATTCCCTCGCTCTTGCCGGTATTCTTAATTTACTAAATTCCACCCATATCACTCTCCAATCATATGTGGGATACACTGCCGTCCCTTGCATTAATTCCTGACGACGACCCACACCCACTAACCGTTTTACCTTGAGTTTTTTAACATTGCATACCTTTAACATAAACCGCAACATGTCTTCACACTCCACTAAGTCCCTGCCACCCCACCATTTGCGGATATCCCCCATCACCTCCCCCACCCGAAGACCCCTTTCCCCCGCTGCCCGAATATACCTCTGCTTCACCCTAGACCCTAATGCAATCAATCCCAGTCCTCCCTGCCTTACCGCAGTCATTACTACATCTTTGCCCAACCACGCCCTCCCATAGCCCCACACATACCTTAAGACCCTTCTTTGCATTTCCATAATATCCTGACTTCTTAATGGGTAAATTTCCGCCACTCCCCACACCTTACTATAAATCAGCGTATTTACCACCACAACCCTTTGATGCAAGGTTACATCCCCGGCCCTTAGACCCCTCAGCCTACTCAAAGCTCTGTCCATTACCATTTCTGAATTAACCCTCCTGCTCTCCTGTGCATCTGCCAAAAACAAAATCCCACAAATCTTTAGCCTATCTACAGTTATCCAACCAAACTCCTCCCCCAAGGTCCCTCCTACCCAAGCGCCTACCTCCAACAACCGTGATTTCTGCTTATTAACTCTCATCCCAGTAGCATTCCCAAAAATCTCAATTACCCTTCCCACTTTTCTTAAATCTTCAATCCCATTAAGTAAAACAGTTGTATCATCTACATAACCAACAATATTCCCACAATATCCTCCACTCTCCCCCAACCTTCCCATCCCACCATCAACCAGAACATAGAAAGGATTCTGCATACATGCAAAGAGTATTTGGGAGAGTGGACACCCCTGCCTTAAACCCCTTCCCATGCTTACTGAACTACCCAACCTCCCATTTACCTGTACTCTCATTGATGCATTCTCATACAAAGTCCTCACCCATCCAACCACCCTCCCTCCAAAACCCATTCTCACCATACTCTCAATCAAAAATTCCCTATCCACATAATCATAAGCTTTCTCCCAATCCAGACCTAGAATACCTCCCTCATTACTACCCTCAAGGAAATCCTGAATACGACCATGACCTACCCTCATACTCCTCCCCGGGATACCAAACTGTCCCCCATGTATCACCGACCCCATGACCTTCTTCAGTCTATTACCCAAAATTTTCGCAAAAACCTTGTAATCAGCGCACATCAAAGATGTTGCACGGTAAGCACTCAACTCTCTACCCCCCCCTTCTTTGGCACCAAAACTATGACACCCGTACTTTGCGATATGCCCAACTTCCCACTAGTTAACATATGGTCCAATAGCCTAACAAAACACTGCCTAATACACCCCCAATGTGCTCTATAAAAATCATTTGGTATACCGTCTATCCCTGGTGTTTTCCCGGTACTCATCCCGAAAACTGCCTCTTCCACCTCAACCTCACTTATACCAACCTCCAACCCCACTCTATCCTGCTCACTTAAAACGCTATGGAACCCCCCTTCAAAAATACCCTCCCAGGAACCCCCCTCCCTCCAACTCCATTTCTCTCTAAACCAACTATCAGCATAGAGACTCATACTTTCCGTATTGGATAGGACTCGACCCACTGGATACCCTCCCACCCCAGGGCTTGTCTCCAATTGTAGAATGGTGGTTACACTCTGTCGGTCCCGAAATTTACGTAAAACATACCCAGACGGCTTATCACCCCACAAAACATCCTCTAACCCCGCCCTAACCCTAATTGCATCAAACCTATCATTGTGTAATTCAGCTATTCTACTCCGCAGTCTGTCCATATCATCCCTCCTACCACCTCCCCCAACATAACAATCTTGCAACTGTCCCTCCAGATAATTTTGCAACCGAAAAACGCCACCTCGCCTCCTCTCGTCCCCTAGCCTTAAAAAAATTCGCTATTCCAGGTTTTGCCTGCATTTCCCACCAATCTAACAGATCTATCTCCCTGTTCCTAGCCTCCCAAAAAGGCAACCACCAATCACTGAAAAAAGGCCCCTCCCCCTCCTCCTTAAGAAGCCTTACATTTAATTTCCAGTACCCAGAATAAATACGCACCACTCCATCCCACATCAAATCTGCTATTACCGCTCTGTGATCAGAAAACCCCACATCGAAGGTTTGCACCCTCACAACATCTATACCCTGCTTAATATAAATTCTGTCTAATCGCGCTTCATATCCCCTACGGACGAACGTATGCTCCACTAGGTAACCCCCCCTCCCCACCACATCAACAACCCCAATATCTCGCAATACATCCCTCAGCACACTCAGCACACAACCCGCCCCTCTCGGTTCGACATCACCACTCCTAATCACACAATTCCAATCACCTCCTATTACTGTTATAGCAGGCAAACCTCTCAAGTGATACAGCAATACCTCTCTGACAAAATCTACTTTTACCCTGATATTACTAGTTGCTGGCATGTAAACTCCCACGAAACTAACTCGACTCTCACCCCAGACGCCATCCACCCTCACGATCCTCCCACCCCCCCCCTCTTCCCAACCGATGACACGCAAGGGGCTGGTCTCCTTTACCGCAACTGCTACCCCACCTTTCAATTGCAAACCACTGGTTACATACATCCGATATCCTTTCACCCTCAACACACTACCAGCCCTGTGATTATGCTCTTGCAAAAAGCATATGTCAACATCAAACCGCCTTAAAAACCACTCCAACCAAACTTTCTTGACCTCAGTCTTAAGTCCATTAACATTAAGCGTGACACATCTGAAAATTACAGAAGGGGCGGCTTTCCCCTATGCCTCTGGGATTTACCCACTGCACTTTTCATATTACGTGTTCCTTTGCCACTCGAGTTTTCCTGTGCAGTCACTTCCCCCCTCCCTTTCCCAATTTGCAACTCAGGCACACCTCTACCACTATGTGTCCTCGGCTCCACAACCGCTGCCCATGACTTCTTCCCCGGCCTCTGCCCTGGGGTAATGACCTCATCTATCTCTGATGCCGCAGTTCTTTTCCTAGAACTCACACTTACACACATATCACCCTCAGACAAATCCTCCTGGTGTACCTCCACGGCCACCACATGCTCCCGCCCAATCTTACTCAAGTCTTCCTCAACAATTTGTTGTCCCTCCAAAGTTCCAGCTTCACATGAACTGAGGACACCTTTTGCACAGGGTTCCTCCTCATCCAAAAAATCCTTGATCACATCTGCCAATAACCCATCCTGGGTTGAAGCTTCCTGGACGAAAGTCTCCTCAGATGTCACCTTCAACTCCCCCGACGCCCCTGGGAGAGTGACACATGTCTCCGCCGCCGCCACCTCCCGGTCGACCTCTTCGCTCCAGAGGTCATTCCTCCGGCCTCCCGAGGCATCAGAGCCAGGCACCAAATTACACGACTGTTGAATCACAATTGGAGTGTCGAGAATTCGAGAAGCCCGCCTCCTAGGACACTGGGCTGCCATGTGCTCATAAGAGCTACATAGACGACATGTTTTCCGTTGCCCAGCATAGTACACATAAACCTGTGTTCTACAACCGATCATCGTAACATAGGATGGTATAGGCCTTGTTAAGGTCATTTTAAGGGTGTAAGAACCTTCCGGCATTCCTTCATATGGACCATCCCTCCACACCCCCATTGTTGCAGAATGCACTGTCCCATAACTTCGAAAAAACTCCTGCAGGCCATAAGCCGTAGCCTCGAAGGGTACATTCCGTACCTTCACCCATGTGAAGTACTTAGAGACGTCATGTAACACAACATCCATCGTTGAAATCACACTCATGCGTTGTTCCTGGTAATGCTCGACAATTCTTGTGTAGTAATCGACTCGTAGAAATTTCACAAAGATTCTTGTTAAACCATTAAGGGCGACGCCATACAATTCCTCGTTGGGAATACCATATGTATCCCTGATGATGTTAGGGAGAAGGACGTTCATCGTATCTCCACTTAACGTACCACGAACCAGCTCTATGCAGATAGTATTCACTCTCCGTACTGTATGTTCCGCCATGGTGATATCCCAATGAGCAGCGCACGTCCTCACTACTCAATGGTTGTTGCTGAACTAAGGTAGCTCGCCTGAAGACAGCAGAGGGGTGCCGAGACAACCGCACTCGACCGTGGTCAGGCAGCGAATGCGAGCATCGTGGAGGAGTCACGCGGTTTGAGCTCGTGTTTTGGTGGTAATTTCTGACTGTACCATAAGGAATAGAGTGTGAGATATAGGCTTGTGCACGCATAAGAGTGAATATAATCACTTAAGCCCCGAGAAAAGGAAATATAAGTGATCACAGAAAAGCAATTTAGTAAATAGTGACAGTTACTATGTGGGGGCCGTTGGAAGGAAGGTGAACGGTTGTGTCAGCCCTAAATAGTGTTGCCATAATAACGCAGTGGGATATTTGAAGAATAAGTGCAACTCAAGATCAGGGAGATAAGAGATATGTATAGATGTGTCAGTAAATACAGTGAGTGAAAAAAAAAATAGATGAGCTAGAGACTACAGTGCCTACAGGAAGTTAGTGGAAAAATTACCGAGAAACATCAAGCAATTTCAACTACTGGGACCCAGGACGGACAACAACTCCACTGCCAGCCGCACGTAATATTCACCTAGTTTGAGTTGCATGGGGTCAGCACCAGTCTCTAGCTGGAAATTGGGGGTCACTCTCCTCGAGCTATCAGAATTAGAATAGCATTTACTGGCATTTAATAGAATTTATTGAGGTTTAGGAGAGTTAAGCAGTTAATGATAGATAGCCTAGTATGAGAGGTAGCCTAGCGAAGCCTAGCATACAGAATTGAACATAATTTTAGGCACAAGATAGGACAGTGGGAACCAAGAGATAGGGTACATATGCAAAACATATGTAGTACATACGAGGGAAATAAGGACTGCTTACATAAACACACAACACACACACACACAAACACACACACACACACACACACACACACACACACATATACAGGATTTCACACCTTTATGTGAATTTACGTGATTTTAGGCACAAAAGACAGTACAGTGGAAACCAAGAGATAGGGTACATATGCAAAACATATGTAGTACATACGAGGGAAATAATGACTGCTTACATAAATGCACGCATACACACACACATACACACACACACTAGGTGAGAACAGGATCTGCTGTTAGGCACTTAAATAGCTGTAGCATACACACACACACACACACACACACACACACACACACACACACACACACACACACACACACACATACACACATACACATACATATACAGGATTTCACACCTTTATGTGAACTGACCCTCTAACCCTTCCTTCTCTCTCCATCTCTTTGTCTCTTTTCCTCTCTTCCTCTCTATCTCTCTCTATTCTTCTCTATCTATTCTTCTCTCTCTTACTCTTTCTGTCTCTTCCTCTCCCTTCCTCTATATTCCTCTCTCTCTTCCTCTCTATCCCTTTCTCTTCCTCTCTATCCCTTTCTCTTCCTCTCTCTCTTCCTCTCTCTCTTCCTCTCTCTCTTCCTCTCTCTCTTCTCTCTCTCCCTCTCTCTCTCTCTCTCTCTCTCTCTCTCTCTCTCTCTCTCTCTCTCTCTCTCTCCCCTCTCTCCTCCTATCTTTCCCTTCTCTCCTTCTCTCTTTCACTCTCTCCCCCTTTTCCTTTTCACTCTCCCTCTCTCTCTCCTTCTACCTTTCCCCTCTCTCTCTCTCTCTCTCTCCTTCTACCTTTCCTCTCTCTCTCTCTCTCTCTCTCTCTCTCTCTCTCTTTCTGTCTCTCTTTTCTTTACTAAATAAAAAATAAATAAAAAATGGTTGGGACTCGTAGAAATCAGGGATCAGATGACAATGGTATTGGTAGGGAGGAATGGATAGAGGAGCAGTGGAAAAGGATGGAGCAAGAATGGGAGAGAAAATTAGGAGAGCTTTCTGAAAAAATGGAGAAAGAGCTCTCTGCGAAATGGGAAAAGAGGTTGGAGAAGGAGACGAAGAAATGGGAGGCACAAGTCGAAACTGCAGTAGACAGGGTAAGGGTCCTAGAGTTTGAGGTAAACAGGCTGAAGCAAGTCTCAGGGGCAGTGACCAGAGAAGACACAGCTTATGAAGCTGAGAGGATGAACAGGAAGGAAGGAGATATGAATTATGCTAAGGTCATATCAGCCTGCAAAGAAGGGTCAGGGAGTAAAAGGAAAGAGCAGCTGGGTGCAGATAGAGAGGGAGATAAGTCGAATGCTGAGGCACAACCATGCTACCAAGAGCCATTGGAAAAAATAAAGGGAGAAAATGACCATATACAGACAGGAACCAGAGTCACAGAGGGAGAGGCAATGGGAGGAGGAAAGGGCAAAATCAGTGTTTATCCATGGGCTTCGGGAGAGAGAGGAAAAGACACACACTGAAAGACGGCAGGAAGAAAGAAAGGAGATTGGGAAAATCATCACGGAAATAGGGGAGAAGACATGGACGAGTTTGTAAATTTTCAGAGAATAGGGGGGTACGTGAAGGGGAGAAACCGACCGATCAAGCTGATTCTCAGGACAGAAACAGTGAGGAACAGGATCCTCCAAGAGAAACCAAGGTTGAAAAACTCGGAAGAGTACAAGAAGGTGTTCCTAGACAGAGACAGAACACAGAGAGACAGCAGCTGAGGGAGAGGACAAAAAAGCGAAAGGAGATAGGAAAGGAAACAAGGATGGAACCAGCAGAGGTTAGAGCAGAACAGAGAAGCAAATGCAAGCACACACACAACTATTCTCAGAACCCCACAACCTATCACACCATCCCAACACAAACTACAATCCATACCCACAGCTTCCACCCAACCCCCAATCATAGAATCCCACAGTATGCTACCAGGTCTCCCACCCCCACAGGCCCCCCAAACCACAGTATTGGAAAGGAAACTGAAGGTATGGTACACAAACGCTGATGGAATAACAAACAAGTGGGAGGAGTGGCACGAAAGAGTCAGAGACATCACCAGACATCATAGCACTCACAGAAACCAAGCTTACAGGTATGATCACAGATGCCATCTTTCCAACGGGATACCAGATCCTGAGGAAAGACAGAAGGAACAGGGGGGGTGGAGGAGTGGCATTGCTGATCAAACACCGATGGAATTTTGATGAGCTGGAGAGAGGAGACAGCAGAAAAGAAAGTGATTACATAACGGGAACGCTTCACTCTGGAGGTCCCAAGGTGGTAATTGCAGTGATGTATAACCCACCACAGAACAGCAGGAGACCAGGGCATGAGTATGATGAGAGCAATAGAGCGATGGTTGACACATTGGCTGCAGTGGCCAGAAGAGCTCATGCATGCAGGGCAAAGCTCCTGATCATGGGTGACTTTAACCACAAGGAGATCGACTGGGAGAACTTGGAGCCACATGGGGGCCAAGATACATGGAGGGCTAAGATGATGGAGGTGGTAGTGGAAAACTTCATGTACCAACACGTAAGGGACACTACAAGAGAGAGAGGAGAGGATGAGCCAGCAAGACTGGACTTAATATTCACCTTGAGCAGTGCAGATATTGAGGACATCACATACGAAAGACCCCTTGGGGCCAGCGATCATGTGGTTTTGAGCTTCGAATACACAGTAGAGCTACAAGTGGAGGGGGAAGCAGGAAGGCCAGGACAAATGAAACCAAACTACAGGAAAGGGGACTACACGGGAATGAGGAACTTCCTGAACGAGCTTCAGTGGGACAGAGAACTGGCAGGGAAGCCAGTTAATGAGATGATGGAATATGTAGCAACAATGTGCAAGGAGGCTGAAGAGAGGTTTGTACCCAAGGGAAACAGGAATAATGAAAAAGCCAGGATGAGACCCATGGTTCACCCAATGGTGCGAGGAGGCAAAAACCAAGTGTGCTAGGGAATGGAAGAAATATAGAAGGCAAAGGACCCAGGAGAATAAGGAGAGCAGTCGTAGAGCCAGAAACGAATATGCACAGATAAGAAGGGAGGCCCAGCGACAATATGAAAACGACATAGCAGCGAAAGCCAAATCTGACCCGAAGCTGTTATACAGCCACATCAGGAAGAAAACAATAGTCAAGGACCAGGTAATCAGGTTAAGGAAGGAAGGAGGAGAGACAACAAGAAATGACCGTGAAGTATGTGAGAAACTCAACAAGAGATTCAAAGTGTTCACAGAGGAGACAGAAGGGGCTCCAGAGGGACGGAGAGGTGTGGCACATCACCAGGTGCTGGACACGGTACACACAACCGAGGAAGAAGTGAAGAGGCTTCTGAGTGAGCTAGATACCTCAAAGGCAATGGGGCCAGATAACATCTCTCCATGGGTCCTGAGAAAGGGAGCAGAGGCGCTATGTATACCCCTAACAACAATATTCAATACATCTATCGAAACGGGGAGATTGCCTGAGGCATGGAAGACAGCAAATGTAGTCCCAATCTTTAAAAAAGGAGACAGACATGAAGCACTAAACTACAGACCAGTGTCACTGACATGTATAGTATGCAAAGTCATGGAAAAGATTGACAGGAGAAGAGTGGTGGAACTCTTAGAAAGGAATGATCTCATCAACAGCACCCAACATGGTTTCAGGGACGGGAAATCCTGTGTCACAAACTTACTGGAGTTCTATGACAAGGTGACAGCAGTAAGATAAGAGAGAGAGGGGTGGGTGGATTGCATTTTCTTGGACTGCAAGAAGGCGTTTGACACAGTACCACACAAGAGATTAGTGCAAAAACTGGAGGACCAAGCAGGGATAACAGGGAAGGCACTACAATGGATCAGGGAATATTTGTCAGGAAGACAGCAGCGAGTAATGGTACGTGGCGAGGTGTCAGAGTGGGCACCTGTGACCAGCGGGGTCCCACAGGGGTCAGTCCTTGGACCAGTGCTGTTTCTGGTATTTGTGAACGAC
>NC_091342.1:13731585-13796585 GCF_038502225.1 Cherax quadricarinatus
GGACCTAGTAGCGACCAGCGAAGAGGCGGGGACAGGCGCTGTGACTCGTCCCCTGCAACCACAAATAGGTGAGTACACTCTCTCTCTCTCTCTCTCTCTCTCTCTCTCTCTCTCTCTCTCTCTCTCTCAATGTGTGTGTGTTCATTTAGTTGTATTCACTTGATTGTGTTTACTGGGGTTGAGCTCTAGCTCTTGACCCCGGCTTTTACACTTCAGGTAACGTATGTGGCTTTCCCGGAGCCCTTTTGAGTTGTCATGCATTTTTTTGGCTGCTCGTGTTGGGTTAGTCTCCACTGCTTCAGGTGGTGGGCCTTCTTTTCATTTCTCTTTGTTATCTCGACTACCAGTTTCCTACTGTGTTGCCTCCTGACTGTTGCTGTGTCAAATACTCTGTCGTTGTCAATTTTGTTAGTTTCTGAGTATCTATAAAGCAGAAATCGTATCTCCTGTGGTGTAATTGTCTTCAGTAATTTAATATTTTATTCTCTTTTAACTGATCTTCGTATCCTAGTGGTCGTAGTTCTACAACAAGGCTTGTATAGATCCTCTGAACAATTTTATATTTAATTTTGTTAAATTACACTGGACTACATGCGCTGTGTACTCGACTCCTCGTATGAATACATCATTGTTCAAGCTACTTACATACGCCAGTTTTACAGGTTGCCTCAGGTGGAAACATTGGTGTCACGTCCTCCCCTTTAATGTTCTATCTCTCTCTCTCTCCGATTCTGTGAGTTGACTCTGGCTTCCTATCTCCTTATCTCAGCCCCATAACCTTGTATTTTCTGGAGTTGAACTCTAATAGTCACTTACCTAGCTATTTTTATATTTTTCCCAAGTATTCTGACCACAATCTCATTATTCATCCTCAGTTATAATAGGTGTCTACAGTATTTCACCAGGTTCATCATTGACGTCTATCAGCAACTGTCTTAATGCAAGAACAACAACTTGGAAACATCTTTGAAGGGTTTTGAGAGTTCAACTCCCGCAGCCCGGGCCTGGGCCATGTTTGTCTGGTGCTTGTCTGATCAACCACATTGTTGTTGCTGGCAGCTCCCTGGCTTCAGTATACTTCAAAGTCTTTCATGTCTGCTTAACTTCTTACTTCTTTTATCGTCAAACGTCTTCTGTAGTTTGAATACATGTTAATTTCCGCGTCTGGCAGCGCGGAAGTATTAAAAAATCTCAAGTACGCATTTTCTTACGAACCGGAAAAATAAAGTTTGAGGACGATGTTAGTTAGTTACCAGTTGTCACAGGCACTTGTCGATAGACACTTTGTGTGTGTGTGTGTGTGTGTGTGTGTGTGTGTGTGTGTGTGTGTGTTTTGACAGAGAGAGAAAGAGGAAGGTAGGTTAAGTGGGATGGGAGGAAGAAGACATAAGAGTACATGGGAATGGAAGACAGCAGGTGATCTTACAGTCAATAATATATCGAGTCTTCCTGCTGGGAAGAAAATCAACCAACCATTCATTTCCTTTCGTAAATGTTTTACTCTGTAGTGTGACAACGAAATTCATTTTAAGGTTTATGGTAATTCACACAAATGAACACCATGTTCTCCACTCCTACCATGACAACTCCATGTTCTCCACTCCTACCATGACAACACCATGTTCTCCACTCCTGCCATGACAACACCATGTTCTCCACTCCTGCCATGACAACACCATGTTCTCCACTCCTGCCATGACGACACCATGTTCTCCACTCCTACCATGACGACACCATGTTCTCCACTCCTACCACGACGACACCATGTTCTCCACTCCTACCACGACGACACCATGTTCTCCACTCCTACCACGACGACACCATGTTCTCCACTCCTACCACGACGACACCATGTTCTCCACTCCCACCACGACGACACCATGTTCTCCACTCCCACCACGGTAACACCATCTTCTCCACTCCCACCACGGTAACACCATCTTCTCCACTCCCACCACGGTAACACCATCTTCTCCACTCCCACCACGGTAACACCATCTTCTCCACTCCCACTACGGTAACACCATCTTCTCCACTCCCACTACGGTAACACCATCTTCTCCACTCCCACTACGGTAACACCATCTTCTCCACTCCCACTACGGTAACACCATCTTCTCCACTCCCACCACGGTAACACCATCTTCTCCACTCCCACCATGGTAACACCATCTTCTCCACTCCCATCATGGTAATAGGACTAAATGCTGTCTCATAGATTTTTCCTAAGAGTTCTCCGCATTGCACCAGGAAACTTATGGAAGGATGCTGTTTCCTCGAAAAAGAATCTTGCTAAACTATGCTACAATCCACATTTCATAGAGGATTGCAGGCGACTTGTCCATTAAATCAACTTGTCCAAAGTCGATGCCACTGAAAGGATTTAAGTAGTCCTTCACAACAACAGACAGAAGCACCATCAATATAATTACTGCATAAATATAACCCATCAGTCTGCGAGTCTTATGTATGCCTGGGGGTCACTTGTATGCTCAGTCACATGTAAGCCTGCAAGTATACTTAGGGGGTCACATAATGGCTTTATAAATTTGATATAGTTGTTCCAGGGTGAAATATAATGTGCAATAATGTCTCTCCAGACACAGCGGTGCTCTTCACTTCTGCTCACTTGTAATAACAGCGCTCGGTGAGGTGCTCTTGAAATGGTCCTCTTTGTTTTATTTAGCAAAACTGGATACATCAGCAGTGTGTTGCTGCCTATTCTATATGATAGTTCCATAGCAGGGACACATTCCACCACACAGGATGAGTCTCGTAAGTAATGATAAAATCATTCATCCTGTGCTGGGAGAATACAAAGGGTAACGAGGGTAACAGCTGCGCCAGCTTTAAAGCTTTCTCTCCATCAAAGCTGGTTACTATTACTTAAGAATTACCGTCTTTCAGGATAGCCTATCCAATACATAGGAGAAATCGAATTTTTGTTTTAGTGGGGAACATTGTGGGACACCTGGTACAGGGGTCTTCCTTGGGACCACCTAGGTAGGGTATCAAGATTTTCTGAGCTTATCTTTAATGGGGTTCTCATTTCTGATGGCACCTGGGGTTCTAACCTCGTCAGGACGTATTGGACGGGGTGTTCTGGACCCACCCCTGGGTGAGGTGTACCTCTCCAGGACGCATTAGTTCAACACATATTGTTGAATGAATATAGTTTTAGCATAGCGAGCCATTATTTGCACAATGTTTCTCTCAGAATCTTGTTCTGCTACGAGTGGCTTAGTTCCAAAATACCTATGGGCAGCATTTTGCCTTCCAAAGTATTTACTGGAGGAGAGGAAAATAGAGGAAACAAAACAAAAAAAAGCGAATAAAACACGAAGAGAAGCATGCAGAGGGGGAAAGAGAGAGAGAGAGAGAGAGGAGGGAGCGAGGGAGGGAGAGAGAAACAGCGTATAGACCCAGCCTTGAGGGGTCTAGATAATTCCTTAATAAGAGGTCTTGGGGTAGATTTAAGTGTGAAAGGTCGCAGTTGTAAATGTTTCTCACAAATATAGCGAGCAGAGTAATGCTGTGTCACGAAGGGTGTGTGCAGTGAGCACCACATGGTGTAAACACTACCGTGTCGGGATGTATACGAGCCACACGTACACGAAATTCATAACATAGTACGTTGTGTAGCACAAGTTTGGACTTTCCAGCTCATTCTGAAAGTATATAAGGCAGAAAAAAATACGGTTGACACCCTAATAATAGAATTTATATTAATTGCAATCTAGTCTAGTTTACTACCACTCAGCGTATTAAAATAATTGACAAATTAGTGCAAATAAGATATATATATATATATATATATATATATATATATATAAATGCAGTATGATCACACTAAGCAAGTGATATCAGAATATGCACAATAACGACTGTGAATTTGCAAGCGCGTTCGTGATTTCTTACATTATCAAGGAATGAAGAGAAATCGCGAAAGTGATCTCTCACATCCTATGCCTCGTTTTCTAGTTGTAGCTAAAAAAAAAAGGTTTGTAGTTATATTCGGTTTTCAAAGCTCTATAATCCTGCAAGAAATACTATTATAGGATCTTTGAGTTTTGGATAAAACTGAAAAATCTTCAAAAAAAAAAAAAATCTTCAAATTTCAAAAAATAAAACACATTTTCAGTATTTTGCAGTTTTTTCATAGTTATATTCCGTTTTATTCTACAATCCTTTAAAAGTATATTTGCATTTATTTAAAGGACTGACAGAGCACCGTTAAGTTGTCAGTTGTGTACGAAGACTGGCAAGTATGAGAGTCGAAAGTGATAATAGGACATCTATTAGGGAGATGTTTTGACCAGGAAATTTGTCAAGAATCAATTCTACAGATCAAGAGACATTCTACAGTTATTGCGCCAAACCAATTGTTATACAACTGGCAGATTTGCAAATACAGCCTAAAATTACAGTGCGTCTTCCTTCAAGTTAGATGCGTCAGCATTTAAAGTTTAAAGCGTAGAAAAAATTACTTGTATAAATAAACTTAGCAAACTGACACCTAGACAGCTCAGTAGCAACCAGAATCTTTCGCTAAATCGGATACGCTGCTGTTGATAGTCTGAAGCCGATCAGAAGAGGCGTTATTAAATTTTTCCACGGAAACTTCTGCACCGTTTTCATATGTAAAATTGGCAAATTGGCCACTTACTATTCCGACATAGAGAATAGGGAATCTTATACACTACATGCAATTGTGAGCCTCAGTACAAACACATTAAGCTTAAACACCATATATACGAGTCCTAAAGCAACTTCAAGTGACAAATAAAAAATTCTTTGAAGCTCGAATACAGGAAGTCGAAAAAGAAAAGAAAATATATATAAAATTTTCCGGTAAATTTAACGCCTTAAAACTTTCCTCCTCAATTAAAACTACTAAATTGGTCTCCAACTGGCGTTTAGGAGCAGTTTGGAAAGACTTGCCATCAGTGTTATCTGGTGTTATTTGTGAGAGGTGAATGGAGTGAGATCCCGGGGGGACATAATGGGTCAAAATAAAGTATTAGGATTAACAGTCGTAGTTATAACGCCAGACGAATGACCCTTACAATCTTGGATGTTCACTATTTTTGTACAGTGGTTGTTTTTGCATATTATGATATCACTTGCTTACTGTATATATTATATATATATATATAAATATATGGTTAAAACACACAACGCGTGGGGGGGGGGGAGTTCCTAGGAGCAATACGAACATTGTATATTTGTTTGTACTGTATCTTGAGATATTAAGGAAATCTCCATCCTCATCACCTTTAAATTTTATTTTCTTGATTTTTGCAGGTTAGTTGGAGGCCGGTAGAGCAACTTTTAGTGCTCATGGATCAAGAATTTACATGAGAAAGAGCACTTATGCATATTCCAAAAGGTGAGTAAAAACTCCCCTTGTGTACTGGGTTCTCCCAAGAAACCATTTTACGCTCTTCTCGGGGAAAGCATTTGCAAATAAGCTTTTTTGCAAATTGAAATAGCGGATGGGTGAATTCTGCTCCACAAGAGCCACTTCACTATGGTTGAACTCCGCCTGCCACGCATAAAACCTTTCATTCTCTCCGCTGCTAAGATGGTAAAGGTTCATAGAGTTTTATCCGCAATTTAAAAATTGCCATCGAATGATAAAGAACTTAATGTTTATTGCGTAACTCATCACAAGCGCCTGTGATGCTGTGTTGGGTGAAGAGGGGTGAGTGGAATGAGAGGGATGAGGAGACTGAGTGGGATGAGGAGTAGAAGTAATGGTGCTTGTGGTGCTGGAAGTTTTCTTATTTGTTGGTAGACATAGTGTTAGAAGTGGTGGTGGTGATGGTACTGCTGTGATGGTAGTTGAGGGTAATGGTGGTGGTATTTGTGGTGGCGGTGGTGGTACCAGTGGTAATGACACTTGTGTTCGTGATGTTACTTATGCTGCTGGTGATGTACGGTATGTGTTTGCAATGGTGAAAATCGTGATGGTAGTAGTTGTGGCTTTATTAAAAATGTTCAGTGAGTTCGGTCAACGTGGTGGTGGAAGTGATTAATGTTGACAGAAGTGGTGGTTTTACAGAAGGTGTTGGTAAAAGTGGATAGTGATATTAATAGAAGTGGTGGCGGTCTTAGCTGTGATGCAAGTGATTATTTTCTCTTATCTATTTGTAATTACATTACCAGAGCTATACTCTTAGTGTCCACTTTTAAATGTTTGTCATATATTTTGTTATTAGTATTCACCGTTTGTAACATCTAGTGGCTCTCATTCTAACAGTGCTAGTAGCAAGTAACTTCTAGTGGCTCTCATTCTAACAGTGCTAGTAGCAAGTAACTTCTAGTGGCTCATTCTAACAGGGATTTTAGCGTCTATTACCTCGTAGTGGTTCTCATTCCAGCAGTCAACCACCTATGTTATCAGTTTGCAATGTAGGTACCTTGTTCACACTGTTCAGGACACTTACAAAACTATCTATGTTCTTTCGTTCTAACACTGAAGGAAATTCCAGTGTGTTTAGTCTTCGTAGTTTTCACCTACGTTCTTTCTGAACCCCAGCCGACGTAAGATTTTTGCCTTGAAACACAGTTCACTTTATACTAATCCTCTTCCTTACACTCCCTACGTCTCTTTCCCTACATTATTTTCTGTGTGTGTAAATAACAAGTGAAAATTCATATATATATATATATTATATATAAGCAAATATCGCAAACCAAGCGATACACTCCAGTGCACGCGGTCCCCTGGGATCGTATTCGCTTGGAAATCCTCCTCTTTTCTACAATTTGCAAGTTCCTGATGTGTTGATTGCAACACGAAAGACCTAGAGCTATCATTCTACTCCCCCCGTGGTTGTTTTGCGTATATATATTATATAATATATATTAATATATATATAATTATATATAATATATATATATATTATATGAGTGGTGAGAGTGCAAAAGGAGAGCAGATGAAAGAGTGGGAGAGGCACTGTCAAGAAATTTTAATGAAAATAAGAAATTTTTGGAGTGAGTTAAACAAGTTAAGAAAGCCTAGGGAAAGTATGGATTTGTCAGTTAAAAACAGAGTAGGGGAGTTAGTAGATGGGGAGATGGAGGTATTAGGTAGATGGCGAGAATATTTTGAGGAACTTTTAAATGTTGAGGAAGAAAGGGAGGCGGTAATTTCATGCACTGGCCAGGGAGGTATACCATCTTTTAGGAGTGAAGAAGAGCAGAATGTAAGTGTGGTGGAGGTACGTGAGGCATTACGTAGAATGAAAGGGGGTAAAGCAGCTGGAACTGATTGGATCATGACAGAAATGTTAAAAGCAGGGGGGGATATAGTGTTGGAGTGGTTGGTACTTTTGTTTAATAAATGTATGAAAGAGGGGAAGGTACCTAGGGATTGGGGGAGAGCATGTATAATCCCTTTATATAAAGGGAAAGGGGACAAAAGAGATTGTAAAAATTAGAGGAATAAGTTTACTGAGTATACCAGGAAAAGTGTACGGTAGGGTTATAATTGAAAGAATTAGAGGTAAGACAGAATGTAGGATTGCGGATGAGCAAGGAGGTTTTAGAGTGGGTAGGGGATGTGTAGATCAAGTGTTTACATTGAAGCATATATGTGAACAGTATTTAGATAAAGGTAGAGAAGTTTTTATTACATTTATGGATTTAGAAAAGGCATATGATAAGAGTGGATAGAGGAGCAATGTGGCAGATGTTGCAAGTATGTGGAATAGGTGGTAAGTTACTAAATGCTGTTAAGAGTTTTTATGAAGATAGTGAGGCTCAGGTTAGGGTGTGTAGTAGAGAGGGAGAATACTTCCCGGTAAAAATAGGTCCTAGACAGGGATGTGTAATGTCACCATAGTTGTTTAATATATTTATAGATGGGGTTGTAAAAGAAGTAAATGCTAGGGTGTTCGGGAGAGGGGTGGGATTAAATTTTGGGGAATCAAATTCAAAATGGGAATTGACAGTTACTTTTTGCTGATGATACTGTGCTTATGGGAGATTCTAAAGAAAAATTGCGAAGGTTAGTGGATGAGTTTGGGAATGTGTGTAAAGGTAGAAAGTTGAAAGTGAACATAGAAAAGAGTAAGGTGATGAGGGTATCAAATGATTTAGATAAAGAAAAATTGGATATCAAATTGGGGGGGAGAAGTATGGAAGAAGTGAATGTTTTCAGATACTTGGGAGTTGACGTGTCGGCGGATAGATTTATGAAGGATGAGGTTAATCATAGAATTGATGAGGGAAAAAAGGTGAGTGGTGCGTTGAGGTGTATATGGAGTCAAAAAACGTTATCTATGGAGGCAAAGAAGGGAATGTATGAAAGTATAGTGGTACCAACATTCTTATATGGATGTGAAGCTTGGGTGGTAAATGCAGCAGCGAGGAGACGGTTGGAGGCAGTGGAGATGTCCTGTCTAAGGGCAATGTGTGGTGTAAATATTATGCAGAAAATTCGGAGTGTGGAAATTAGGAGGTGTGGAGTTAATAAAAGCATTAGTCAGAGGGCAGAAGAGGGGTTGTTGAGGTGGTTTGGTCATTTAGAGAGAATGGATCAAAGTAGAATGACATGGAAAGCATATAAATCTATAGGGGAAGGAAGGAGGGGTAGGGGTCGTCCTCGAAAGGGTTGGAAAGAGGGGGTAAAGGAAGTTTTGTGGGCGAGGGGCTTGGACTTCCAGCAAGCGTGCGTGAGCGTGTTAGGAGTGAATGGAGACGAATGATACTTGGGACCTGACGAGCTGTTGGAGTGTGAGCAGGGTAATATTTAGTGAAGGGATTCAGGGAAACCTGTTATTTTCATATAGTCGGACTTGAGTCCTGGAAATGGGAAGTACAATGCCTGCACTTTAAAGGAGGGGTTTGGGATATTGGCAGTTTGGAGGGATATGTTGTGTATCTTTGTACGTGTGTGCTTCTAAGCTGTTGTATTGTGAGCACCTCTGCAAGGGCAGTGATAATGTGTGAGTGTGGTGAAAGTGTTGAATGATGATGAGGGTATTTTCTTTTTGGGGATTTTCTTTCTTTTTTGGGTCACCCTGCCTCGGTGGGAGACGGCCGACTTGTTGGGGGGCGGGGGAAATATATATACCTGGAGTTTACCTGGAGAGTTCCGGGGGTCAACGCCCCCGCGGCCCGGTCTGTGACCAGGCCTAATAGGTAAAATTGGTCAATTAGTAAGAACTCGTTTAAAATTAAGTTCTTTCTAAAATTTTCTCTTATACGTTTAATGATAGTTTTTTCATTATGTCAATGAAAAAATTGTGTTGCAGAAGAACAAGCGCAATTTAATTTATCCTAATCCAACTAAATATATTTTAGATAAGTTTACAGTAATTTAATAATAAACAAACACAATGAAATATATTTTTCCGTTCGGTTCAGAATGATTTTTGCGAAATTACTGTATACACAAATTTTCGCTTGCCTTATTCGGCAAGAAGAGCTTTGCTATTTAAGGCAAAATCGCAAGTTTTACCCATTCGGCACGACATATATATTGGTATTGATCAATACCACTCTTTTCCTGGGAACAATAACATATATATATATATATTAAAGTGTTAGTGCATGTATACTCATCAACACGCCGTGGGTGTATATAATAGTCACTAGAAAAGTCAACGGTCACAACTCTGTCTTTGTTTCACACTTTGTCCTCTCTCTCTCTCTCTCTCTCTCTCTCTCTCTCTCTCTCTCTCTCTCTCTCTCTGAACCCGTAACTTCTGTTATCATTTACAAAAGCTGTAATGATAATTGTCTGTATAACTATTACTTCCACATATGTATATGTTCGTCTTATTATATAAATATTTTAGACTTCAAAATCTATGCTAATTATCTGTTTCAAATACAACCTAGGCTTTATATTAATATCAGCTCACACACTGGAGGATGTTGCGCTGACTCTTCCAAAAGTCTTTGAGAGTCACTTCAAAGCACTTTTGAAACATGGCTTTCCTGTAAAAAATTTTAGAATTCAATTTTAAACAGGTCACTCTGCTCAGACTCCAAAAAAAAATGTTCAAAGACCGGGTCAGTTTTTTCTGAACAAAATTGTTCGGACTCCAGCGTGTTCGAGGTCCAGTACGTTCGAACACCGAGGTTCCACTGTACTGTATTTGTAAACACTCCAGACTCTCGTCATAATGTACTGTATATATTTGCTCTTTAAACAAAATTATGATATAACCACTGATTTCAGTACCCTGTGATGGGGCATCCTTGGAGATGGCAATAACTACTTAATCGTAACTCCAGCTCTGCCTGAACGGAAACTTTAAAGCTTATGTCGCTACTGAACCCATAATAGAATAATTGACGATCCCCGACGTATCGCCCTGCTGACGTCTGCAAGCTCAGGCTGGAAGATTTTCATGCACCCATTATGTTACAAAAAAGAAGTCAGCATCTTACACGCTCGTTACATGGATATGGTGTTGGCGGCGTCTGGGTGATGTGGTGCTCCCTCCAGCTCAGTCAGCTATGTATTACCCAAAGATTTTAGGTCTTTGATTCGTTTCGGTGTTCGTTAGCACCTCTTGTGCTGTAGTGCATGTTTAATTTTGTTTGCATTTGTGTGTGTGTGTTGGAGGGGTGTTGGCGTGTTTGTGTATGTTCGTATGTGTACTCATCTATTTGCACTTGCCTGCTGTGGTTCGAGGGTTCGAGTCTCAGCTCCTGGCTCTGCGTCTAAGCTTGTTCTTTGTAAATTTCTCTCTCTCCTCGTCATATGAGCCTTATACTTATTCCTTGTGTATGGAGCCTTTACTCACTGCTTCAACTTTACTCTCAGGATGAAGACAATTCATGACATCCTCGTCACTCATATCTATCCTTAACGTTTAACTATACCGTCAAATATTTCAAATGTGTTTTATTCATCACATCTTGAATACTCTCTCTCTCTCTCTCTCTCTCTCTCTCTCTCTCTCTCTCTCCACCCTAATACATTTTTTTAAGATTTTTGTATGACTTGTTATGTGTTTTCCCTTAATTCCAGAATTCGTCTCGTTGGAAACTTCTGCACTTTCTCCAGTTTCTTGACTTGCTTTGTTCGGTGTTGGACCTACCATATGCCGTTTATAAGATCCTGAAAGTTAATCTCAGATTTTTCAAATGCACATTCGCCGCAAAGGATACTCGGTGTAAGTGTACCTCTGGCTATATGCTCAGTGTAATACACGCCTCTACGTCCTTCTCCTTAAGCAAGATTTGGACCTTATGTTCCCGAGTTTCTACTGTTTCCGGTCCTCTTCTCTCCTTCCACTTCCCACTTGACCAGTCCTACACTCTGTTCTGGCTCAATTATATTCTTTCCTTGTCTTCGAAGGTTTATATTCTTTTCATTAATGTCGTGTCATTTACGAACAGGGATACATCGGACTCTCATCTATTTTGGAAAGTCGTTCATATATCAGAAACCTGTTATACTTTTCCATTCTGATGCCTATTCTCGGACAATCACTCTTTGTCTCCGTCTATAGCTGTATTGCATTCCCAGGTATTCTTGCCAGTTTTTCTAGTTTTGGCCGACCCACGTGTTGTACAGTGCTACATGCCTTCTTGCAATCCACCCAGACCTTTCTCTCCTGTCCCAATTCTGTTATCTTGTCATAGAACTCCAGTAGGTTCTTGAAGTAAGATTTACCCTCTCTAGACCCACGGTGGTGGTTGTCTAAGAAAATACTCCATTCCAAGTTTCTGATTATCTTCTCCATTAACTTAAATAATATGCATGACATTGTTACTGGCCTCTAGTTAAACAAATCTTAATCAAGTGCTTTGTATTCATTGTTTTACTGTAGATTTTGCCTAAATGTTTACACAGTACTTTTGCCTTTCTCTCAACCCATGGTGACTCATTTTCAGGCTCCATTGCCTTCGTGGTATCCACCTCAGTCAAAAGTTTTTTCATCTGCTCTTTTAAGTGTATGATGCCCAGTACTGCTAGGCGCACCCTTCGTCTGTCACAAAGGTGGGACACGGAAGAGCAGTGTGGTCTGGTGTTAAAAATGAGATACAGGGAAGAGCCGTGTCGTCTGGTATTAGATATGAGACACGGGAAGGAGCAATGTGATCTTATCTTGTGCTAAAATTAAAACTCGAGGAGGAGAATTGTGGTCTAGTGTTTGAAAGGAGACACAGGGAGGAGCATTGTTGTCAAGTGTTATGTTAAAGATGATGTGGTGCAACAGTATGTAGAGGTCGCTTCGTGGAAGACTGACTTTCAGTGACTCTCTAGTGGCTTCTTGGTAAAGTTAGGTGACCCATAATGAATTTCGTTAAGCCCAGTGTTCCTGTCAACGACCCCTTAGTAACATCTCATAAGAACATAAGAACATAAGAACGAAGGAACACTGCAGAAGGCCTACTGGCCCATGCGAGGCAGGTCCAAGTCCCTACCGGCTTAAGCCAATGCACCCAACCTAGTCAGGTCAGGTCACATTGACTTAAGGGAGGAACACGGCAACCGACCTGTTAGCACAAGCTATCAGGTCCAACTCACACCCACCCACATCTACTCATGTATTTATCCAACCTATTTTTAAAGCTACACAACGTTCTGGCCTCTATAACGGTACTTGGGAGTTTGTTCCACTCATCCACAACTCTATTACCAAACCAGTACTTTCCTATATCCCTCCTGAATCTGAATTTTTCCAACTTAAAACCATTGCTGCGAGTCCTGTCTAGGCTAGATATTTTCAGCACACTATTTACATCCCCTTTATTTATTCCTGTCTTCCACTTATAAACCTCAATCATATCCCCCCTAATTCTACGTCTTTCTAGAGAGTGCAGTTTCAGGGCCCTTAGTCTATCCTCATAGGGAAGGTTTCTGATACATGGGATCATCTTTGTCATCCTCCTTTGTACATTTTCCAGAGAATTTATATCCATTCTGTAATACGGTGACCAAAACTGTGCAGCATAATCTAAATGAGGCCTAACCAAGGATGTATAGAGTTGAAGAACAACCTGAGGACTCCTATTATTTATGCTTCTTGATATGAAGCCAAGGATTCTATTAGCTTTATTGCGAACACTTATGCACTGTTGTCTTGGTTTCAGATTACTGCTAACCAGAACTCCTAAATCTTTTTCGCAATCCGTAATATTAAGATCTACATTATTTAGTTTATATGTGGCATGGTTATTGTCCTGTCCAACATTTAGAACTTTGCATTTGTCTATATTAAACTGCATCTGCCACTTCTCCGACCACTGCATCAGTCTATTCAAATCTTCCTGGAGTGCTCGAATGTCCTCGTCAGAATGAATTCGACGGCCTATTTTGGTGTCATCGGCAAACTTGCCGATGTCGCTCTTTATGCCCTCATCTATGTCGTTTATGTAGATTGTGAACAGCAGGGGGCCCAACACTGACCCCTGTGGAACACCGCTCGTGACGCTTCCCCACTCTGATTTCTCCCCATTTATGCAAACTCTCTGCTGCCTATTTGTCAACCATGCCTCTATCCAGGAAAAAATTTCTCCTCCTATTCCATGTGCTTTAATTTTCCTCAATAGTCTCTGATGTGGGACCCTGTCAAAAGCCTTACTGAAGTCCATATACACAATATCATATTCATTACCATGATCTACCTCCTCAAATACCTTAGTGAAAAAAGTTAATAAATTCGTAAGGCAGGAACGCCCCTTTGTAAAACCATGCTGAGATTCGTTGATTAATTTATGCTTTTCAAGGTGGCTACGAACTGCCTCGGCAATTATTGATTCCATAAATTTTCCCACTATGGAGGTTAGGCTTATTGGTCTATAGTTCGAAGCTAAGGACCTGTCACCTGTTTTGAAAATAGGTATCACATTTGCCATTTTCCACTTATCTGGCACCATGCCAGTTTGTAGTGATATGTTGAAAAGATTAGCCAAAGGTGTGCTAAGCTCCTCTTTACATTCCTTTAGAACCCTTGCATACAGTTCATCAGGGCCTGGGGATTTGTTAGGTTTTAATTTATCTATTTGCCTAAGGACCATGTCACTTGTGACCCTAATAGTGCACAGTTTATTATCGTCCTGTTCTACATAATTTATCATTACTGGAATATCGCTGGTATCCTCCTGTGTAAAAACTGAGAGGAAGTATGTGTTAAAAATTCTACACATTTCCTTATCACTGTCAGTGAGCTGACCCGAGGAAATTTTGAGTGGGCCTATCTTGTCCCTGATCTTACTTCTGTATACCTGAAAGAATCCTTTTGGGTTAGTCTTCGATTCTCTTGCAACTTTAACCTCATAATCTCTATTTGCTTTTCTAATTCCCTTTTTTATTTCTCTCTTTAACTGAATATATCGATTTCTTAATTGCCCCTCTCCTCTTTTGATTTGCCTATATATGCCTCTCTTTTGACCAATCAGATATTTTAATCTATTGTTCATCCATTTAGGATCATTTTTGTTTGATCTGATTTCCCTATTTGGAACATAATTTGACTGAGCAGCTAGAACTATGCCCTGGAAAGCATCATATCGGCAACCATCACCACCTACCTGACCCCTAGTCAGGTCATTCCAGTTCAGCCCACCTAAGTAATTTTTCAGTCCTATGAAATCAGCCAAGCGAAAGTCAGGGACGGAGACTTGATTGCCATTATTAGGGGAATTCCATGATATGTTAAAACTGAGTGATTTGTGATCACTCTCCCCAAGCTCATCATTAACCTCAAGATTATTAATTAGTGTTTCCCTACTGGCAAGAACCAAGTCAAGGAGGTTATTTCCCCTAGTTGGCTCTGTCACAAACTGTTTTAAAAAACAATCCTGGATCGTATCAAGAAAGTCACCCGACTCTAAATTTCCTGTCAAATTGCTCCAGTCAATCTGTCTATAGTTGAAATCTCCCATTAGCACAACATTTTCGTATGTAGATGCCTTACGAATTTCGTCCCATAGAAGTTTACTGCACTCCCTATCAAGATTTGGGGCCCTGTAAATCACACCCAAAATTAGTTTTTCTCGGCCCTCGAGAAGCTGTAACCAAACAGATTCAGTGGCTGACGCTTCTAATTTAATATCTTGTCTAACACAACAATTTAAATTGTCTCTGACATACATCGCTACTCCACCACCTTTCCTGTTGACCCTGTCAGTGTGGAATAATTTATAGCCTTGTATGTGACATTCAGAGGGCATCTCTCTATCTTTCAGATTGAGCCAGGTCTCTGTTATAGCAATAATATCTATGTTTCCTGCACTTGCAATTAATCTTAGCTCATCTATCTTATTTCTAACACTCCTGCTATTAGTATAGTAAACCTTAAGGGAGCTAGTCCCTTGCTGCCCTCTGCTGTCCCCCTTTGTTTGCTGACCTGTTCTATTGTCTTTATTTATAACTTCATGCTGAATGCCTTTTATACATTTACTGTTTCCAACCCTAGTGTTGCAACCTGCTTGTTTCCCACACACACCCATACCTCTATCTTCCATCAGTTTAAAATCATAGGCATTTCACCAATGGCCTTCTCAATCGAGTCTGCAAGTGCTACCACCCCTGCCCCAGAGAGATGAACCCCATCCCTTGCATACATATCATGTTTGCCATAAAAGTTGTTCCAGTTGTCAATGAATGGGATTGCAAGTTCCTTGCAGTATCTGTCTAGCCAGCAATTTACACCAATTGCCCTAGACAACCATTCATTTCCTACTCCCCTTCTAGGCAAGATGCTACATATGATTGGGATCCCTCCCTTAGACTTAATGAAATCTATAGCTGACCTGTACTTATCTAGCAGCTCTTCTCTCCTACCCTTCCCAATATCATTTCCACCAGCACTGAGACAGATAATGGGCTTGTTCCCATTACCTGACATGATATTATCCAGTCTGTTGACAATGTCCCCAACACCAGCTCCAGGGAAGCACACTCTATCTCTCATCTTCTTATTCCTATTACAAAAAGCACGATCAACATATCTTACCTGAGAGTCACCAACCACAAGAATGCGCTTACCTTCATTAGCAGGGGCAGTAGTACCCTTACCTTCACTGGCCACTGAAGTACATTCATCCTGGAGAACAGAGAAGCGATTTCCTACCTTCAGATCTGCACTCTTAACTTTCCTTACTCTGATGCGCCTCTCATTACTGTGAACAACTCGCCACTTGTAGCAGGTGCTGGGCTGCACCTCACTGCTGGTAGCCGTTGCTACCACCCCACCTACAGCCTCCTCACAGTGAGAGACAGACTGCACCTCACTGCTAGAAGCCTCATTCCCCACATCTCCAACCACCTCACACTCTCTCCCAGGCCCATTGAGGTGGACCTTCAGCCTCCTAATCTCCTCCTGGAGAAGCAAGACCTCCTCCTTCAACTCTCCAACCTCAGCTTTTAAAACACTGTAGAAGCAAGCCATGCTTTGTAACCGTCCACGCTAATCCCCAAGCAGCTCAGGGTCTGTGACCTCACGTGACGACTGACCACTGAACACTGACGACTGACCACTGAACACTGACGACTGACCACTGAACACTGACCTTTGGTTACCTCTCACAGGCCCTTAGTGAGCTCTGGTGAGATTCCAGTGAACCGACTAGACTTTGTATCACCTCACAGAAACCCGCACATAGGAGAGAGGAGCTTACGACGACGTTTCGGTCCGACTTGGGCCATTTACAGTCTCACTATGTGACTTTGTAAATGGTCCAAGTAGGACCGAAACGTCGTCGTAAGCTCCTCTCTCCTATGTGTGGGTTATTTGTGTATTGTTCCAGTTACGGTATTGCGCCTTTTTTGTTATTTTCTATCACCTCTATTGTTCCCTAGAGCTTTGTATTGTGAGAAAATAATTTTTATAGCTTGATAAATTCGGTATTGGTTACAAAGGCAGTTTGTGCAGTTGTATGTATGACTAGAAGTAAAATATGTGACTCATAATTTAAATATATAACTACAGGTTAAAGGGAATGGCTGCACATTTCAGTTGTAACTATAGATGACAAACATAATTGCAGATTACAAATAGCATTATAGACTGCAGCTGTGACGATCGATAACATATAATAGCTCCACCTCTGTACCTCTTATGAATAATTAGGTATTTTTTTCGTTACAATAAGATTAAACCTTGATAGTTGTCGACCACATTACAGAAGTGTCAACATGTAACTCGAGTAAAGCCAGAATAACAGATACGTTGCAGAACTTATCTCATGTGCAGCACCTGAGTATCTTGACTTGAAGACGTTTGGCCAGTCAGTGGTTTTATCACTTCAATAAGAGATATTTGGAACACTGTAATGAAATAATCAGTCCCTTAGTTTAGAAGCCAGCGTTCAGTACTTGAGCACTGGCTTCCAGGCTGAGGGACTGATTACCTCATCTCCTGCTGTCTTCACATTTCATCTCTGTATTGAATTAGTCAAGCCACTGGTTGGTGAAGCATCTTCAAATAAAAATACCCAGATGTTGCAATGTGTCTCATCCTTCATCTTGTCAGTACTGTGTACCATTGTTATAATGATACATTGCAGAGCAAGCTTTTATTGAGACCACGTGTGGTTATGTGCAGTACATCATGTGTTTTTTTCAGTATTATCGGCAGTATTCCATTTGGATACAAAGCAGGAATATTTAAGTGACAAAGGAAAACGTCTTCGATCACATCGAAAATGTGCAGATTAACCTCAGCAACGAGATCCGCCGTTGAGAATTTAGGCATGTCACCACTGTGGCCTGACCTGACCCTCCTTCAGTGTCGTGACTACCTTGAGACACTCATTACTTCCCCTCACCTGCCCTTCTTCCTCCTGTTGTTACATCACACAACACCTGGTCAACCACTTCGTGAGGTCCACTCTGCTCACACACCTGCTCCTCGTGACTCCATCCTGCTCAAGAAACCCAATTTGTCTCTGACCTGTTTAAGAATTTCAGGAATCATGACGCTCATGCAGCTGTATCGAGAACTACTTTCTTCACTACTACATTGTTACTCCCCCACTCAGTTATTACTCCCCCACTCAGTTATTACTCCCCCACTCAGTTATTATTCCCCCATGCCGTTATTACTCATCCTCATCATTATTATTCTTTCCTACAGAGCAGAATCGAAGACATGACAATGACATACAAAACAGTAAGGGGTGTAGCTACGAAGAATGATATGCAAATTATTATTACAGTAGATGAAATATTTTGCTGGTTGCAAAGAATCTGCGATTGATAAGGAAAAAAAAAAGTCTTCGTTTGAAAATGTGAATTGTTGGATGCTATAAAGATCAGTGCTTACCCTGATAATTATTATAATTAATATAAATATCTTTTCAGAAGAAATGTGAAACTATATATGTATTTGTTGACAACCCAGAAAACCTGTGCAAGTTAAATAATTATTATAATAAATCCTCCTTCATCTTCTTTTTCAGTATAAGTCCAGTTTCTTTGGCCATTTTTGTCTGCCAGCTTCTCAAACTGTTGTTGCTTTTCGTTTCGATGTTGCTTGGGAAACAGGTTTGTTGTATTGCCTACTCTTAGGTTTTTAATATTCTAAAAGATGATCCCCTTCCAGTTAGTACTATTTCTGATGCCTTTTCCCATTTTCTAGAATTTATGACACTAACAGACATGTCTTCAACCATTGCTGTAGCTTGTCCAGGTTCTCTTGAAGTTTGCTCTTGTCCTCTGTATCCTCATCTTAACTGTGTCATCATCTCTCAATATACTTATTGAACATGGATTAACATTTTTGCCTTAGTTATCAACTTCCAACTTTTAGTGACAGTCATTACGACGTGAGTAGTGAGGTGTGTGTGAGGGGTCGTGAGGTGTGTATGAGGGGGCGTGTGAGGGTGGGGTCGTAAGTGAAGGACGTATGAGGAAGGGGGATCGTGAATAATGGGCGTGTGAGGGTGGATCGTGAGTGATGGGCGTGTGAGGGGGTCGTAAGTGATGGGCGTGTGTGGTAGGGTCGTGAATGATGGGCGTATGAGGGGGTCGTGAGTGATGGGCGTATGAGGAGGGTGTGAGTGACAGGTGCTTGTGGGGGGGTCGTGAGTGACGGGTGCTTGTGGGGGGGGGGTCGTGAGTGACGGGTGCGGGGAGAGGAGGTCGTGAGTTATGGGCATGTGAGGGAGTTTTGGTGGATATAAGAGAAGTGTGAGACGATAATGACACTTGGGTCAAAATTCCCAGTGATGGATGGAGCAGCCAGGCCAATCCTCTTCTAGGAAGAAGTGAAGCAATCTCTCCTCTAATCTCTCTCTCTCTCTCTCTCTCTCTCTCTCTCTCTCTCTCTCTCTCTCTCTCTCCCCTTCCCTCCTCTCTTATTTGCCTTCTCCACCATCGTTATGTCATTCTTCAGGGAAGGTTCTGACACCAGTCGCTGTCATAGTCACCCAAGACTGACACCATTCGTTGTCATAGTCACCCAAGACTGACACCATTCGTTGTCATAGTCACCCAAGACTGACACCATTCGTTGTCATAGTCACCCAAGACTGACACCATTCGTTGTCATAGTCACCCAAGACTGACACCATTCGTTGTCATAGTCACCCAAGACTGACACCATTCGTTGTCATAGTCACCCAAGACTGACACCATTCGTTGTCATAGTCACCCAAGACTGACACCAGTCGTTGTCATAGTCACCCAAGACTGACACCAGTCGTTGTCAGTGTCTGCAAGACTGTGTCATCACATGTGAAGGTGGAGGGTGTGGGTGGGCGTGAGTTAGACCTGGCCAGCTTGGGCCTATGGGCCTGCTGCATTGCTACTTCCTGCTTGAGCAGGTGTGATTTGGGTTTGCCTAGAATGAGCCAGTAGTCCTACTGTAATGCTCCTTCTTACGTTCATATATTATCATATCAGATTTCTTCAAGTAACAGATTATTAGAACACATTTTTAAATGAAATGTAGTATTTCCCAGTAATGTGTACAAATTTTGTCATGTAGAACGAACAAGAATGTAATGCTGTCTACAGCTTGTTTAGTAACATATACCAGTTGTAATTAATGTTAATTCAGAAGAAATATGAAGTGATAGTTAAGTCATAATTCAACTTTTTTAATAACTGAAAGCAAACGGTTATAGTTCATTTGGTAAACTTATTGTATACCGATTACGGTATATAAAAGGAATATTTTTTGTTTTAATATTTTCCACACTGGGAATCAGATATCAGTGAGAGCTCATAGTTCCTAAATGTTTCCCTCATTAGCGAGTCTTTCATCAGCCACCTCCATTGCTCGCCTCTGTGGTCCAACTTCCTTTTGTGGGAGTTCCGGAGAGCTGTTGGTATTGTTCAACGACTCGAGTCTTCGAGGAAGGAAAAATTCATCCATTGTTTACGGTCTGATTAGTCTCTTGCTTGAAACGTCTACCATCTTTGTGGCTCCACTGTCATCAGTGTAATGAGAAAATATTTCTTTTCGAAGACGGTATGACCTTGGTCCATCATATACAACTGTAGTCATGTAAACGGTTTACAAAACCGACAGGTTGAAAAATTAAACACTTTTTCAGCATTTGGTAATCTTTATTGTGGAAACGTTTCGCTAACGAGTGGCTTTGTCAGTCCATTACAGAGAAGGAGTTTGAGGTAATCAGTCCCTCAGCCTGGAGTCGATGTGTTCAGTCCATATCTTTAAAAAGAGGTATGATAAGGCTCACGCCGCCACGCTGGCCCGATAGCGGCCAGCGGTGAAGGAGGGGGAAGAGGCCAGGAGCAGAGACTCGACCCCTGCAACCACAAACAGGTGAAATAAGCGAGCACTTGAGTGGCGAAATGTCCGCTCACGCAGCTCAACATAACATCCACAATTAGCTGGGCATTTTTTGTTTGTACTCGCCTATTGAGGTTTATGGAGGTTGAACTACAGTCCTTTTGTCTCACCCCTTAACCTTCGTTTTATAGTAGAAGATTAATGATTTAATAATGGAAAAGTTTGTTACATGCACCTCCATCTTTTTCTTTACAAATAATCTGTAAGAACTTCTAATAAGACAATAAATCTGTTATTGTTTTCAGAAAATGTGTGTGTGTGTGTGTGTGTGTGTGTGTGTGTGTGTGTGTGTGTGAAAGAGAGAGAGACCTTGTGTCGTGTCACGTACATTTGCATTCCTGTTCACGTGCTTCAATTTCTTTTTTCTGGAAACCCACACGTACTGTTTTATACACAGGTACGTATATATGTAGCATTTTTATATTTAAATTTATGTGTATGTGTTCGTAAAGACATTTCAAAATTTTACTGGAAATGCAAGAGACCGAATAATAGAAAATGCTGGAATATTTGCCACAGATATTTCCCACTCCTTTCTCTCTCCCCTTTTCCTTTCTCTTCCCCTCTCCTTCCCTTCCCTTCCCCTCCCTACCCCATCCCACTTATCCTTCTTCCCCTTACCTTCCTCTTTCCCTGCAGTAGCACCGCCGGGTTTCTCTCTTTTGAATCTTCTCAGACTACCTACAACGAATAATATGTGAATTTGAAAGATAGTGAGACACTCGGTATTTTGAGGATATAATGTCAACACTGCGGAAGTGTTGGTACTGCAAAGAACTAAAAGGCACAATGCCGTAACTGAAACAATACACAAATGTCCCGCACATATATATTGGCTCCTTCACCCCCTGTGTTAGTGTGACTTGTAAATGATCCAAGTCAGACCGAAACGTCGTCATAAGCTTCTTTCTCCTATGTGCGGGATATTTGTGCTTGTTGTTACTGTAGTTAGGATAATAGACAAAGCAGCCGGAAATGAAGATACAAGGGTGAGAGGGGATAGTTATACAGTACATCACAGAGACGTGAAGAGAAAAGAGAGGTAGTTATACATCACAAAGACGTGAAGACAAAACCGGAGATGGTGGTCATACATCACTAAGAAGTGCGTGGTTGAGGTGCTTCAAGGCCATGTTTGGTAATGTTATGACTTGCGAAGTGTTGTCGCAGAGACCTTGATGGGAGTTACGACCCTTCATGCTGATGACGCCTTCATTGTTGATGAGCATCCTGGGAAGACATGTGCGCGTGCACGAGGAAGAAGGCTGAAGACAAGAGAGCATGAGGGAAGGAAGAAGTGAGGCGTAAATGGAGTAAAAAGAGAGAATGGAGGGAAAAAGGATGGAGGTGTAGAGACTTAATGATTGAAGATTGAGAAAGTGAGATAAGGATAAAGATAACAAAGTAAAGGGAAGGACAGGAAAGGCTGGTAAAGGGGGAAGAGACGAGGGAAGGAGGTGGTCCCACGGAGCTTAGTAAAAAACTTTTAACTTAGGCTGACAAGGTTTATGAAGCCTCTAAAATTAAAGTTATAACAAGATCAGATCTTCATGAAATATGGCGGAAGTGTATTTTACCAAGTAGTGCGAGAAGTGATGTAAGAAGTGCTAGTTCAGGTACACTGGAAGTATAGACACAGTAGTGGTTATGTAAACACTAGTGTCTATACCATCAAATCTTAGTCTATTGACTCTACTCTGTCAAAACCTTGGACGTCATATCTTCCCTGGTCGTCTCTTACAAGGTTGTTAGATTTAACTCTTTCGTGTGTGCATATGTGTGTGTACTCACCTTTATGTGGTTGCAGGAGTCGAATCTCAACTCCTGGCCCCCGTCTCTTCACTGGGGTCTTTCATATGCAACATTCTGTCAGAATCACTCAGGGTGAATACAAATGTCATGTTGGTGCATGAAGGTCTCCACTGCTACCTCCAGCATCTTAGTCCTCCATGTTCCTGGTCTCTCGTGTGGTTCTAGATTCTCAGTTTATCTCGTGGTTAAGATCACCCAAGATCAGCTTAGCCCTACTCATGTAGGCTCTTCTGGCCACCTCAGCTTATGTATCTGCAATTGCTCTGTTATTATTGACATATTCTTGTCTTGGTCTCTTGCTGTTTAGGGGAAGGTTGTGCATCACTTTATCATCGCCTTAGGACCCCTCCCCCCGCCAGTCTTCAGTGTTTCTGTTATGTAGTCATCTGTTTCTCCTCTGTCTATTTCTCCCATCTCAAAATTCTACTGGTTTCTAATGATTAGTTCTAATCCTCCACCTCCTTTGTTCCCTCGGGCTTTTCTCATAATTTATATATCCAGCTGGAAAGATAGTGTGTCTTATAATCTCAGTAAGCTTCATATCTCTGAGTTCTGTAATGACTGGGATGCCTCAATTATTTGTTCGTTCCAGTCACACTCCTGTTTGTTATACTATCTGCATTAGTTTAGTGTACCATACTTCAGTTTTCTTTCCGTTACTGTGTTCCAGTTCTCGGGTTTTTGAATTTCTGGTCCTTACGCATAAGTCAAGGGTGAGATAGGTTGGTGTGGGCTAGGGGTAAGGGTGGGGAAGAGGGTTGTCCTGGAAGGAGTCAGGACCTTTTATGCAGATGAGGTGAGTGAAGAGGTTGGGGTATTAGGAAACTTGGGGGTTGGGTTGCAGGCCACTTGTGAGGAAGGTACTCGCACTGGGAGGGTTGGGCACTGTAACTGTAGGAAGGGAAGCTGTATACGGTTTGTTTTGGGTTATTGTATTTGGGTGGGAGAAGGGGCTAAGGCTTAAGAGGTGAAAAGGTCTGTGACATGTTCCTAGTATTCCTCCAGAGACTGAAGTTCCACATCTATTGATGCATTGCCCTGTTTCTCCGTTACACCTCAAGCATCTTTGTATTCTCTCATTTGTTTTTGCTCCTTGTTCTGTCCCGGTTGAGGTACACCCAGTGGTATTTTTCTGTCTGCTTTAATCATGGTTTCCATTGCATGATCCTGTCTTGTGCCATTACTGTTGCGAGGGTTAATTTGACTGGACGTATTTTTCCCCTTGAGCATTTTTCTAGCCTCTGAAAATTTGTCATCTGGGTCACGTCAGCCTCCCCGCCTGTTAGTCTGGTGATAGTTTAAATTTCCTGCTCCTTCACCTGAAATTTTTGAAATGGCATCGTTCGCCGCCTCTTCTTAGCCTTCTGTCCCTTCACCTGCTATTACTATTCCTGCTCCCATAATCTCCTGTTCCCTCCTCAGCCCCCTTCAGATCCTCATCCAGGCTTTGTACCTTTGCCTCAGCAGCTGCAGCTCTCATGCTCTCTATAGATACCTTCTGTACCTTCTCCATTGATCTACAAAAATTGCTAAACTTTTTTCCCCTTTTTTGTTCCATCTTGTGTGTGTGGGGGGGGGTGAGTGCGTACGTGCGTGTGTGTGTGCTCGCGTTTAACAACCACATCCGCTCCTGAATGGGCTCTCTGATGGGTGACACTCGCCATTCCAGTAACACTAATCACTTCAGAGCGCCGCCATAAAATACCAGTTTAAAATTTGTTCTGTGGCTTCTGTGTCACGAGTCTTTTGCATACAGTATTAAGCTGTTCTTGGACCACAAGTCCTCTTGCAAATGACGTCCAATGATGGGGCTTCCTTGCTGAAGGCTGCATAGCAGGCTGGGACATAACGTTATAAAAACCTTGTAGTGCAAGTTTCATGACGGACCTCGTAGCTCAGAAATAATGCCTTCGGCTCATAATGGAAAGTCTCCGGTTCGATCCTGGGGTGGAAAGAGACGTTGGGCATGTTACCTTACATCTATTGCCCCTGTTCTGGCTGTTCATCTAGCGGAAAATAGGTACCAAGATGATAGCGGACTGCTCTAGGTCGCATTCTAAGAGGGGCGAGTGTGGGCGGGGAGGGGGGGGGAGGAACACACATAGATACGTTTGGCATTAAAATGAGTTGGGGTAGGATAGCAGCTCTCGGTCTTTAAATGTTGTGAGGTAGGATAGTAGCTCTCGGTCTGTAAATGTTGTGAGGTAGGATAGTAGCTCTCGGCCTGTAAATGTTGTGAGGTAGGATAGCAGCTCTCAGCTTGTAAATGTTGAGGTAGGATAGTAGCTCTCAGCCTGTAAATGTTGTGAGGTAGGATAGCAGCTCTCAGCTTGTAAATGTTGAGGTAGGATAGTAGCTCTCGGTCTGTAAATGTTGAGGTAGGATAGTAGCTCTCGGTCTGTAAATGTTGTGAGGTAGGATAGCAGCTCTCAGCTTGTAAATGTTGAGGTAGGATAGTAGCTCTCGGTCTGTAAATGTTGAGGTAGGATAGTAGCTCTCGGTCTGTAAATGTTGTGAGGTAGGATAGTAGCTCTCAGCCTGTAAATGTTGTGAGGTAGGATAGCAGCTCTCATCCTGTAAATTCAACTGTATAGAAAAATATGTTGTGTGTTTCGATTGTACTCTTGCTCGACGTGTCCACGCTTCCGCACACATTTTGATTTGAGTTTAGGACAAAGACAAGTAACTGTTCAGTGTTGCACTAAGTTCCTCCCCGTCACTCGAACACTCATCTGCTGGAGTACACATGGCTATCCTCTGTTGGGGTGCACTCAGTCACTTCTCTGCTGGGCTTCACTCGACCACTCCTCTGGGGGCGCACTCGACCACTCCTCTGGGGGCGCACTCGACCACTCCTCTGGGGCGCACTCGACCACTCCTCTGGGGCGCACTCGACCACTCCTCTGGGGCGCACTCGACCACTCCTCTGGGGAGCACTCGACCACTCCTCTGGGGCGCAATCGACCACTCCTCTGGGGCGCACTCGATCACTCCTCTGGGGCGCACTTGACCACTCCTCTCCTGGATAAGCTAATTTGGGCGTCACACAAACGGTCAACATTTCTTTAACGAGCAAAAACCTAAGACGCCTCAGAGGATGTATTTGATATTTCTGCACTCCGTCATTAACACTCAGCTCGTAAGAACTCTTCTCCCAAACCAACACAAGACCTCAGTTCATGACACTCAGTCTTATTTTTGTTCTTTTAGGATATCATTTCACGTTATTTTCAAGGTTAATTATGAGTTGACTAATCATTTAGAGCAGGTGTTGCTGAGCAATAATACACTTTAGTCTTGAGTGCTTTGAGGAGTCCACTACCCCAAGACACCTAGGTCCTATCATCTTTGTCACCTCAGCTGTGTTATATTTGCACTGTGCTGACATCTTTACTATCCTCATAGTAAACAGACAAAACAGTAACCTCAGTTGTGTTACATTTGCACTGTGCTGAGAGCTTCACCATCTTTTATCCTTACAGCAATCATAGAATAAATAATAACTGCAACTTCGTGTTATCTTTTGCGGATGATATCGAAATAAGCATGATCACTGCCTTAGTAAAAAAAATTACAACTGAATATTAATAAAGTCTTGTCAAAATCAAATAACATTTAACTTAGATAAATAAGAGCAGCTGTGGTATAGAAAGAAGGAAAAACTAAATACATAGGCGAATGAAACTTATGACGACGTTTCGATCCGACTAGGACTAGTTAATGGTCTAAGTCGGACCGAAACTTCGTTATAAGTTTCATTCTCCTACCTACAAAATATAAAATGTCGTCAGATCTGTTCATAGAACGGAAGGTACATAAAGCAAATGTGGGTATTGCTAAATAAATGATAGGATGGAGTATGAGAACTTTACAAAAAGAAATGCAAATGGTAATTATGGAATTCTTAAGTGTTTGCTGGGTGTATTGATCTACCCGGCAGTACTTCGTGAGAGTTTCTTCAGTTATTGCAACTACATTGTTTCTGTCCTCTCATCTAAAATAAAATAATTTGAGTTATCTTAAGTAACTCATACATTCATTATCATTCACTCCCTATTTTCACTCAGTCCACTAACAAGGCCTACCATAGGGCCAATCGCTACCACATTCGTATCTGTTTTCCTATCATTCTCTAACTTAATTAACGAGCGTGTCTTGGGGATCAACACTGTGACTTCACCTTATCTTCAAGTATATATTTGTATTTTATTGCATCTTAACAGATGATAATCTTACACACACACACACACACACACACACACACACACACACAAACACGTGTGGGTATTACCAGTCTGTGTTTAATTCATCATTGCACGTGTGTATGCCCCACGTTTGCGCATGTGTTTAAATTTAGTGTGTGTGTGTGTGTGTGTCATGTGAGGTTCGAAACGTGGATTGGGTAAAAATACTCACGTAGGCTGTTAGTACGTATATTATAACGACGGAAGTATGGGAAGCTCCACAGCCAGCCTGCCTCTCTGCTCTCTATCGTAAGACTGACTAACTCACAGTGCCCATATGTGAGGGGGTGTTTGAAATCCTGCTATGGACAGCAGCAATATGAATACAGACAGTGATTCACGCAGAGACGGTTGGGAGTGAGTCATCTACTGGTACACTGGTTACTACTACTGAGAGCTCGGCGACGCTAACGTATGTCGTCCCGACATACAACTAATACAAACTAGAGATGGCAGGTATACGGCTTGGGCTGATTCTATACAATGTCAAAGTACACAACAATTGAACATTATAACATACATAAGTAGAACATTGGAATACAAGCTTACGTAACTGAAACTGTAATGCAATACAAGGTATAATATAGCACAACTCATCGAATGAAACTCAATGTTGAGATTACACAGTAGAAGTGATAAAAAAAAATTTGATCGATCGATCTGTATTCATGTGATCTACGGATTCTGAGGAAGGAATATATACAAAGAAAGTGTTTAACAGAAGGCAGATTCGGTGCACTCAAATCTAGACTGTTAACTCAGAATTTGGAGAGAACGTGAACACACAAAAAAATTCTTGAATACTGATAAGTTGATACTGTAATTATTCATCTATACAGGTTATTTACATTTAACCCCAACTCTGCTAGGGTGAGATTGACATATGCAGAATGGGTGTCATCTCTGGGAGGATCAAACTCTGTTGCACTGGCTAACTCATGCTGTATTTGAGGCAAATCTGAATTGGTAGTTACAAATGATACTTGAGGATTTCTCAATACCTGTCGTGTACGTAGGGAATAACGACATTCAGGTTGATCGTCTGACTGAGTATCAGAGGAAGAGAGTACAGGATCAGGAGGATTGTCAGAGTCTGTCACATTAGTCTGGGTTGGAACATCATTATCATCACATACTAACTTCATATGATCTAAATGCGATTATACTGACCAGTACTAATTTCTCTAACCTTATACTTATTACCAGTGATATGTTCAACTACTCAATAAGGACCAACAAACTTTTGATCAAGCTTTGGCATTGCAGACGTTTTGTTAAAATTAGTCAGCATAACTCTCGAACCTACTTTGATTTTGGATGGCTTTGCTCGAGTGTTTGCGACTCTTGTAAATTCTGCTGTTGATTTATGAAGTGTTTCACGGATTCTTCTAAAAACACTTTGAGCTAAGCTGGTACGAGTTGCTATGAAATCATCAGGGTTGTAATTTGGTTTCGGATTAGAATATAACAACTCATAAGGCAAACGTTTATCTACACCATACAATGCATAATGTGGAGTGTCACCTATAGAAACATTGTAAGCAGAATTTATAGCACACTGCACATCAGGTATAACTTCATCCCAAGTTTCACTGTTGTCTTGAGAGCCACTATCAATCCCATCAAGTACTTTCTTATTGGTTCGTTCCGCTAACCCATTGCTGGCAGGATGATGAGGAACAATGGTGGATTTAGAGATCTTGTACAAGGTACACAAATTTTCAAGAATCTCATTACAGAATTCACCTCCATTATCTGCTACTAGGGACTTAGGGTATTCCTGCAGATAATGCGTTCTTTAAACGCTTTAGCTACTGTCTCGGCAGTCTTATCTGCAATAGGAACTAACAATATCTGGTGAAATGGTCTACCATAACACACAGATGTTTGTTGCCTTGGAGGGAACATTGGAAATTAGTTAACAAATCTAGCGCAACTCTTTCCCACGGTTCGCTAGTAGTTGGATACACTTGGATTTGATTAGGACCATTAGCATTACCTTTATGTTGCATGCAGACACTACATTTCTTAACATACTCAGAAATATCAGTTGCCATACGAGGCCAAAAGTATTTCAATCTGGCTTGTTTTACTGAACGATCCATACCAGGGTGTGCAACACCTGGTACATCGTGAACTAGCTGTAAGGCTACATTCACTAGTGACTGTGGAATTACTAACTGGTATACTCTTCTGCTAGGAGTACCCAACTCGGCTGTTCTATACAGTAATTCTTGGTTCATGACAAAGTCACTGATGGGTGCTAGTGGCTTCACAGTCAGAATAAGATCTTCCTGGAGCAGGAATCGAATCACACCAGACCACATGGGATCTGTTCGTTGAGCATTCTTTACATCCTCAGCACTAAATGGAGGGTCTGCAGTTACTATACTAACATGTCGCGATAAGGCATCTGCGACTACATTTGACTTGCCAGGTAAGTGTTCAAAGGTGGGATTGAACTCTTGGATAGTAAAGGTCCATCTGGCTAACCTTCCAGTAGGTTGTTTGTTCTGGAATAAAGGTATCAGTGGAGCATGGTCTGTCAAGACATGAACAGAGTACTGATAAATTGTCTCGGAAGTGCTTTAAAGACCATACTATTGCTAAAGCTTCTTGCTCAGTTACTGTATAATTACGTTCAGCCTTCGTAAGGACTCGGCTAGCAAATGCAACTGCGTTGTACTTGTTATCAGTCTTCTGAGCTAGTACGGCACCTATGCCAATTGAACTAGCATCAGTTGTCAGATAGAAGGGCTTAGAAAAATCTGGAAATTTCAAAATTGGAACAGATGTTAGCTTTTCTTTTAGAGTTTGGAATGCTCTTTCTTGACGGAAGGTCCAAACAAAAGGAGCATCTTTCTTAAGCAACTCAGAGGAGCAGCTATGAAGAAAAATTGGCAATGAAAGATCTATAAAAACCTGCTAAGCCCACAAAGGATCTTACGGCATCAGCAGTTTTGGGTGTTGGAAAATTTAGTACTGCAGTTACTTTACTTTGGTCAGTCGTAACCCCTCTAGGAGTGACTACGTGACCAAGAAACTTAATTTCTGATCTGAAAAATTGACATTTAGACAGTTTGATCTTTAAATTGGCTTCTTCAAGCTTACCAAGTACTACATCAAGTCTTTTCAAGTGTGTATCCACGTCTTTAGACATGACGATTACGTCATCTAAGTACACCATAAGTGCATTACCTATGAGACCTCTAAAGATATTAGTCATGAGCCTTGAGAACGTGATAGGGGAGGATCGTAATCCAAACGCCATACGGAGGAAGTGATAATGACCTGTAGGAGTGGAGAATGCAGTTAGCTCTTGGCTGTTCTCGTGAAGAGGGACTTGCCAAAACCCTTGTAACAAATCCAGGGTTGAAAAGACTTTGTTATCTCCGATGTTACGTAAAAGATCACCCAGTACAGGAAGTGGGAAGCGATCTGGAATGGTTTTCGCATTTAACTTCCTAAAGTCAATCACTGGGCACCAAGTACCATCCTTCTTAGGTACTAGGATCAAGGGTGCATTCCAAGGTGAATTGCTAGGTGCAATAACTCCATCATCAAGCATTTGATTGATCAATTCTTCTGCGACAGCAACTTGTGAAAGAGGCATTCTGTACGCAGGTATGTAGATAGGTCTAGTACCAGGTTCAAGTGGAATACGATGGGACAATAAGTTCGTTATACCCATCTTCTCACCTGGTAAGGCAATGGCTTTACGACGTTTGTTCAACAGAGTCAACAAACGCTTGACTTTATCTGGGAAGTCAGTGGGAGCTAAGTCTTTCTCCTCAACTGGTGGAACAGATTGATCCAGTGAAGTGGATGAGGTCACCCCGGCAGAAATAGCACCGACCCACTGGTCAGGTGACAACTCATCCTCTACCTGAACAGGGTAAGGATAGTGAACAAGGTCAACAAGATTGGTATTTGCTCTGAGACGAACACTGTGACCAGAAGTGTTAGCTAGGAAGAAATGGATCTTACTATCTCTTACAACATGTAAGGATGGTTCAACAAATAGACCTTTTACTTTGCAAGAATCACTGTCAACTAGGACGTTATCACCATCTGGAACACTAGGAACAACAACAGACACTCTAGTGAGGGCACTAGCTGCGACAGAAACGTCTTTCTGCAGACGGCATGTGACATCAACAAGAGATGGCATTACTAGTTGCAAGTAACTGTTTTCCGACAAGGCGTCCCCTGTGGAGAAACTACTACTTGAACTAGCAGACATTGCAGGGATAGGCTCAGCACTCAAGGTAGTCAGAGCGTCCTCGGACACTTGAGGTAACTGGACACTATCTTGCAAGTCTGAAGTTGCAGGAACACAGACAGGAGTGACAGGATCATCAGTGCCTGACCGCTTGGGTACGCTACTGGAAAATGCACTGGCCTGTAAGGACTTAATTCGAATGTCATACTCTGCGGCAGTATGGCAGATCTCGGATCCAAGCTGGTAACCCCAAAATGGTATGATCAAGTCATCAATTTGGGCATGCCATCGATAAGGGTCGAGCACAGTGCGTAAGTCTCGCATGGAAGCAAATCCCAGTAGAAGGTCACCAGGGAAAGTAATCTGGTCGACAACAAGGAAGGAAGCAGTGAAGTCTCTACCTTGGATAGAAAAAGTTAGGGAAGTCCAACCTCGGACACACAGGTGAGAACCAGCTACTCCACTAAGGGAGGACACATGAGTTGGTTCTACGAGAAGGACATGTCGTAACTGCTTATCCTTAAACAAACTAGACCTAATAATATTGACTTGCGCACCAGAGTCCATGAACAAATGAACGGGTGCATTATGAACAGATGCTTGCACTATAGGGCCTATGGTTGCATTGGAAGTTATGTGCAAACAAAAAGGTGGATTGTCATCAGAAAAGACTTGTTCCACTTCATCCCCAAAATCATCTATGTCAGAGACATGTGAAGCAACATCATCAGCAGGATTGTCATTCTCGAGACTGCTTAAGGCTTCAAAGGAATTGTGAACGGGAATGGTGTACTCATTATCACCTACTGTCACCATGGGACGGTTTGACTGGGGCGCTCGAATTCCCCCGAATTGGAAGAATGAGCCTGGTTCTGGTTATTTTGAGAACCACGATGTCTGTTTCCTCTACGGGTTCTGCGGTTGAAACGGCTACGGAAAGACCTAGAGTACTGAAGGTTGTAGAGAGCATTGCACTCAGATGTGTCATGTCCATGTATTCTATGATAAGTACAGTACGGCAGTGACTGGTACTCATCATCAGTACGATGCCTCTTAGGGTAACTATCAGGACAATTAATTGCAATATGGCCACGGAAACCACAGTTGTAACAAGTCCGCTGACTGTGGGTACTGAATGTACTATGAATACTACGAGGTTTATAACGACTCTGTACACTGGCTGTGGCACAAACAAGAGGTGGTGCAGACTGAGGCATATGTGTGAAATTACTTTTGATACATGGGAAAGTACCCTGGGGGCACAAGGAACGTACATGATTTAGGGCTGTAAGTGGTTCCATCGTCACAGTTGGAGGATTAGCCTCATAAGCACACACGGAAGCAGGTGGCATTAGTTCTTTGATTGCTCCAAAAGCTGCTATTTTAGCAAACGGTGCTGTGAATGGTTTAACTTCATCACGGACAAAAGCTGAGGGCTGGACAGCATTGATAAATGATGATAAAAGTTTGTCTAATCTAACAGCAAATGCACTCAACGATTCATTACTCATGGGTGTAGCATTCACAGGTTCCCGAAGAACGACATATGGATCAGCTGCTTTTACTGGTACAAGGAAAGAACGAATCAGTTCCTCATATTGTGACCACTTAGTAAGATTCCTGAAGTCTCGCATATCAAGGAGATCAACAACGTGAACAGCAGCAGGGGATCGATGAAGAGCTTCTTTCGCAAGTCTGATAAGACTTTCCTCAGAAGGAGGACCTTCAACTAGAGCATTAACACGAGAACGAATGGCAGTAAACCATGCTTCAAGACTATGTACTTGGCCATTGAATAAAGGTAACGCATCAAGGGAATCACGAGTATAACTATAGTATCTCAGTGTCTGGGTCGGTCTGTCAGTCGCTAAGGAACTGTGAGGACTGATGACAGGAGCAGCAGTAGCCTGAGAGGTCTGAGTGTCGACATTCACTAAAGTATCACTTGACTGTATGTGAGATATAATGGCAAAGAAGTTGCGCAAGAACAAATAAGGCAAAAATAATGAACAATAAAAATGATACAAAATGCTAAAATTGAAATAAGAGAGATGCAACTAATTCTGCAGAAGTAATAAAAAAAATGTCTAAGATACACTGCAAGAGGAAGGACAACTCAATGTAAAGGACTGTTGGCCAAGATAAAAATTACATTGAAATTTACAAGTAAAAATATTACTGGAGACTGAATTAAATGCAAAATGAGCTGTCTGTACTCTTGCTAATAAAGGAATTAACGAATAAAATTTTAAATCAATGTAAAAAGTATAAAATAAAATTACTAAATTGTATGCAATGAGAGATAACTGGGAAATTTAAATATTTTCTAAGAATGTATAAACAAAATTAAAATATAATGCAAAGATAACATCAGGAAAATTAATAAAATGAAAAACAAGATGCAATAATAAACTGAGAATAATAATGCATAAAAATATCAATAAAAGAAAATAATTCACTGCAGAACAAGTTCAACAAAAGGTGTAGAAATAATCACTGTAGTAATAAAAGTTACACTGGGAAAATGTAGGTTAAATAATAAAATAAAAATATGAAGAAAAACTGATTGAACACTTTAACTCTTAATTGTAAATTAGACAAAACAATTTACTCAGAGTAAAGAAAACACTTTACGTTAAAAAGAAATGGAAATTACACTAAGAGTGAATTTGTTCAAAGAAATATGAAAAATATGAATAAAAATAAAACAAGAAACAAACGGGAAGTGTAACACTTACAAGTGGCGGGGCACACAACACTTATTCACATATTCATTATTTTAGTATATTCTTACAACAAAATCTTGCTGTGACTGATACGACAAAAATTTGCTGGCAAAAGTAATGGTACACAAGTCTGCGAAAAAATTAGAGGCATAAGACACTGCTGACATACGAAAAAAGACACACATAGAAATAAATGGATAATTTGGTATACTGGGAATATCACTGCATGAAATACAATGACAAATACTGGAGAATACAATGCTGAAAGAATACAAGATAAAAAAAATGAATTACTTCACACGGAGTGACTGACTGGTACACTACACAATAATACTACAGACAGAGAGTAGCATAAAATAAAACAGATAAAAAAAACATGAAATGAGCGATAACACTGAAAAATATTGCAAAAAAAAAATGAGTCAAAGAAACACTGAGTCTACACAGAAAACACAAGGTTTAGATTACACAAGAAATTCACTATAAATGTCTCGCACACGCAAATGTCTTTAAATGCAAGAAAATGTCTCTAAACAGAAAATTATCACTGAAGTCTGGAGTAGTAGACGGAGTAACTGGTGATCAGGGGAAGGTTGTCGAAGGTTGTCCTGCGCGGTGATGACTGACGCCTCCTACACTCACTGTTGTCGGAAGAAATGAGCTTTCTCTGTGAACTCACATAACTGGCTTTATCGTTGGCGCTCAGCTACAATCTCTTGACCAATTACGTGAGCCAAAACAGTATTAGGACTCGATACAAGGGTGAAAGCAGCCACAGGTAGATGAGGTGGGTGGCTGGTGGTGGTGGTGGTGTGAGTAGAGTGGCAGGTGGTGGTGGGAGTGACTCTCGCTGGCGCTCACTGGCACGCACTCCACTCACTACCCACGAAGGTGGCTTGATAAGCCACTCTATGCCACAGGGATGGTGAAGACCACTCTTAGCATCCAACTGGGAGCACAAAGCGATATATGAAACAATACTTAAGAGGAACTTGCGTGGCTTACTTCTCTCTCTCAGCTGGGTTAGAAGCTGGGTTGGCTGACTGGCTTAACCCACGAGAATGGCTGACTGGAAGACGGGTAACGATGCACACAGCATGAAGGAGCAGGTGGATGACAAGCTGATTGGCATTCACTTCCACAGTCTGGCTTACTGACTGGCTTAATTGCAAAATCCGGGTCAACCCCTCGGAGATTGAAGCAATTAGCACACGAACTAAGCCAGGAAGCTTGAAAAACGGCTGTAACAGGCGTGCAGGCTGGAGTACATGGGGTGGTGGTGAGTGAGGGTAAGTTGCTAGCTACGGTTCACCTTTGACCTGCCGGCTCCCCACAGTCTTCTAACGTCTTGAAATACCCTTAAATCCACGCTCCCACACCGGTGTCACCATTTGTCATGTGGGGTTCGAAACGTGGATTGGGTAAAAATACTCACATAGGCTGGTAGTACGTATAATATACGGATAGTGTGGGAAGCGCCAAACAGCCGGTGACCTGCCTCCTTGCTCTCTCTCGTAAGACTAACTCAGTGCCCATATGTGAGGGGGTGTTTGAAATCCTGCTATGGTCAGCAGCAATATGAATACAGACAGTGATTCACGCAGAGACGGTTGGTAGTGAGTCATCTACTGGTACACTGGTTACTACTACTGAGATGTGTGTGTGTGTGTGTGTGTGTGTGTGTGTGTGTGTGTGTGTGTGTGTGTGTGTGTGTGTATTCACCTGATAGTACGCATCTAATTGTGGTTGCAGGGTTCGAGTCATAGCTCCTGGCCCCGTCTTTTCGCTGGTCGCTACTAGGTCCACTCTCTTCCTGCTCTAAGAGCTTTATCATGGCCTCGCATGGGCCAGTAGGCCTTCTGCAGTGTTCCATCGTTCTTATGTTCTTATGTGTATCTTAGGCTTCATTAGGGTGTTGGTGTCATGACCTACAGTAGCATCGTGTCTTTCAGTGTCTTGACGTGTTACAATCATCTTCCACATTTTATTATTTAATATTTTATCTCGAATAATTCTCTCGTCATTTAAAATTCCTTTTGTGAGTATTATCTGACTGGCTCAGTGCCTGCACTTACTGGGGCTCGTAACAACTCTCCAGTATTGTGTGAAAAGATTCGTGTGTACGATTGCAGACCAACCTATATAAATTACCTACTAAACCAGAGGCATCTAATTTTTTCAGTAATTTTTTTTGCTGTTAACGGTGAATTGTAGCCTGTTTATATAGAATTAAAGTGGCAGAGAGGTGGGCTTTACTGCTCTAAATAGCTCATGCATGCTAGCTAATTAGATCAAAAAATATCTCTGGTAGGCCACAGTCAAGTGGGCCGGCCAAATTCAGCTTGTGGACCATGTGCTGTACGACCCTGTATGAAATCATTCATGTTATCTTCACGCTCTGAATTGCGTTTTTGTGCATATTGAGCTGGAATAATGAATGTAATAATTGGGTTTTCTATCTCATTTCTTAGTGGAAGCTTGATTAAGTCTCATATTCATGTCTGCATTGTTGTTGCATGTAATCCCTGCAGCCTGTAATATTCGTACAAATTTGAACGTTAACTGGTTCAGCCACTTCGTTGCCAGATATTTAGCTGTTTTTTTTAATTTGCTTATGTGTGATTAAATATACGTTTTTATAGGTTTATGTGACCTAACTTAATTTAAAAGAAAGAAAATAGTACTTTTAATTTTACAAGAAGTGTTAAGAAATTAACGAAAAAATTAACACGAGAAAATTAACATGGTAAGATCATGTTGTCTGGTGACTATTACTGCAGTGAATATAATAATGGTATACAATCTTATTATCATGCTTATGAACACTGCAGTACCCGGAATGTCCGGAGCCTAGCATGTTGTGTTCCACACGCCGTCCATGTATACATTACTAGGGCGGGTTTTACCTAGTGACATGAGAATTTTCAAAACACATCCGGGGTGGGTGAACAGGGGGATGAAAGACTGAGACAAGAGACCGGTGGGGAATGAGAGGCGGGGAATGAGAGGCGGGGAATGAGAGAGAGAGAGAGAGGGAGGGGGGAAGGAGGCGGGGAATGAGAGACAGGCTCGGAATGAGAGAGGGAGGAGGCGGGGAATGAGACAGGCCGGGAATGGGTAAGGGCTAGTATAAAATACGGACGATTGTGAAATAATGCAAATGTCTTATTTTCGCACATGTCTTTTTTCTGCATATGTCTTCTGACATGCGACTGATGAGACAACCTGTCGCTCCGGGAGGTGCGAACATCCTCACCCTTTGTTAGACCAATTTTTGTCCACTTGTCACTTAACACTAAATCACTCAAACACAATAACGGAAATTGTAGAATTATTCTTGTGGAAAGTGATACGCTAAATTTATAAGGGATACTATTATGTGGGAAGTTTTATATGAATGAGATGGGATGTGTAGCCTAGTGTGCTGTTGCACCACGATACACCCATATATGAGGGTTTTTTATTTTGAGCCCCTGTTGCTAGGATCAAGAAGGGGATTGAAAGGAAGTGTGGAGCTTCAGGAATATTCCTGGGAGTCCTGAAACTGACCAGGAATTGAAGCAAGGAGAGTGGATGATAATGTCATAGAAAAGACATCATGGGAGAAACTTGAATTGTGAGAACTGGGTACTGTTTTCATTTGTTTTGCGTAGAAAATGCTTTATATAACTTTTTATAGACAAAATGCTCTCAGTAATTTTAAAGCGGAAAATGTGATTTATGCGATATAATTTCTGTATGTTTTGGCCGTTGCACAATTTGTTAGAATGAAGCTAACATAAGAGTTTAGGAAAATCATAGATTCTTTATACATATATATATATATATATATATATATATATATATATATATATATATATATATATATATATATATATATATATATATAGGGGAGGGAAGTGGACATAATGTAGCAAGCAAACATCAGAATTTATGAACTCAGCTATTAATGATTGTACTGAGGTAACAGTGTATGGTTCGTTCCTTATGGGAACAGTGGGAGAGTGACTAGAACTTTCCGTAAATATTTAGAGTGAGCCAGAAAGGCTGTGAGGTTAGTGGAGTCAAGGTGTTGTGAGGAAGTGAGAGAGAGTGGTTGGCTGTCTTGTGAGATATTTCTTAAAGTAAAGCCACTTCTGAAACCAATGCTGAACGACTTGGTGGAGACTTAGATGAACTGCTATGGATTGTTTATTGTAAGTGTACCTTATAACAATTGCCAATCACTGCTGTAACTTTCACTACTGTTATATGACTTGTCACTAACAAGTTCTGTTTAAGTGGCTACTCTTAGTGTCGGTGCATATTCTTCATACTTTCATTATAAGCGTAAGTGACTATCCCCTTTTATATTTTATAAATTTCTACAGTGATATTTACTCGAGATTTTATGTGCATTTTTTTAGATTATTAATTAGATAATAAATGATTGACAAGTGCTTTACTGGGTAGTGATGAGACAGCTCGTCATTCTCCCTGGCATGACGAAGCTTGAGGATGAGTGTCTGGCGAGAGGCAGAGGAATGAGGCGGACTGCCACATCTGTCTTCCCTTCCCCTCCTCCCCACGTAAGAAAGTTCTCTATGAGAGCAAGATATGAATATGATTGAGTCAGCGAATGAGTGTAATGTGACTGTGATTGATGGTCTACCTGCTGTCTCCCTCTTAATGGTTCGGTGATTATGGCCCCTGCGGCCCGGTCTCAGACCTGGCTTGGTCAGTCAGGCTATCGGACCTTACGACACATCGGCCTATTGTAGACACCACAGCCCGGCTGATGAAAAAAGAATCTGTTGTTAATCCTTCCTTCAATATAAATAGGATGGAGGATGCTGAAAACTTTAAGGCGCATATTTTTAGTGTATTTACTGCATCCATGTTCTTCATTAGGTGTCTTTCACAATGTCTGCAGGAGCTTCCTGCTCTCGAAGGAAGCAATTTCGGTGTCAAAATGTAAATTGTGATTAATTTTGGTAACCCAAACTCGAATAAATATAGTGTGAGAGACTTAGGCATTCCTAATAATTTGTGTTACTGAATTGATGTGGTGTTAAAAGCTCCCTGTACATTCTCAAGATCTGCAAATTCGCTAGCCTTAAAAGGGGCTGTTGATCTACATCAGTATTCCTGTCTAGAGTACAAGCACCTCAAACAGTATCGTCATTGGCATGGCATCAAGAACTCGCCTTTGTATCAGTAACACTGTTGTAATCTGACATTGTTATTCATAAATTAGTTTCACTCCTCTTCATCTCGGCTCAGTGGTTCGAGTGTTTTATATTCTGTTCCAGTTCAGTATCAGAGTAACTGAAATTTGACCTCGTTGAACGTCATATTTTTTTTTTCTGTGGTCTGGGACGGATTATACATTGCTTTAAATTATTTATCTGTCTTTGCTACAAAATGTAGAATTGGTAGTGTAATGGTGAGAACACCGCGTACGTTGTGTGACTTCACATGGTGCTGGACAATGTGACGCGCTCGGGCAGCAGCAGTTTGGTTTATAATATATATATATATATATATATATATATATATATATATATATATATATATATATATATATAATAGTAAATTAAGTAAACTCTCAGTACATATACATAGAGCTAACTTTAATGTCTATTTTAGGGCTCACATTGGTGTACTCTGACACTGGTTTACCTTAGTTCACATTGGTGTACCCTGGTTCATACTGGCACTCCCTGGTTTACACTAGTGCACCCTGGTTTACACTAGTGCACCCTGGTTTACACTGGTACACCCTGGTTTACACTGGTACACCCTGGTTTACACTGGTACACCCTGGTTTACACTGGTACACCCTGGTTTACACTGGTACACCCTGGAGTGTGAGGAGGGTGGTAACGGCATACAGGAGTGTCGCAGCTGGGCGGGTGGGTGTATTGAGCTCCGTATCTCCTGGCAGCATCTGGTGGGTCCAGGCTGCCTCTTCTTCCATTACGTTAATGACCCAGACTCAGTCTCACGTGTACTCCCAAGCACCTACTGCAAACATTTTCTTGGAGATTGCAAAATAAATAAATAAATGTGTATATATATATATATATATATATATATATATATATATATATATATATATATATATATATATATATATATATATATATATATATATATATATATATATATATATATATATATATATATATATATATATATATTATATTTATATATATTATATATATATATATATATATATTATATTTATATATATTATATTTATATATATATATATATATATTTATATATATATATTTATATATATTATATTTATATATATATATTACATTTATATATATATATATGTATATTTATATATATATATTATATTTATATATATATATATGTATATTTATATATATATATTATATTTATATATATATATATGTATATTTATATATATATATTATATTTATATATATATATATATTATATTTATATATATATATTATATTTATATATATATATTATATATATTTATATATTTATATATATTTATATTTATGTATATATTATATATTTATATGTATATATTATATATATTTATATGTATAATATATATTTATATGTATATATATTATATATATTTATATATATATTATATTTATATTTATATATATATATATATTATATTTATATTTATATATATATTATATATATATATATATATGTATTATATTTATATATATATATATATTATATTTTATATATATATATATATTATATTTATATATATATATATTATATTTATATATATATATATTATATTTATATATATATATATTATATTTATATATATATATATTATATTTATATATATATATTATATTTATATATATATTATATTTATATATATATATTATATTTATATTTATATATTATATATATATTTATATATTATATATCTATATTTATATATTATATATATATATTTATCTCTTCTATATATATATTTATATATATATATTTATATATATATTTATATATATATATTATATATATATATTTATATATATATTATATATATATATTTATATATATATTATATATATATATTTATATATATATATACATATATATTTATATATATTACGGGAAGAGCATTCATAATGCCTTGATTCATTCATTCTTCATTGCCCAGATTTCTCAGTCCTTAAATCCATTGTTTTCCTATATCATTGAACTTCTTATATTTCAACTAAACAGTTTTTTTGCTCGTCAGAAGTTACCATATTTTCATTTGTCTAATATTTGTAGACATGTCTGTTCACTTGTTTTGCTTTTGTTGTACGGCCATTTTGAAGCAAAAAAGTAATGTTATTGTATGTATCCATTGTTCTTGTTTATATTTGGTTTATCATATACATTCCCACGTATTATCTCTCAGTCCGCAGCAGGGTTCGAATATGCGTACTCTGCGTCAGAATACATATTACTTTAACCAAACAGTCAGACCCCCAGAATACGGGCGCCTAGCCGAAGCTAAGCGGTGGATCCCAGATCCCGGAACCTCCAGGCTTGTGTTATTTCATCAAATCCTGCCGCATGCAGTGAATTTCGAAAGAGAATTTGATATGCTTAACAGTTCGCGAACGGGCAAAATTATTTACAAACATTATCTTTCAATCCGCAGTAGGATTCGAATCTGCACACACTGCATCAAAGTGCACAGTACTTTTGCCACCCAGCCAGACCTCGAAAAGTAGTGTGTACTTTGATACAGAACGCACAGGTTCGAATCCTGCTGAGGACTGAGATGTAAATAATTTCCCGTTTACGAATTTCTAACCGTACATTTACGTATGTATAGAAATTTATCTTGGGTGCTGTGAGCGTTCTTGAAGTCACTGACTTTTTCATTGCTCTCTCAGAATTTGAAAGTGATGCTCTGCCTAGTTAAGAAGCTCCGTTGAAATTAGGGTAAACCGGAATGCATAATTGAACCTGTGAATTTGGTGCAGGTGCTTCCCAGCGTCTAGTAATTAGCAGGTTTGTAAGACACATGTGCAACAGTTAGGTATCTTTATTCTGAAATATTTTGCCTCCTGGAACCTTCAGAACCATTGTTCGACGACACAGGTTCACTGTAGCACTTGTTTAGTCTCGAGCATTTGTGACCACATTCCTCATATTTACTATTTGTTTAATGATCCTAAACTACTGATGAATTTGAATTTGATATCGTCTCCCTCCTCCTCTTCCTCCCCTGTTCCCTTTTCTCTTCCTAATCCTCATTTCTACATTTTTCCTTTTCTCTTTATTCTCTCTCCCCTTTCCCTTACCTTTATCTTCTCCTTTTTTTCTTTTATTTCACATTTCCCCTTCCTTCTCCTCCCCTCTCCCTCTTTCATCTTCCCTGACGCTGGTTACCTTTGAAGCTGCCAGAGCTGATGAACCCTTACCGGAATACTTGACAATATTCTCATTACCACACTGAAGTCTCCCAGCTCACACTGACAGATTTCAACACCTTGTATGAGCCCCATCCAACATGATGGAATATGGCAGGGAAACACAGCTAGCTTTTGTTCCTATTGGGGAATTATCATGTAGAATAGGGTAACAGCATACTGCCGATGTATCCAATTTTTAAAAAAAAAAGTTGATAAGTAAGACACATGTATAGCAATTAGGTATCTTTATTTCTGAAACGTTTCGCCTACACAGTAGGCTTCTTCAGTCAAATACAGAGGCAGCAGATGTAATAGCGAAGTAAATATGTAAAAAAGTTACCGTAAGATGGTGTTGTTTGTGTGCTGGTTTCTTCTCCTTAGTCGGGAGTTTCGTAACTAAGAATTCAGCTCATCTTTGGGCATAAATGGTAGGAATATTTCCCCTTTAGTCTGAATTTGTTGACACTGCCGATGACACTGCACGAATTATGGATTTGGATTGCGGAATGTGAAAAGTCGACTTTAAATAGTTTCACTTGCTTTGTGATGGTGATTTCTGTAATAGTAGAGTCCCCTGGTGACGACACTAGCAAGCTGATAACGGTAGTGCAGATTTGGGAATGTTAGAAACGGAATGTTTAAAGCCCTGAATAACTAAATGGGTTTAGTGTTTTATAAATAAAATAAAATCCAAACCCTTCTAACTCGACTCTCTTCCTTTTGTTTGCGCTCTCTGTTCTGACTCTTCTCATTTCCTCCTCGCTATCATTGATCTTTCATCCCTCTGTGTCATCTCCATTCACACGTCTTTATTCCTTCCATCTCCCCTACACGCTTATCGCCTTATATTTTCGCTCCCTCTTTTACTATTATCTCCTCTTCTCTCTTTGCTTCCACTTGTCCTATTCATCATCAAACAAAAACTGCCATTAACGTCGTGTGTGTATTCAGTGAGTTGTGTTTGCGAGGGTTGAGAAGCGGCTCCTGGCTCCACCTCCTAGATTACTTAGATTGACCTCTTGGGCCTTATATCTATTATTAAAGGTGTGCATTGTGTTTGTCTCCGCCGCTTTCTATTCCAAGTCATTCCAATTTTCGTCCACCCTGAGACTAAAGATGTTGTTCCTGACATCCCTGTGTCTTTAGCTACCACTTGTGCCCACTTGATCCTAGTCCTCTTAATTAGCCTGCCCCTATCTGCAAACTTTGTGTGTGTGTGTATGTGTGTGTGTGTATGTGTGTATGTGTGTGTGTGTATGTGTGTATGTGTGTGTGTACACTACTTGTACACTCCCCTACTTGTGAGTGAAGGAAGCAAGTTGCATTACTCCCTCATAGTCTCGTGGGCTATATTCTACCAGTCCTTAAAACTATGTATGGAGCTTGCCTCCACTACTACTTCGGTCAGATTACTCCACTTCCTGATAACCCTCACGGGTCTTGTCTTATCTATCATTAAAACTGTGTATCGTGTTTGCTTCCACCACCACCCCGTTTAATTCCATATCGTAACTTCCCTGGGGCTATAGGTGTTCTTACGTCCATGTGGTTTATCGCCTTTCAAATTGTCTCGCCTTGTCTGTTGTGTCCTCTGATTATCTTGTACAGTATTATCATGTCTTCCCTAGTTCTTCTTTTCTCTAAGATTATCAGTTTTCATTCCTTTATCCTCTTCTCGTAGATCAGCCCAGTAACTCTATGACCAATCTTGCTGCAAATCTTGTTTCTTCAAGTGCTTAATCATATGTGGGCTCGCGGCAGGTGTTGCATGAACTATGGTAGATCTGATATGTCTCGTGTATTAAAGTCCAAAATGATCGTTTATTGGGATTCCTGAAAAACGTTCTCAAGTTCTGTGTAAGAGTACAGCACGTGCAGCATTTGGGTATCTTTATTGCCAAAACGTTTCGTCTGCACAACAGGCTTTTTCAGTTCACCAAGTTTTGCAACTTGTCTTCAGAATACCTCAGGAGAACTGTCATCATTAAAGAGTAGGTGTGATTATTTTCCATATATATCAGATCCGACGTCTTTTAATCCCACATCTCTTTTAACACCCTAGTATTCACTTCTTTTGCACACTATCTATAAATATATTAACATCGGTGACGTCAAGCCTACTTTAAGTGGGAAATAGTTCTTCACACACACACACACACACACACACACACACACACACACACACACACACACACACACACATATATATATATATACATATATATATATACATATATATATACATATATATATACATATATATATATATATATATATATATTTACATATATATATATTTACATATATATATATATATATACATATATATATATACATATATATATATATACATATATATATATACATATATATATATATATGTATGTATACATATATATATATATGTATGTATATGTATGTATATATATATATATATATATATATATATATATATATATATATATATATATATATATTATATATATAATCTGTGTGTGTGTGTGTGTATTCCTGATTTCTGGCCGAAGGAGACTCGAACCTTGGAACAAGGTACGCAGTACTTTACCATCCGTACCACACTGGACCAATAACTTGGCTCCCAGCTCACGCTAGACGTTTTGATGCAAGCAGCCAGCTAGTTGGTCGATGCATACAGGAGATGAGATGAAAAGCTGTAAGCCTCCTGCCTGAAAGCTGGCTGCTTTGGATCAAAACGTCTAGCGTGAGCTGAGAGCCAAGGTATTGGTCAGGTGTGGTACGGATGGTAAAGCACTGCGTACCTTGTTTCAGGGTTCGTAGGTTCGAGTCTCCTTCGGCCAGAGATCAGTGTTTGTGAATATTTCGCCTGTTCTTGCGAATTCCTAATATATATACACTGAATGGATCCGGGAACAGAACTTATGTTCATGTTTCTGTCAGCGGCCACTGCCTGTGACTCCAGTTTCTTTCCACACCCCTAGTAGCTTTCACAATAAATATATTCCCACATCCTCAGAGCCATATAGTCTATAATCTCAATATAAGTCGTAATAAACCACTATATTCCCACACCCTCAAAGCAATATAGTCTATGAACTCAATATATGTCGTAAAAAAAAAAACAGTCAATGTATGAATATTATCAGTCGTTTATTAGGACTTATACTGAGTTAAAGAACGTGGCTTTGAGGGGTGTGAGAATGTATTTACTGCTAAAACTCCTGGGGCTGTGGGAGGAGACAGTGGAGTCATAGACGGTGGCCGCTGACGGAAACGAACAGAAATTGTTTCAGGATTCTTCCTACTGAAAACCTCGTAGCTCAGTAGTAAAGTGTTGGATCTGCTATCACGGTTCAGTACCCCGCTCATTCTTCTATTTATACCTTGATGGTCGTTAATTTGATATGTATAATACGACAGGTTGAAAAGGATTAAACTAAATTATATAACGTTAATCTTAAGAGGTTAGATCCGCCTGGTAATATTATTTCACAAAGAATTCAAAGTACGAAAAAACAAAATAATTGGAAAAAAAAACTGTCCTCATTAAAGTAGCTTGGATTCTTTGATCGACACTGCTCAAAAATATCGACAAGTAACTACACACAGTGCACTAAACACTGGTCAATAGCACAAACGAAGCCACAGTCAAGACAACAACAGCAACACAGTGGCAACTGGAAATAAATTGGTAATTTCCTAGGACAAAATCATGTACCAGAATATGAAAAAAGTAATCCATGCTCACACCAAAATTCTAGCTCATTACCCCATCAAAATCAGTAACTGCATAAACAGCGAATTAAAAATTCGAATTTCAATTAATGTTCGTTGTATATATAAAATATTTGGATGGACGACAGTCTGTCATATATCACAAAATCATTTATAAATTTAATTTCTTGCCGCCCTGTACATTAAATATTTATTACATATACACAAGAGTTTGACAGCCATCTAGCATTATAAAATGATAATTATAATATTAAATGGGAAAAATGTCTGTTACATCTCTGGAACTAGTTATAAGTATAAACCAAATCCTGGAGTCAGCTAAGTTTACCATAAGGTCCAACTTCAACATATCACAAGCCCATTGCAAACGTGATCCAGTAATTACTCTTGTTGTAAATGCTTTCATCCCTGCACCTGACCTTAGTCCTAGCACCTAAACCCACGTACTTGTATTTGACTTGTTTCTAAACCTAACTTTAGTCAGAAGTATTGCCATGCGTGTATGATGTCTCTCACAATTGTATGAAAAGAAATTATTTGCCAGCACATTATTACATTTCCACCAGCATGCACCTGAACCATCGGAAATACTACCGCAGAGAGACTACTTTGGCACGTAGAGCCTAGCATGACCTAAGCCAAAGGTCCTAATAGTGCAGTGTGATGGTTCAGTGGATTCAGACAAAAGCGTACAGCGACTGGCGTCCATAAAAATAGTCTATTGGATGCAGGCTCTTAGTACTCTCAGTGAAGATAGTGACAATCCTCAAGCGCTAACTCAAGCTTAACATTAAAAGAAGCGGTGAAAAAATTACATGCAGCCTTAATTAATGACCGTAGTGTAGTCGACAGGCCTCAAACCTCATTAACCAACCATCCAATATGACACTGCAAATTTTAATGAAATAAAGTAGGAAATTGGAACCTTTAGAATGCACAAAAATATAAACCTTGTTCTTAGTAGATCATACCATATTCATTAAAAGCACTGAATATAATATCCAAAGTTGTTTAATAAAATTTGCAATATAGAACTTAACAGTCCAGAACCAATCTGAACTTTTATGTGATACGACATACCAGCATTAAAAGTTTGAACCCGATCAGAACAGGCACAGAAATTGATATCACAGTTTAATAAAACTATCAAATTGGGATTTACACTAGCAACAGGAAAGCAAACCTTCCATTTATTCAGATACTCTAGCACTGAAAGTTTGAAGATAACAGAAGAAACATTCTCTAGTTATTTCACTGAAATCAATGGTTCCTTCTTAACTATGTCAGAAAACTGACTATACTGAATTTTCCTATGCACGAGATGCATCGGTATTTAAAATTTGAAACCGTTAAGATGTATTATCAAGTTATTGTACGAGAAATATTAGACAAAATTAAATTGGCAAATTGTCACCTACAGATTCTAATAAGACAAACATTCTTCTAAGTAGGATGCACAAGTGTTGGAAGTTTGAAGCTGACCAGTAATGTTCTCAAGTTATTACACTGAAATCATTTTCATATTTTCGTCAGTAGCATTGTTAATGTGGTTCCTGTATAGCCCGGTAGTTTTAGTTAAAAGATTACAGAGGTATATAATGGGTCCAAAGTTTTGATAGCTGAGCAAGTTACAAAGGTAATGCACTCCAGGTAGATCCAGTCACAATCATGACAAGTTACAAAGGTATTTACAGATTACAGAGGTACATAATGGGTCCAGGGACTGGGCCCCCAAAGTTTTGATCTCTCTCTCTCTTAAGTATATATAGCCCAGTAACAACCTGAACTTGTGCTAAAAGTTTGAAGCTGATCAGATGAGGCGTCCACAATTTATCATTCGGAAACATTGAAATGAGGGAAAAAGAGAGAGATTCTGACATCCACTATAGGTACAACTTACTGTGGAATACAAAGGTGAAAAGATTTTTGGGACACCCTGTACACCACTCTATTGCTTAGGAATTTCGTAGATCCCTGGCGGCAGTTTTGGAAACATTAGTTTTGAGAGGGTATACAATTATTTCATTAAACTTTATTGCGAGGTATAATGTGGTACGAGATTTTGCGCACTAGTCACCCATATAATACTATTATTGTTCGAATTAACATTTATTCTAAATATTTATCTTATTTTATTGTCTTTTGTTGGACTGTCGTTTGGTCTGGATTTTCGGTTGTGGGAGCTGGCAGCTCAAGAAATGGTTCATATATCGACCAAATAAGTACAAGATTGGCGGGTATCTGCCCCGGGAAAAAACTGGTTTGGGCTGACCAGGACGGCAGCGACCTCACACTTGAATTTATCTTGGCTCTTAATGTTGCTCCCTGACCCCTCTACTGTTTGAGTGTAATTATCTAGTTTTAGTGACCTGGTTGTATTTACTGTTTGTAATTACCTAGTTTTAATTACTGGACTATAATTACCCAGTTGAATACGTGGATGTTGAGCTGTAGCTCTCGAGCCCATTTCTTGAATCCCTCTGGGTTGGCGTTAAATGGCGTTAGCATATTTTATTTTATGGTAATCTGTGCTGTTTCAGTTTCTGTACTGTCTAGTTTGTTGCATCTATCTACTGCTGACACAAATGCTTCCTGACATATTCAGGGTTCATCATGTATGCGTTGTCATCAACGACCTCTCGTTCTGGTTCTGAGTTTCCGGAGGTTGATCTCTAGCCCCTGGGTCCACCACTAAACTTTTTCTGTCGCCACAGGTAATATGTTCCTATCGTTGGTCCTGTTATGCCTATTCTTAAACCTGTGCATGTAGTCCAGCCTTTCAAGTGGGAAAAAGGGGTAAGGAGTGTGGGAAGAGGCGAGGGTGATTACTTTGATGCAGACGAAGGCTCTTGATCTAGTAAACTGGATCTGCCCTTTCCTTCTCTGGATCAAACCTGATTGCATCCAATTCGACAGACGTTGTATGACCCCTACGAGATTAGCACGTTCCCATGAATGTAGTTAATTGTGTATGAAGTCTTCCTCCTCTGTCTTTGATGTTTATAACCTCCTTGAAGCTGACAAAGTATTTCCTAACGTTTTTGTGACTTAAGTCTTTTGACTTCCATCCGTGTCCCTCGTCTCGGTCTCTATCAATCTGTGCCTGTTTGCCCAATTTAGTCTGAAGTATATGTAGTGGCCTCGGGAGATTATGGGAATTGTGTGGATGATTTTTTAACTGACCCCGAGTTATTTTAACTTTCGCATATCCTTCCCCGCACCGCTGTCTGACCCTTACAGGTTTAGCGCTTAAATTTATTACTTTTTATTTCTTGTTAGTGTGAATAATTTTTTTTGAGAGATAATTTTGGTATGTGAGTTTAAATGTGCATGAGTGTATATACACTTTCATTAATAAGAGCGCTGAGTAACCACAAAAGTCAGTTACTTTTTTATGAAGTTCTTTAATTATCATGACTATGTGTTCCCTCAGCCTTCTGTCCTCTTTACTATTAATTTATTCTTTCCTCGTTTTAGTCTTTCCTCGTACGTCTTTTCCATTAGCTCTGAACTTACTTTCGTTGCTGAAATATTCTTTGAGTTAGTGTGAACTTCGTGTAGGTGTTGTTTATCCTACGCTGTGTAATACAACACTCACGTTGGTTCAAGTGCACATCAAGTGTTGTGTTTATATTTACTCACATATTTGTAGTTGCATGGATCGAGTCTCAGCTGCTGGGATTGACTCCCTCCTATTCTTGTGGGCAGTCCACACCGACCACTCTGAGGCTGGAGAAATACTTCCTGACATCCTTATAACTCGTCTGTATTTTTAACTTCTAACTGATCTTCGTGTAACTTTTTCTCACCTTTTGGAGAATTCATCTCTGTCTACCTTATCAGCTTTGAGTATTTTGTATGTCGTCATTATATCTACTGAAGTCAGATTTAGTCCCTCTAGTGTCTCTTCATAGTTCATTCCTCATACTTTCGGTACTAGTTTCGTTGCAAACCCTTGCACGTCTCCAATGTCTTAATATACTTTATTAGTTTAAGATTTCCATGATATTAGCACTGCTAAATACTGTAAAATGGATTTTGCATATGGTTGTATAAAGGGTGGTGAGTAACGTCGAGATTCCTGAAGACTACTAACCGTACATTGGCAAACGAGCATTTGCTGCAAAGATTATTCGGTTGATGTGTTGTTTCGGCGATATGCTCGGCGTGATGTTAACCCCTGGTTCCTCCTGGAATAAGATTTGCAGCCTCTGTTCCCCTACTTTATACTGTGTGTGTGTGTGTGTACTCACCTAACTGTGGCTGCAGGGGTCGATTCATAGCTTAGACACCTGGTGTGTGTGTGTGTGTGTGTGTGTGTAGGAAGCATATTGCCGTTTGTAAGTCTCTTGTCATCCCTGTGTGCTCTTGCGTGTGTGCCTATGTGCTCTTGTGTGTATGTTCATGTGTACGTGTGCTGTGTGTTGGCTCTCACAGCCAGACACGCAGCTGCCTCAGGGCCCCACTAATACATCAGCACTACCACCTCTCCGCACTCCACTGGCCTGCAAACCTGCCATGATTTTCAATTATCTTAGACCCGCGTAATTATCAGAGCTCATGTGTCAAAATTATCATATGTACTGTTTTTTGCCTGTGGCTAAAAGTGAAGTTGTACCATCATGCCACCAACTCAGAGTGCTGTGAGACTTCTTGTAGGTTTTTACTCTACAGGTAATTAAACTTTCTTCTAATTACATGTAATTTTCAGGTAAGGTGATCTTCCGAGTATTACTTCCTGGCAATAATTAAAGGTGTACAAGGATTTGCATATAGATGAGTTCGTAATAAACTAAACGTCAATTGTGGACTGGTTGAGCGTTTGCTCTGTGTGTGTGTGTGCGTGTGTGTTAGTTACCATTTTGTCCTAGGCACATGTCGATTAGACACTAGGCCTGTTGTATGTGCGTGTGCGTATGTATGTATATGTGTAGGAAGGAATTAACTTCGTTGTCCAGTTCTCCGCCATACCCTCCACAACATGACACAACACTCCCTCCACTACATGTGCCAGCAAGTCACGTGCGAAAGACAAAAGAAAGAGATGATTCGGCAAGATTAGGCCTGGTCTTCACATTAGAGGCATATATAGGGAGCGAGGGATCATGAAGTCCTATACCTTGGCTACCTAATGCAAATAAACAAAAAAAGAAATATGAATGGATGGGAGACAAACTAAACCACAGAATAGCGGATTAACTGCAGATGAGAGAATTCTTGAACAAAGCTATTACGAACGCAGGTATAGGCTATTGGCCTGCATACCTTACTGTAACACGATAACCATTTAGTAACGAGCAAAAAGGCAGAGTAAATGATTGTATTTCCTTCACCAAAACAACCTGGTATTTACAATGTTTATAACTTAAGTACAGTATTTACAGCTATGTACAATGAGGCAAATGCAAGCATAAGACACAGCGAGAATCGTAGCTACCAGCTGTGAAGATAAGTCTGTCAAGGCTGCTTCACGAGTGTACCACATCGCTTCACAAATTTGGCGGGCTTCCTTGCGATTGGCTGGTTGATCGAAGGTACTGGTATAACGACGGGAGGCATGCCTATATGGGTGTGTGATATACGCCGAATTAAATGTAACATACTCTCAGCATGCCACAAAAGCTCAATAAGAAGAGAAATTTGCCTTAATACAGGAATCATGATAAATTATCTATTAAGAAAATGCTGGGAACAGAAAAGGCAAAAACGGTAAGGAAAGTTCAGGATGAATCTAAGTTGTGGAGAGTGAAGATAAAAAAATTAGTAGAACAGATACGGGAAGCAAAGGATAGAAATCTGTAGAGAAGTGAGCAGAAGAAACAAAAGCTAATACTTAAGGGTGAGACAAGAGATGGAGCAACAATATGAGAAAGTCAGTGAAGGCTGGCCCAAAATTCTATATAGCAATATAAAAGAAAAATATTAAGTTTATGAAAGCGGGGCACATTCAAAGAGGGAGACAGAGACTGATGGTCTAGGCAGAGATGTCAGGATGAACAAGTGTCACGTGTGATATACAAGTCTCGGAAGGAGATTGTCTAATGTATCTCTGTGGATGATGTAAAATTAACGAGGAAAATAAATTCCAGAAACGACTTGAAAAGGCTGAAGAGGATCTGAACGGATTGCAGGAATATTTAGACAGGTGGATATTGGACGTCTGTGTAACTCATTTAATGTTATGCGTCCCTCTCCCTAACTCATGGTAATTTATATCCCCCCTCACTGAATATAACTCATACTCCCTTCACAGTATGAATAATGCTGCCCCACTGAATGTAATTCATATCCTCCCCCCCCCCTCAGTAAATGTAGCTCAAATGACCATCTCTAAATGTAACTTACATGCCCCTCACACAAATTTTCATTGAATGAAACTCATCCTGCATCACTGAAGATAACCACGCCTGGTACAAAGCTTGGTTTTCGTGTTTGTGGTTGAGCCATTTAAGTCACAGGTACTGGACTGTCAGATGTTGAGGTGAAGGCTGTTACATATGTAACAAACATACCGCATGTACAGGTACGTATTTGTGAAATAGCAAGTCTGGTGGGGTCTACAGGCAACACACGTACAAGGTGAGGTCGAGAGTATGTGAGTGTACAGCTGTCTTCCATAAACAATCGTCTCTACAAAGCTGTTCTCTGTAAATTAGGGATTGGTCACGTAGGTAATCCTTCACCTCTGTATTCATATGTGGTTACAAGGACTGGATTTTAGCTCCTGGTCCAGAGTTTCATCTTGTGTTGCTGACGACGCAGCAAAATTTTATTTCCCACAACTTCGGCTTTTTCAGTTTTGCGGATGATACTAGGATCTGCATGAGGCTGTCATCTGCTGAGGACGCGGTTAACCTCCAAGAAGATATAAACAAAGTTTTCCAGTGGGCAGTGATGTTCAATGAGGACAAATTCCAACTACTCCGTTATGGAAAACTGGAGGAGATAATAACTAGAACAGAGTATACTACTGACTCCGGCCATACAATAGAGCGGAAAAATAATGTAAGGGACCTGGGAGTAGTAATGTTTGAGGATCTCACTTTCAAGGATCACAACAATGCCACGATCGCACGTGCAAAGAAAATGATAGGATGGATCATGAGAACTTTCAAAACGAGAGATGCCAAGCCAATGATGATCCTTTTCAAATCACTTGTTCTCTCTAGGCTGGAATACTGCTGTACATTAACATCTCCATTCAAAGCAGGTGAAATCGCAGATCTAGAGAGTGTACAGAGATCCTTTACTGCGCGTATAAGTTCTGTCAAGCATCTTAACTACTGGGAACGCTTGGAAGCACTTGACTTGTACTCGTTGGAACGCAGGAGGGAGAGATATATCATAATCTACACTTGGAAAATCTTGGAAGGAATGGTCCCAAATCTGCACACAGAAATCACTCCCTACGAAAGTAAAAGACTGGGCAGGCGATGCAAAATGCCCCCAATAAAAAGTAGGGGCGCCATTGGTACACTATGGGAAAACACCGTAAGTGTCCGGGGCCCAAGACTGTTCAACAGCCTCCCATCAAGCATTAGGGGAATTGCCAATAAGCCCCTGGCTGCCTTCAAGAGAGAGCTGGACAGATGCCTAAAGTCAGTGCCGGATCAGCCGGGCTGTGGCTCGTACGTTGGACTGCGTGCGGCCAGCAGTAACAGCCTAGTCGATCAGGCCCTGATCCATAGGGAGGCCTGGTCATGGACCGGGCCGCGGGGGCGTTGATCCCTGGAATAACCTCCAGGTAACCAGGTCTAGATAACCAGCGAAGTGTCTGGTGTATGTGAACGTTTAGGTCCCGATTTTCACGTTTCTCAGCTGATGAACTTTTAACTGATACAGTACATTTTAAACAAATATATATATATATATATATATATATATATATATATATATATATATATATATATATAGGGAGGTACCACCTCTAGAACTGTCATGGGGACCCTCATCCTCAGAGAAAAAAATAAACTTGCTTCAGGGAAAACTCAAGATTCTCCCTGAAGCTGTTTGAGAATTTTCTCCTACCACCCCCTATATTATGTATATATATTTTATTTAAAGACAAAATACATTGACGAAACATTCACAAAAATATGATACAAAGTAAAACAACATAGGTAACTCAGAGCTACATCTCGAATACTTCGTCCAGCTCCCCTGCGGTGGGCCGCGTGCCCAGAATGCTGCAGGCATTTCCTCTCTGGATCGCAACACTGAGTCTCTGAAAGAGGAAGCTGGTCGCCCTGTGGTCCTTGGTTTCTGTGATGAGCTTTTCACCCAGCTCTTTGAGGAACTTTAGAGCACACTTGCCCCATGCTCCAAGGGTCTCCGACCCTATTGGAATGAAGTTATAGCAAGGGGGAAGGTCTTCATATTTTCGGATCTTCTGGGTCTCCCTGTGGCTGGCAGCTCCACCCCCTTCCACTACAGAGTATGGCAAGTAGGTGTCTGCCAATGTGGCAGCACAGGTGTAGTCCCAGGCAATCTGCTTTCCATCCTTCCAGGGTAGCATAGTGGCTCCATCAGGACGCTTTTGACTTCCATCAGACCTCTGTACTTGGGGTTCCCGTTGAGCTGGGCAACGGGCTGTGGCGAGGCTTCTCTTTATTATGTCATTGATCTCCTCATGTCTGGCATACTTCCCTTCTGCTGTGTGACACACGAGACCATGGAGTCCGAATTGATCAGCTGTCGCCCTGCCGCAAATACACCTATGTTCGGTGAGGATGGGGGCGGCTAGGCGAAGAGCAACACCAATCCGAATGGCCTGTGGGTCGAGACGGGTGCCCAGGGAGGAATTGGGAACAGCTAACAGGAAATCTCCTGAGTGTGGTGCCTTCACTGCCAGGAGACGAGCTTTGTTCTTTCCTGAAGCATTGGAGAGCATTGTGTTGGCGATTTTTTCCATGATCGGTTTGTCCCAGTGGGACTGTTTGTGCTGTTTGGGAGGAGCTGGTCTACTGGAGGAGTCTGTAAGGGTGTCCCACTGAATTGCTGCTTCAGTAAACCTGGGGTCTTGAGCTCCTACCAAGTCTCTCAAGCGTTCGGGCACTATCTTCTTGACTAATGCACTGGAAGCCAAACACGAAGACAGAAAAGCAGGTAAAGCAACATGCGTTGCTTTACGCACCCCTATACCTCCCAGTCGCACTGGGAGGGTTGCCTGATCCCATTGCTCATCCTCTAGTGACAGGTTCAGTGCCTTCTTAAAAGTTGATCTCAGGTGTGCGTCATATTCATTGAGTGTTGGGTTGTCAAAAGAGGGTGCACACCTCAAGAAGTAAGTGAGTCTTGGCATAGTAAGACACCTTGTGAGGAGATACAGAGCATCATGGGCATCAAGATCGCTTATTCTCTCCTCCATTCTCATAAGGTCATTCAATTTGTCCCTGAGGACAGTATCGATGGCCTGGTGACCCAGCGGTGCCCCCAAGAGGGTACTGTTGGACGGAGTTGTAGTTGAGATTTCCGGGAGGATTCTTCGCACAGCATTGATTATTTCCTGGTTTGCTGTGATGATTTCACACTTAGAGGGATTGAGGATGAGTCCCAAGCCTTCTCCCTGTGTTTTCACCAGTTGTAGGTCCCCCACGAGGGACTCTTTAGTACCTGCCAGAGTGCCGTCATCCAGGTACCATATATTGAGCTCACTGCGTAGGCTGGAAGTTAGTTCTCTTACTGCCAAGCAGAAGAGAAGTGGAGCAAGTGGGTCACCCTGCTGAACACCCTCTGATGATTGAATTTCATGTTCTCCAAACAAAAGAATTGAGGGTTTGCTGTAGCCGGCTGAAATGAAGGGAAAGAGACTGGGGAACCGAACCCGAACAGCTGGCAAAACAGCATCTCTCCTCACCATATTAAAGGCATTTCTAAAATCAAGTTTGACCATGGCCTTGTCTTCTGGTAGGTCCCTGATGTAGGCCCTTGCCGCATGAGCTGCAGCTTCACTGCCTTGAGAGACCCCAAAGCCCAGTTGGTGTGGCTGGAGTAAAGTGGCAGCTTCTAGGCGAATGTTTCTCACTGCTGCTTTGGCAACGAGACGGCGAAGAGTGTTTCCAACTGCAATGGGTCTGATTCCCCCATCCCTCTTCTTCAAAGCACATAGTGAGGCTCCAAAAAAGAAAGGTTTAATTTCTTCTGGGATTCGCCCAGCCAGGCAATTGTTGACGAAAGTTAACTCGGTGAGAAGAATTGATGCAGATTCACCGAGTACTGGATTTACCATCTCTTTGAGGTGCTGAGGTCGAATTCCAGTGTAACCTCCTGCAGATCCTGCTGGAAATGACACGATCGCCTTATAGACTTCCGATTCTGGCAAAATTAATTGTTCAGTGATAGGGTCTTCCTCAGGGTTGTCGTTGATGTCTGTGGTGTCCCTGGTTGGGTGCTTGTCTCTTAGTGCTTGGGCCGTGGTCTCATCCTTGGGGGCTACAGTGTCGTCACTTGTAATTATTCTTATTGCTCCCACTGTGTTACCTTCCTCAATTTTTTTGCTAACCTGTGCGCAAATTTTCTCGTTCTCAGTAGGACTTTTCTTGGGTCTGCCTCTTTGATTCCTGCGATGATGGGGCAGAGGGACACAGTTATCCGTTCTTGGGTAGTTGCGCACTGCCTTGATAACTGACGTGGTTAGCAGTTTGCCTCGTCTTTCAGGAACTGCAAGACAGACATTGCCGAACAGGAGAAGGTTGCGCCATGCTTGGATGGTGCCTCGGGCTTCTAAGTTGGTGGAACCTCCATTCACCCGCTTAAGAAGGTCTGTGAATTTCCCTGCTGCATATGGGCGAGCTGCTTTAGGGATGTGGGATAGTGTACTGCTAGCAGTGGATTTGAATGCTTTGTGTAATAGTGTTTAGTAGGGAGAGAATTAGTTTTAACTTGTGAGTGGTTGGTTAGCGTGCATGCAAGTGTTAATCATTTTATTGACTCGAGCGCTGGAAGACACTCTGGTAATTGTTAGTGCTTCCTACCCTCACTGAAAGTAACTTAACTTTCTCATGAACATTTATTAGCTCTACTTCTACCTCTGTCTCAATTATGTCAACTTTAGTCATACTTTCTATCACAATTATGCCATATACTTCAATAATAATTACTACCATAATTACACCATTTACTTCTGTCGTAATTACATCATTTTCTGCAATTAAAATTTGTACATCATGCTATTAGAATATTTTAAATGAAGTTATGTATCAAACATTCGTATAGCGTATATAAATATACACAAAATTATTACTATGAAATCCTTGACTAATTGAACTTTAATAAATTACAATCCATGAGCTTCGTTCATTACTCGTATTAATATTATATTTTTTATTTTTTATCATATCTATAAAACACACTTTTAATAAAGTAAATTGCAATTACTTTATTTTTCCTGACTTTTTAGTTACAAAGGTAGCTTTAAAACAAGTTTACCTTGTTTTTTTTTACTTTTTGCTTTAGGTGTAGCCATGTGTAAGTATATGTTGAATAACACCGACATTTATGTAAACAAAATACTAATGCTATATTCGGACATTTACTTAAACGTTTCTTCAGCCATAGGTTTTTATCGATCTGATGTCCTGACAAAGCCTGTGGCGGACGAAGCATCTCTTTACTTTGTGTCCGAAAACCGCATTACAACCGTAAATAAGCAGTAAGTTTCTATTTCATTTAAAAACAAGCCATATTATGTAACTATGTAACTTAGATAAAGGTAGCATAAAAAAACTCATTTTTTTCTGCTACCTTGATCTATGATGCTGAGCTCCATGTACTCTGCTGCGTACCAGACAGCTTCACTCAAGCTCCCCAGCTTAAATCTATTAAGAAACGCTTTTCGTACAAGGACCTTTTCAAATCTACTTATTGTAGACCACTATATCTATGTACCGTTCAAGGGAGGCATCTTAATACTAGTTGTGGAATTTTTTTATAATTTTCCTGTAATTTGTGTAAGAATTGATGGGGATAATAGAGTTTATAAAATAGGAAGGTGTGTGTCTTTAATGCGAGTTTTCAAAGGTATTACGTCAAATGAGAACCTATATTCTCAACCATTTCGTTATTTATTGTGATCAGTTTATTAAGTAAATTGGTATTGTTATAATGTTGGAAATTAATATTCTGATCAGGAAAATGTATTATACACCTAGAAATATCACTAACTATAAATAAATACATGTGTTTACACTCACTCAACTACTGTTTCCTCGTGTATTTGTCTAACTTAATTTTAAACTTACGCGAGTATTTGATTCAGTGACACTTAAGTTATTTCCGCTCATCTACAACTCTGTTTCCAAACCTGTGTATTCCTATATCCCATGGAAGCTTATTAGCTGAGGCAGGCTGAATGTTGGCAGCTGCAGTTATAGTAGCAGAAATACTGACAAATTTGTCGCTTATAGGCCAAACAGTAAATAAAAATTGGAGGCAAATACCTTTTTCGGCTTAGTGCTCTCAGAAGGTTAATAATCGAAGATAACACATAAAGCTAAGCAGTGTGGTTTTAGACAGCTGGGATCCTCTAGGTCTTCTGATCTAGGATAAAACGCACAACAACCGATTAACTTTTAGACATCTGTTTACTGTAGACGTGTCGAGAAGGTAACCACCAGCTGCTGTCTAGAATATAACCACCAGGCCTGGTCACAGACCGGGCCGCGGGGGCGTTGACCCCCGGAACTCTCTCCAGGTAAACTCCAGGTAAACCAGCTGTTGTTCAGAATATAAGTTTGAAAGCACTTGACTTGTACTCGTTGGAACGCAGGAGGAAGAGATATATCATAATCTACACTTGGAAAATCTTGGAAGGAATGGTCCCAAATCTGCACACAGAAATCACTCCCTACGAAAGTAAAAGACTGGGCAGGCGATGCAAAATGCCCCCAATAAAAAGTGGTGGCGCCATTGGTACACTAAGGGAAAACACCATAAGTGTCCGGGGCCCAAGAGAGAGCTGGACAGATACCTAAAGTCAGTGCCGGATCAGCCGGGCTGTGGCTCGTACGTTGGACTGCGTGCGGCCAGCAGTAACAGCCTAGTTGATCAGGTCCTGATCCATCGGGAGGCCTGGTCATGGACCGGGCCGCGGGGGCGTTGATCCCCGGAATAACCTCCAGGTAAGCATATATATTTCTCATCTTTACTATCTCAAGAGCTGTAAAGCCTATACAAAATAAGCAGACTATATTTTTATAACCAAGAGTGAACGGTAAATATGGTGAGAAGTTACATTAAATCCTTATTCTAGATTAATGTAACTCTTCGTTTGCAGGTGATTTGAAGCCAAAATGACGTTTGCGTAATCAATAGGCTTTAAAGAGAATAACCTAAAGAACAATATAATCATGAATGAACATGATCGTATTGTCTAAAAGTTTATGATCATATTAGTCATTGTGTAATTATTTTAATTGTTTTTTCAGTTAAAATAATACTTAAATTTAAATAATAGTTACTTTATCCTTCTTGTTGTTAATACCAATTAATTATTCAATAGTAAATATATTTAAAATGTTATTAGCATTATAATCAAGTTTTCTGTATTTTCAAAAGTACAGGCAAAAAAAAAAATTCATCTCAAATTACATATGTATGATATAAATTTAGTGAAAATTCTTACTAGTCTTAATTATCATACACAGTAATCTAATTTATTAATACATGTTGATGACAAAATTATTGCATTGTTTTATTTCCACGATGTTATTACTTTACTCATGACTTAAAAAAATATTGTTCAGTGTCAGTAATTAAAAATCTTGTAGCTAATCGATACCTTAAATTTTTAGTGTTATTTTGCTTTATACTATAATGTATCTTGTTAGTGGAAAAAACAAATATATTTAGTTGAATTCAAAGTGAAGGTTATTTCAAGAATACTTCACATTCACAATTAAATACGCTTTAGCAAGGATAGGAGTTGCTGGGTTACTTTGCCTCAGAATTATAAATTACATATAATTTGCTTAGAGGAACAGGTATATTTTCTGGGTTTTTTATTTATTTTACATTAAGCGCTAAATATATGTATGTCTTTTAGCGAAAAGAGTGACGGAGGCTCGATCCTCCGTATACTAAAATTGCTAGGCAAACTATTCTAAGGTAATCCCAAAACTCTAGAACGGTATAGGTGAATATGATTTTTTTTGTTACTCGGGCAGAATATCCGAATAATCTGAAAATCAGTAAATATAAAAAATGTGATATACAAAATTGTATTTAGGAATTAACATGCAGGGGATTTTTAGATGACTCCGAGATACAGTTAACTCCTCAAGGCTCTTACAGTCTCTGACACCAGTTGCCTTCTACACTCTCTGATACCAGCTTCCTTCTACACTCTCTGATGCCTATTTTAAACTGAATAAAAACAGTAAAAAAAGTCCATTCCTAGGCCTTGTTTTGCCCAACATGGCTTTACTTGATGTTAATTACAACCGCTACAAGAAATCCTCTGTTTACAGCTGGTCGCGTGTATTGTACTGTATGTATATACACGTCTATCCTAAATGTGCGTGTCTACTATATGTATGCATATCTATTTCTATGTGTGTACATGCATGGACAGTTCTGGTTTTAGGTTTACATTTCAAATACTGTAACCTATTTCTTCGGCATTAAGCAACAGTTGATGTGATATGTGTGCTAGGTTACTATTTGGTCTTCTCATTTAGTTTATTCACATTTTGTATGTAGTTTCAACTGTAGCTCAAAATTGGCATTTATAATTCCGAGTTAGATACTGTCGAAAAAATGCGTAGGAAGTGAAAGCCTGCACACAACGTCAGTCGATATATTTAAACTTATATTTGATAGAGAAATTTAAATTAACTCACTGTATCTATTACGAGTATATGATTGTGATTGTTACTGTGTTAAAGTCAAAGGTCATATACATGGTGAAGTAAGAGATGCAAGGGTGATCTATATCTCAATTACTGTGTGCACTGTGTAACTAAACAGTCACTCTGTCAACCAGTTCAACCTTGGAATAAAGATCGGTTTCACTGCGCTTTTGTGTCTGTGTGCTTTACCAAAGGCCAGATGGTTGGTTACATAAGTCTGTCATATTTAACTTTAATGTCATAGTTCAAGGATAAAGATAGTGATGTAAATTTATTATTGTGCGATATCTTTCTTATTACATCTCTCTCTGTCTCTGTCTCTCTCTGTCTCTCTTTGTCTCTGTCTCTCTCTGTCTCTCTTTGTCTCTGTCTCTGTCTCTGTCTCTCTCTGTCTCTCTCTGTCTCTGTCTCTCTGTGTCTGTCTCTCTCTCTCTCTCTCTCACACACACACACACACACACACACACACACACACACACACACACACACACACACACACTCACGCATACTCACGCACATACACACACAGTATGGTATACAACTACACATAGTATAACAAAGTTAATGAAAGTGAATGGCACAGATGTCAGCAGACGTAACAACTTTCACAGAGCACATACGAAACAGAAACTATAACGAAGGCAATGTTCCTTGCTTGGTATCATCCAGTGAATGAAATGGGGAAATAAAGTGAAAATTTTTGTTCATCAAAGCACGGTACTCGCCCCCACTTCTGTTTCTCATTCTTATATCCTTTGCTGATGGCACTAGAATCTCTTGAGAATGACGTCCATCGAAGACACAGTGAATCTTAAGGCGAATATAAATCAAGTCTTCCAGTGGGCCTCTGATAACAATATGTTTAATGATGGCAAGTTTCACTTGATTATCTTCTGAGGAATGGTGGGAATAAAGACTGTAAGAGAGCACAGGACAAACTCCAACTATTCAACATAGCAAAAAGTCCCGTGTGCGAGACTTAGAAGTAATGATGTCAGAAGATCTCACATTCTAGGATCACAACAATTTTGCTATTGCTGCTGAAAGTAAAGTAGTAGGCTGTATAACTATAACTTCCAAGACAAGAGATGCTGAGCCATTCATGATACTCAAGTCACTTGTTCTCTCCAGGCTAGAATACTGCTGTATATTAATAACCCCTTCAAGGCAGGCGAGATTGCTGAGCTGAAAAGCGCATAGAAAACTTTCACTGCCGTACACAATCAAGCCTCTGTACTACTGGAATTCTTGAACTGTATTCTTCGGAACGTAAGCAAGAAAGTCCATAATAATTTACACATAGAATATTCTGGAGGGCCTGATCCCAAACCTGAACACTGAAATCACTTTGTATGACAACAACAGATTTGGCAGACGGTCCAGAATACCTCTAAAATAACAGGGGCACGTTGAGTACACTCGAGAGAACTCGATGTGTGTCAGAGGTCCCAGACTATTCAACTACTTTCACGCATAAGAACTACCAACAAACCTCTAGCTGTCTTCAAGAAGGAATTTCACAAGCTCTTCAAATTATGTATTGCTTAACCAGCCAGGCCGTGGTTCATACGTTGGACTGCGTGCAGTTACCATTAACTCCCTCGTTAATCAGGCCTTGATTTTCCAAAAGGCCTGGTTTAGGACCGGGCCGCGGGGGCGTTCACCCCAGGAAACGTCCTTCAGGTATCCTTCGGGTATCGTCTTCAAACTTGAAAGGCTGGTATATCTTTGAAAAAAAAATGGATTGATTTTAGAGTTATTTCGGTACAGGTGAAGTTATGAGAGGTTTGCCGAGTGGCTGGTGGCGATTTGTGGGAGGGCTGCCTAGAGGAAGGGTCGTAGGAAAGGTTGACGTGAAGACAGTGTGAACAAGGAGGATGGGCGGGCGGAAGGAAAGGCAGGAAGTAAGTCGGGTGTTCCTCCCTTGCAGATTATTATTATAGCATTCTTTATGTGAAGCGCTGAACCCTTGTGGATCATTCAGTGCAAGGAGTGGTGGAGGCGTGGGCCATTAATATATCTTATGGGAAGCGAAAGCACCTTTGCTTCCCGCCCACCACCTCCACTTACCTCCCCTGATACTCCGGAGGAGTTTCAGAAAAAAAAGGCATTTTGAGGTGAAAGTCGGTAATATTTTTTAAACTATTTTGGACATGAGAATAAAAATCTATAACCAAGTTGATTGTGTGTGTGATGTGTACAGGGAAAGTGACAAGTCATTTATGGCAACGGTAGAATAAATTGTGTTCCGTGATAGCTGTGTTGGTTCGTCCTAACAATTACCTGATAATAAGTGAAGCAGAGCGGAACGTATACTGTACTGAAATTATCCAATATGTATTTTCACACACACGATAACAAATGTGGATAATAAGCTGGATAGAAGTGGGGTGGTGATGGGGGTTAGCTGGTATTGGCTGTGAGAGGCGGGAGGGGTGGGGGTTGACTGGTGGTGGTTGTGAGAGGTGGGAGGGGTGGGGGTTGACCGGTGGTGGTGGTTAGATGGTGGTGGTTGTGAGAGGTGGGAGGGGTGGGGGTTGGCTGGTGGTGGTGGTGGGGGTTAGCTGGTGGTGGTTGTGAGAGGTGGTGGTGGTGGCTGTGAGTGGTGGTGGGGGTTAGCTGGTGGTGGTTGTGAGAGGTGGTGGGAACTGGCTGGTGGTAGTTGTGAGAGGTGGTGGGAACTGACTGGTGGTAGTTGTGAGAGGTGGTGGTGGCAGTAGCTGGCTGGTGGTGGTTAGGGCTTCGATTTAGATTTTTTTTTCTGCCTTCCCAGCCCGAACTGAGTGTCAGTTCAACAAAGTTGTTGATGTTTGCGTCTCCCTGGCTTAGTCATCATAGCATAATTGATCCGGCATTTGCCGGAGGTATTGATCCAGTTTCCTCTTAAAGACTGTACATTGTTTTGGTAATATTTCTGATATATGCTACTAGTATGCTGAATAGTATTTGGCCACGAAAGTTGACATTGTTTTTGTAGTGTGCCTATGGCGTCCCCACTTTTCACTAATTTATTTTACTTTTCATCCCACATCTTTCACTCTCGTATCTTTCAGGTGTATATTGCCAGGTATCTCTCTCTCCTTCTCTTAAAGACTGAGGCGTTCCAATTAGTTTTAATGGTTTATGTTAATATGCTCAGCGGGGTCTCATTAAGCTCATTGCCACCTTTGTAATCCTGTTGTTGTGCTCTTCTGCTCAGAAAAATGAGCACGGGTGCACAATAAACTAGCTGTTCAGGTGTCACAAAGGAAAAAGCTTTTCACTGTAGAAATCAGGGGTATAAGGAAAAATACCTAACGACTATATTCGCCCCAAGTTCGAACCCAGGTCCTTTCTTGAGAGCCAAAGGCACTACCAGAGAAATTCGAGCTCGTGTTGTAAATGTGAGAATTTTGGTGCTGTTGGCAGATGGTGATGGGTTGCAGATATTGTTGTAGATGTGAGTGTCTTGTGATGGTGGGAGTTGAGTGTGAAAAGATGGCGTCTACTGGAGCGGAAGGGGTTGAAGAGCGAACAGAGATTGAAGTGGGTGTTGATGCAGGAGGGAGAAACGGGGGTTAATTGGTGGTGGTGGTGCAACAGAGGGTATTTTCGGTGGGAAGAAGCAAGGAGACGGTTGCCGGTAATAATAGTAGCAATAGTAATATAGTAATAACAATGGAATTGCTAGCTAGTGAGAATACATATTTGAGTTGAAACTGTGGAGGCAGTGTTCACTGAGACGTGATAAGAGCAGAGCGAACACGGTATTATCAGTATCAGCAGATAAGAATGACAAGTATGATAAACAAGAGATTAAAGCCCGATACAATTCTTACAAGTCAAGCTTATTATATACCTGGAGTTTAACTTATAAATATTCAGGTGCGCGCAAGAATTTACATGAGTAGTAATGGTTATGATATGCCAAGACAGGAAGACAGATACCAATAGAGCAATTTTACCCTCTTTCTCGTCCCCCACCACAGCTATAATGTTCGTCCCCACGACATTTATACTGCCTGTCCCCACCACATTTATGCTGCCCGTCCCCACCAAAGCCGTTTTGCCCTCTCCTCCTCCACAATATTGCCCGTTTACTTTACAAATTTATTGTTCTTCAGTTGCTAACCAAGCGAACTAATGGCTACAAACACAGACTACAAGGTACGGTAAAACTATGCATAATTCTTTTGCATGTTTCCTACTTTATCGCTCTAGTTGCATCGTTTAACAAATCATTTTCACTTCAACAATTGGTGCAGATTTTGTTCCTTGGACATCTATGCATATCTGGTGGTTATT
>NC_091342.1:13801585-13988476 GCF_038502225.1 Cherax quadricarinatus
AAAAAATATCTCTCAACGTATAAGAGAAAGTTTTAGAAAGGACTTAATTTTAAATAAGTTCTTGCTAATTGACCAGTTTTGCCTATTCGCCACGACTCTATCTCTCTCTCTCTCTCTCTCTCTCTCTCTCTCTCTCTCTCTCTCTCTCTCTATATATATATATATATATATATATATATATATATATATATATATATATATATATATATATATATATATATATATATATATAATATATATATAATTTCTCATACACAGTGTGAACTGTATGGACGACCTGATTCACATTTGATAATGCACTCGCATTCATCACCGCACAATTTATTAGTCTTAGGAAATTTCTATTTATAGATCAGCTACAATCTCTTCCCCCAGCACAACAACTTGCATTTTTTTTTATCTTCGCTCTGAAAATGTCATGAGTGTAGGCGGTCTTCGCTGGTTCGTCTTCCCGCTTCATTTCTTCGTACTGCACCCGTATATTTACAGTCACCTATCTGGTTTTCTCACATCTTCAAAATGTAATTGGTGTACAAGCCACAACCCAGAGTTGGCATCAGCAGCAGCAGCAACTCTTCCTTCCCTACCTCCTCTTGAGTGCACAGTGACGCACTCTCACTTCTAAAGATGATTTGCCAATCGGGAGTTTGGTAGGGGAGGCTCGCCCCAAGCTGTGATAATAGATAGAGTCGTTCATCACGGTAGGTCGTTCATTGTGTAAGCTCCCTGGCATGGACGCTTAGTATTCACCGCCAGACAACTCCACGGGCTGACAAACTTAGACCATCACTGTCAAAACTTGCGCTATTTTTTTTTTTTTTTTTTTTTTTTTTTTTTTTGGTGGCCTGGACGTACTGTTAAACTATGTTTCGTATTGCTTGGCTGCTGCTCTTAGACTTTGGCTCTCAGTGCATTTTTAACCCCTGAAATATTGTATTAGCATATTTTGGGGTGGTTTGCAAAACTCTAACATTTGTTTAATATTAATGATAATCCTTGTAGTTATATTCGTATTGAATTATTCAGTATTTAATACGGGGTAGAAATATATTTATACACTATACGCTACAATGCTCTGTATTGTAGAACAAAGTTGTGTTTACACAATCCACGCTCTGTGTTTACTGTCCTGTACAACGGTAGTGAAGTCGTATATTTACTGTTTTAATTTTACATTTTTAAACATTAACGATTTTTGGGGATTCGGAAAGGATTATGAACATAATGCAATGTATCAGGGAAGCTGTCACCTGTGCACCTGACTGTGTAAACCAGGGACGTTGTCACCTGCGAAGCTGACTGCATGAACAAAGGGTGCCCTGCGTCACCCCGCTGGCTGAACCAAGTCAGACGACATACAATTTTGTCAAGGAAAAATGATGCATTTCATAATAATAATAATTTAAAAAATGTGGAGAAAAACAAGATTTGTTCAGTATTCTCAAAGGCTGTTTGGAGACAGTTCAAACACCAGTTTAGAAAGCAAAAATGTTACCTTTACCCTTTAATAATAGTACTAAGTAGGCCAGTTTGCAGACGTAAAGTTGAAACCAGCAGTGGTAACAGTGCTTGACTAGAGCAAACCATGAGTTGACTGGGTAAATTGCTATAGATGCACAGTTAAGAAGTCAGCAGTTCAATTACTGAGGTACAGAGGTCGAGACTCGCTCAACCTGAGGTGACTGCCTTCATCTTTCTAGTGTGACAAGTTCATTTATAATTTATCAGAAAACTAATCGGTACCTTCTTTATGTTCAGGTTTTACGATCGCCATCAGTCCACACCTGAGGGAAGAGCTATCTACTCTAACGTATTCTTCGTGAGAAAGGTTGCAGGAAACTAAAACAAAAATGCTCGATATGTTTTATTTTGTGTCAGATTCAAATAAATGTTCAGTAGACTTTTACGGTAAGGAATTCCCTGTCCCAGCCTCGTTTCAGAATATGTTGGGATGCAAGATATTTCGTCCGTATATATTTACTTGGTCTACACTGGACGTGCATTGTTAAAACAACAACAAACTTGCAAAGCTTATATAACGAATCGCCTCCATTGGCAGAAATATATTTTTACGAAGGTTTCGTTAGTTTTTTACCTCAGGCGTCATGGTGTCCACAAGGGCTGTACAGAATTCATTATCACCCTGCAACTAAAATACTACATTTTAGTTTTTAACAAATATTTATTGTCTGTTTTTCCAGAAAAATAACTAGTAAATCATTAAAGCGGACCTGATGTGAAAAAATAAGGAAGATCACATTTACTAGAAACAAGGTTCTTGGCCTATTATAAGTCATTAAAACTTAACAGTTTCCCAGTCCCTGATGAACTATTTTTAAGGAACGTAAAGATGAACTTAGTGAATGGTTATCTAGTTTGCTCAGCAAATCTCCTCAAACGAGTATCGTTCTGGGGATGATGCCAGTGTGATATTTGCTTATAAAATGGAAGACGCGTCCCTAGGTTTGAGTTAACGCCTCATCAGCCTCGCTTAAAAGTGAATAATAAGTAATATCATATATAATGTCGCCTTGAATATAATTAGATCCATAAATATTATCATAGATTCATAGTTATTTTTGTCTCATACAACTACTACCTATTTTTTAAGTATTCCTGAAGGGGCACTTTTTTTTCCAAGGTTTTTGTTTATAGCCTGAGACTACCTGATGCGATCAGCTTCATATGCCAGCTTCTTAAAAAATCCTAATATTTTTCTTACAGGATTACAGAAAGTTAGAAATAGAATATAAATGAAGAAAAATAACAGCAAAATAGTTAAACGTACATTTTCATGGTGGTTTTTAATTTTCACAAGTTTAATGAGCCCTTAAAATATATTTTCGTATTTTTTTAATAGTCATATACCTGGGTACAATTTCTTTTCTACCCGAGTTTTCGTTCGTAACCTAAGACGAGTACCTTATTTGACCAAATTTAGTTTCGACTCGGGTAGACTATAACTAGCGGAAAAGCTTATGGAACTATTACGATGGGCAGATACCCTTATGGCAATTTTATAAAGCGATTCCCGATTTAGGCTTCCATGTGATAACTTGAGAAAGCCTCATCTGATAGGCTTAAGACATTCAACACTGGAGTATCCTGCCTACAAGGAAGCAGTTGTTACTGGAAAGCGCAGGAGCTACTTTGTCAGTTGTATTTTTAAAATAGTATATTTTTTACGTGAAATAACTTGAGTATGCCTTTTCTAAAAAACTTTAATATTTTTTTTTTTTGGTTTAGGCTGTGTAGGTGCAAATTTGCCAATTTACTACCAGTTAATTATTTCGGATTGTATATATTTTAATTTTAGAAACATTCCGTATTACTAAATTTAAAAAGAAAAACTCGTTTTTTAGGTCAGCCTGCCTCGGTGGGATGCAGCCTGTTTGTTGATAAAAAAATCAATGCAAAAACTAGAGAATGTCTCTTCTGATCGGCTTCAAACTTTAGAAGTTGGAGTGATTTTGGGTAATGTAGATACCAATTTGCCAATACTATTAAAATTGGGAAAATTGAAATACTGGTTAAAATGAGATAATTTTTTTAATGTCTCATCCGATCGCCTTCAAAGCCTTATATATAATGCAAGAGCAATTTCTGTGTAACTTCAGAGTTGCAGTTCCCCTATATTTTGAGATAGTGATCTGTGCAATAATTACAGAATGTCTCTTTGATTGGCTTTAAACTTTTAGAGCTGGTGTATTTTTTTTTTTTTTTTTTTTTTTTTTTTTTTTTTTTTTTTTTTTTTTTTTTTTTTTTTTTGCTGTTGTAGGTGCCAATTTGCCACTTTTATTGAGGAAACTATGATAATTTTCATACAAAAATTTACGAGCCCCTTTTCTAATTTCCTTTAAATCTTTAACAGTGATATTTAACCGCATTGTTTAATTGAACTTCGGCAAGACGATAGTTTAATGCAGCAGACTAATGAAAATGGTAGTGAACGGTATTTGAGAAGAAAATCTCTCATGGATCAAGGTTCACAGATATGTCAGATATATCACAGGTATGATAAGAAAAAGTGAGCTTGCATAAATGGATAGGAATTAGAATCACAAGTCATCAGTGGCATTTCATTGGGCCCTTCATTGATGCACCTCTTATTTGCCACCTATGCTAAATGAAGAAATAAATGCACATAAATTCGCTGACGACAAATTAATGATAAATAAATTCTCTTGCTAAATACCGAATCTGTGAGGAAAGCGCTCAGAAAAAATACTGCAAGAACAGGATTTCGTATTATTGGAGGAGCATGGATGACGAGAAAGGATCACGACAAAGATAATTCATTATGGGAGGGGTGAAGAACAAGGGAGTGCAGATTGAATATTTATGCACGCAACGAGTCGCAGAGACGTTGAAATAAGAATAGATATCAAAACCGTGGAAAGAGATGGATCACTAGGTGTCAGAGGCGGACACCATACGTGGATTTAGAATAGCAAACAAAGTGAGATAAAGTCAGTCGACCAGAAAATAAGAGGCTGACACAAGAGCTTAAACTCATTCCTCGTAAATTGAAACAGACAAATATAAATGTGTAATTAACTTATGAAAACACGCTTACACACCCTCTTATTTTGTGCCCAACCTTAGAGAGATAACTTGAAAAAAAAAAAAGAAAGTCAAATAGAATACTTCAGCAGTGTTTCTGGAGGATGAATCCACTCACCCGGCACCTACGCAAAGAATTAATGTGTAAATCGAAACTTAAAAGTGTTTAAGCTAATTTTTTTGTGATAAATTCTTATCTTTGCATCTGTCACGTGTAACCTTTCCATTGTGAAAGATGTTTTTTTTTTTTTCCACCAGCAGGTCCCAACCAGGGAATCAGATAATATATATCTGATAGTTAAAAACATCACTTCTTTGGAACAATGGGAGGCACCTGTGTGTGAATTTAACTACTTTAATCACCTTTCTGATTTTGCAGATGCTAATTACCTTTGCTGCAGGGACAGCCTTTTAACTTTTGATTACCTAACATTATATAACTACGTCGTGTTTGGTTCTAAAACCGTGTATGCATTCAGTGTTTGCTATGGTGTTCTTGCCCCTCAAGGAAGGTTCCTTGATGTTGGTGAGGGGCTCTTGATTTAGGGAATTGGATCTGTGCTCCAGTTCCCCGAATTAAGCCTGAATGCCTTCCACATCCCCCCCCCCAGGCGCTGTATAATCCTCCGGGTTTAGCGCTTCCCCTTAATTATAATAATAATAATATGGTGTTCTTGAATTTGTTTTACTTTTTTTCCTACCGATATTCTTTAAGAATGCTCAATCACGTCTTATGGTTTATTTGGATGTTCAGCTTTCGTATATGTATGTGTTCTTTCGGTGAGGACTTCCAATGGCAAATAATCTAACGTTTTCCACCCAGTTTATACTCTAGAGTATTTTAAATGTACTCGTGTCTCCTGTCGATCATGGCATCACATTTGAACAGTATTTCACCATAGTTTGTTTCTTGGTTCTAGTACCAGTCTGATAGGATCTCACACATACACACACAGACACACATTGATTATATATATATATATATATATATATATATATATATATATATATATATATATATATATATATATATATATATATATAATGAGTATAAATTGGTAAGTGTTCTCGCGATTAGGTTTGTGTGAAAATCTGAGCAGTAAGCAAATGTTCAAATTCTCTCATGTTAACAATGTCCTACTTTTTTTCTGCTTCTCTAGAGGTTTAGCGAGTCCGACTCTTCTCATCTTTCAACAACCTCTGAAGCCTCGTCCATATTTCCTACAATTGCCCAAGCTGAACACATCATTACTTTATGCATTATCGTCATAATATTAGGAACCAGGTTTCATGCACTTTTACCTAAACATTCATTCTTACCAAAACCTGTTACTCATGCCCACCTATTCATCTTCATAACCGTAAACTAGACATAATTTAATCTCGCTGTGATACGTGTCGTGATATAAATATGAATAAATTTTACATCCATCACAGAGGTAAATGCTAGGTGAGATGGGGATCGTTCTTGCTGGAGAGGTGATGGTCTAACAATTGCCATAAAGTTGTTAAATCTTTGATATCGAGATGTATAATTTTTGTGACAATATTTGTTCCTGTGAGGCTCCCCAGTATACCTAGGTTTCCTAGGTAACAATATATTTGACAGTAAATTACTGAAAAAAAAAATTCCCAAGTAATAAAAGAATATAAGTAATCCATATTGGAAATCTTTACGTATTCTGATACGTTCTTCAAGCATCTATCTTGAATATGTTCACGAATATTCTCGCTACACCTAATAAATATTTATGCTGATAATTTAATTGCAATTTTGTGTTGTGAAAAGTATCGCTGTGAAGTAGTCTAAGCTATACAGATAAGCTACTTTTTGTTCTTTGTACTACTTTGCTACGCTTCATTGGCATTGTCAAGATTTTGAAAATGATATTATGCATAATACAGGAGTATTGAGTATGATGTTATCCATTATACAGAGGTATTAGATATCTTAATTTTTAAAGGGTTGGAATGGTAAGCCAGTTGAAGGCCTCGGTCAGACCAAAAGATCCAGTGGCGGGTCATCATATGACTAAAGACCCTCGTCAGGAAACACACTTGTCTTGTTTCCTGACGAATCTTACCTAACCTATAATACAGGGAAAATGGAGTGTATGGCCATTCTTCCAAAGAACTCTGAAATTAGTTATATAAATACTGCTAAGTCAGTGACGTTTCACTCAGCCTAGTAACACAACATATCTGGGTCACATTATCAGCAGATAGGAAAAATGATGTAAACCACTCTGAGACCATATTGCTACTGATAACTCTTTGATCACAATATTTTCCTTTTTCATTATATTAATCAAATTACTTTTATTTATGCCACTCCTACTCGTTGTAATGCAATAAAGTGTGGGTAAACTATCGTGTCACGTCACAATGACAGACTTAAGCAGCTACTCAGGGTAACCACAATGACTATTTTACTGTTAGTAATGCTGAATGCTTAAATTTAATATAGAGACATTCGGTTTAAGTCGCAGTGCATAGGGTAGCAGTCTACTGATACTCTACGTAGATGGAAGCCTATTTAACTTCCCACTATATACAGAACAGCGGAATAAGCTACACCTTGCCCTATCTATTTATTTGATTTAAACCAATATTTCTGCTATACACACACACAAACATGAACACATAAAAACATGAGCATATAATGCTAACCATTGTAAGATTCACTCTCAATATAATGTTTCACTCTCGTATAAATTAATTATTAATGATAGTCAAATGTATAACTGCACATAATTTGTACATTAGGAAGCCGCAATAAAATTATTATTATTATTATTAATAGTAGTTGTAGTGTTATCACTAATGAGTAGCAGTTTTACGGGAATCATCCGTTAGAACTGCCTGTGTGCCTTCATGCTGAGCAGTTAGCGCACTCATGTCCATGGTTTAATTAGGGTAAATGCAGAAAGCATGACGAGGAATGGTGATGACGGTGGCAGTGTAGTCGTTGGAAGTGCATGTATTATAAATGGCAATAGTAGTAGCAGTATGCACTATTTGGTCACCATCATTGGCGTTGCTGCTTTCTGGTCGGAGATGACATCATCGACTTCCTCGGCGAGAGAGCCGTTGCATCTTGTACCATCACCATAAGTAATTGACGTTCACGTTTAGAGATGTCAAGCACAAAGTGCTGCACTCTCCTCACCTCAAGGAGTTGATACGAGGCGCAGCCTCATATTTGGAACTCCCTTGAAGTGTTTTGTTCATATATTTTTAATGTTATACCATTTTCTTTTAATGCAAAACCAGGTCTTTTTTTGTTATATTTGTTTGATTTATTTTTATGTGAGGATGAAGTGTATTTAATTGTTCACCCCTTCGATGTTGAAGGGATGTTGATCCGAGAAATTAGAGGTACCCGTCTCCGTTGGACCAACCTGATTGCTTCCCATCCCCATAATAATAATAATAATAATAATAATAATATTAATAACAATAATAGTTTTATTATACGTATTCATTATTATTATTATTATTATTATTATACCATTTTTATATATTAATTTTTAGCTTTAATTCCACTGAAAATAAATATTTGCCGTTAAAAATTTCCTTTGGTAAAAGATAGTATGAAATAATAAATATGTACATACGACACGTACAGTAAGTAGTAGTATTGTTAGGGAAGTTCGGTAAGATTTGTCAGGAAACTGTACAGTTGTTTTCTGACGCACGTCTTTGTCATTTGATGACCTACCACTGGAGCTTTAGGTCGTCTATCTGCCACTGGCAGAGGCCTTCCCAAGGCTTTACTGAGATGTTTCAGTCTGTTCCTTGAGAGGGAGAAAGTCTTGACGAGACATCAGAATCAAATATCAAACTGCTAAAGAGGAAAAAGAATTCCATATGGGGAGAATAAATTGATGTAAATTTGATTGCAAATTACAGTTTAAATAAAATACAAGAATTAATGGAAGGATAATTTGTTAAATTATAATACCAAGAAACTAAAAACTAATGAGAATAGGGATGAAAAGGCAGTGCTCCAAAGAAATCGGATCAAAGGGAAATATACTAGAAAAGAAATCTGATCAAAGGGAAACAAACTCAAAAAGAAAATGATGAAGGTAACTCCCGTAGTTGGATCGAAATTAAAAAAAAATGGTTCCCGGATTATAATTTTCACTGTCGCAGCATAGCTGAGTCAACCCCAGAGCAAAATGAACTGTGGGATTACTCAGTTTGTTATCGCGGAGATTGATTTTGTAGATCAGAGAGCAATGAGATTGTTGGTTCATTGCTCACATGAAGACGAGTTACAGTAATGACACATGTTGCAAGCTCTTGCATTATTTGTCGAGTTTTTTTTTTGTTATCCAGGTTTCTCTCTCTCTTTTTCTCTCTCTCTCCCCTCTCTCTCTCTCTCTCTTCCTCCCCTTTCCTCTCCCTCGTCATTTGTTGGCAATTTCCCATTTATTTAAAGGGAGGGTATTGAAATGCCTTGGACCCTTTATGCATAGTACGATATTTTGCCTGCCCTTCAGTGCGTCGAAAACGATATTATCTAGACACAAGAGCATCCTATTATTCTACAGTAAACCCAAGCTGTCCTGGAGTCTGTATGCTTTGGGATTTCATATTTAGCATTCTTACCTGATAGCATTCTTCTGAAGATTTTGATAAAGTTTAATGTCAATACTGTCGATAAATAGTTTTTTTTGCGACTGATTAACTGCTGCCCTTTATAAAGGAGTGGAGGTATATCAATGGTTTTAGAGTTTCATGAACTGTTTCACTCTATTCTCCATGGGATACTTAAGGCCTCTCATGAAATATTTTTCCAATATTTTATGTCTGGGTCTAGGGTAAAATTCATAGGATGCTATCAGTGACTTCAAAATTGAATGGGGTTAAAGTTAAGTGAGAAATATTCACTACAAATTCTCTACAAATTCATGTGAAGTGTCAATCTTTTTTTCCGTGTAACGGCTCACAGGCGACAGTCGTACTTAGTCCTCAGTATTTCGCTTATTTGTTGGTATCATCAGTGAGGATTTGAGCTTTCTAGAACAAGGGATCGATATTTTCTGTTTTCTGATTAATATTTTTTTGCACTGTTGAGAAACTTTTGAACTTTCTCCGTCTGTAAAGGGAATATTTATTATGATTACCTTGTGAATATTTTTCCTTTATTTTAATTTTATGAATGTAGACGAGTTTCTTCTGTCACTGAGCTGATCAGATTTACATTTAAGCACTGTTACATAACCTTTCTTCTTAGCATATGTTAATATGGTCATATTTTTTTGGAAGGAATGTTTACTGTTGTAATTAAATTTATTGAAATCACTCTGGGGACAATTTTTGTTGGATTGCTTAGTTGTAGTATGTATGCAGGTCTGGACGTGGATTTGGACGTTGTCTGAATTTGATTTGTTCAGCACCGTGTTGTTTCATGTTAGATTAGCGTTATTTGTGAATAAATTATGTGTCAGTGAGCCAGGAGATTATCGCCCAGGCATCCTAGATTGGAAAGAAAATGTTACAGGAATAAAAATATTAAGATAAAACAGAAGAAGCTAAAGATATGTATATTGAGAGTAAAAGTTTGTTAGATTTACCTGTCATCTCACATGTTCATGATAAAGAAAGGACTATCAATTTTGCTAGAACACAAAAAAGTCAGGCTTTCATCATTTACTTACTGTACGGTAGCACCTCCCTCGATAGTTTCTATCAACTTGATGTTTACTGGCTTAAGAGTTATTTTCATTTTTTATAATCTTCGCTGGGTATCTGAACTACCTCCTGGGACTTTATCTACTATCGGTGTTGACTATATATGCTTCTATTTTAGGTGTCTTCTATTGAAATCGAGCTAGATGGAATTTGTAGGAAGGTTTGTATTACCTCTGAGCTACTTGCTAGAAATTTGTATCTGATGGTTTACAAACAAAAATTACTTTTTCTGCTGATTATTTCTGTCCTTTATCTTTCTCCTTGTTCTATACATTTTACGTACTTTTACCTTTTCTTTAGCTTATCCACAGTCTGGTTACACTGCCAGCTCTGCCACCTTTTCTTCAGTGGTACTTAAAATTATTCCAATATTCCCTCCCTTGTGGTCTGGCAGTGAACTGTCATAACATAAACATCGAAATACATTTCGAAGGTCACTAAATGCCAGTTATGTTTTCTACGTAAGTTTACAATGCAAGAGTTAACTAACCTTATCTTATTTTAAAGTCCATCCATATTAAGTAATACAACCCCCTTGCTCCCCAGAAAGCCACTCACAACAGTTTAACACCCAGTTACTTATTTATTGCTTGGGAAACAGGTGTAATGAGACTTGTTCATAAGTCTCTCTGCCCACCTCGGAACCGAAAGCGGGTCTTTTCAATTATGACTCTAACTCTCTACCATTGAACTACATACCGGTCACGTTGGACTAGGCTGCTAAGCCTTACATAATTCTGCATTAGAGCCTGACACTAGTATGGTTAACAATATGAACCCAAACCATCATATCGCGTCATCAAGACAATGGCTGCAAAAACTTTTACGATCTCCTGAGTGTATAATACAATCTGTTCTCTGACTGAGGTCACGAGTGAGAAACTACTGACATACGCTGGTACGGATGTCTGCTTAATTTGACAGTGAATTTTTCAATTTAGTTAAATTCTGGATATAATTCTTTATCTTGTTATTAATTACTATTGCTTATATTGAAGCGCTAAACCTGTAGGGATAATACAGCACCTGTGGAAGAGAAGGTAATGAAATTTGTTTTAAAAAAAGTAGAGAGAAGTTCAATTCCTTTCATGAAGAGTCCTTCACAAGCATCTAGGTACCAGACACCTTGTTTAATTTTGCTATTTATGAGTGCTGCCTGTTGTGCTGCTGGTGGATGCAATTATTTCAGTGAAGTGTGTGTTCAAGCCTAACCCATGTATCTGCCTGAAGCAGTGTATCCTCGTTGAAACTTACATACTGAGATGATTTAAGGTGCTCAACTTTCTTTACCACCATCTTGGTTTACACTGTTAGAACGCCAAATGCTGGTATACTTTAGCGTGTTAGAAATATAACGTGTGGGATAAGTAAAGCTCCAATATACATACTTAAAAATAATGGTGATGATAGTCATCCCAAGGAGGAGGTAATAATGATTGGGAGGGTAGTGGTGGTGATGCTGATTGTAGTGGTGATTTCATGATGCTGGTGGTGGTGATAATAATGGTTGTGATACTGATGATGGTGCTTGTGACAGTAATGTTAAGAACGGTCATATACATATCCAGTTAATCACAGTTCATACAGCGTTTTTAATTTAACAAAATTCAGTGTATCACCAATGTGTTGTTACCCAATTCTTTGGGTGTTTTGATTAATTTGGAGGCCTCTGTTATTTGCTACTGATTCCGTTTAGGCATATCTCTTCATTCAATCTGAGGGGAGAGGCGATGCCTTCATGCCAGCCAAGGGCTCTTGAGCCAAGGAACCGAAGCTATCTTCACCTTAGATCGACTCTGATTGCACTAGGCTTTGTATGACTCCTACGAGTTGAGCACTCGCCTATGATTGTAATTATTCATATATATATATATATCGCCATCTGCTTCTTGACCAGCCCTCCCTCGGTTGTATTTTCATGTAATCGATTTGCCCCGCATGTCGGTTTCCGACGTTCAGTAGTGATCAAGACGCCTGGATGCTTATAACAGAGCTTATTATTCTCTGTCTTAAAGTAACCTTAAAATGGCTAAGTTATTGTTACATCCATGACTACTGTGAAGTCGAGAATCCTAGCAAACTAACATGAGTTACTCAGAGAATAATTGACAACCGATAAAGTATTTAAAACTCACAAAACCTATGATCAGTAATGAGAGATTCGAGATATACGGGCAGATCTTTTTACACCTTTTGCCACTGCTCACTTAACAATAAATAGGTACATGGGTGCTAGCCAACTGCTATGGATCGCATTCCGAAGGGATTATAGTATATCTGCGATGGGACTGGACTTCAACATGAGCTGAGTGAGGCCAAGCTGGATAACAGGTTTTACCATGTAAATTGAATGACGGTCAACCTCCCCTCCCCCCCCCCCCAAAAAAAAATAGAATACAATGCGGTGACTTGCCATACCGTGATGTGACGTTGATATGCTGTTGTAAAACTGGAAAATAATGTAGTACTTTGTTATTTACTTGCTGAACTGAGCTAAATGTATATAAAAACAATGTTTTTACCGAGCCCTCCTACACCTAAATAATATTTTAATAGAAAAGTAAACTCAAATAACACTCAGGTGGTAAGATTCCTGAAAAGAACGACAAAAACTTTATAAGATGGTGCCAAGCTACTATTTTACAACTGCTGCAGATAAACATCAATGAACTACTCCCTCAGTGTGCAATTTTACATTTAATCTGGAACCCATCACCAAACAATGATGATCAACGAACGAGTTTTAAGAACGATGCTTTAAGAGTAATATCTCTCGGGTAGCCTTGAGTAATAGCCAAGCTGGTGCCGGTTGCACGCAGTCATAGTCTCTGTTATTAGTGTTTCTGTTTAATGTTACCTGGAAATACTTGTTCTTATTTCAACGAGGAGTTCAGTTTAACAACGGCTTAAACTAGGGAGTATGGGGGCTGCTGAACCGTATAAAAAATTCATAATTACGAAAGCTTGCACGATGAGGATAACTAAGTGAAATATGAATTCTGGTGTTGCTAGATATCTGGTTTAACTAGAATTTGATCATTAAATTATAAATTGAGTTAGAAGCACTTTAACATTATTAATAAGCGTCTAGCCGTGTGATTAGTAACTCAATAATAACTCAATAGCGAAAGGTTATTGCCACATTCTGAAAATCTTAAAAATTTATTTGTATATATAGGTCTTTGTGCTCTTCTAATGTTCAGTTATAGTTATTATTAGTTAGACTAGTGTTTTATCATTATATATTATAGTTCTCTCACTAGCGAGCTAGCATTTGACGGAGGATAACGCTTCTGGCTTTATTCAGTATTTGTAAGGTTTGTCCTGTGTGTATATACTAGAATGCAAATGAAATTGAATAAGTTTGATAATTAGCAGATAATTTAAATATCTGCATTATGAGATATTTAATTTTATGATATGTATTAATTCATTATTGGATTGGTGAAGGTACCAGACCAACCCATAACTCACAGAAAGGAATATAAAAACTTCCCAAAGTATTGGTTGCCAGCGCTATGATCCGTTCATTTGTTAAAATATGTTGTCAGTGAAGTTTTTTATGCACTTTTGTTATCGCTTGTGTTCGAATTCTCTTATGTTCACGTTCTTACTATTGACATTAACTGCATTTTCTTTAAATATTACTTCCATCGAGGAGGGTTCTTTGATGGTGGTGATCCAAGGAATTAGAGCTGCCTTCCCGTTCCTTGAATCAAGCCTGATTACCTCCCATTCTCAGGAACGAAATAACTACGGATTTAACGCTTCCCCATATATATATATATATATATATATATATATATATATATATATATATATATATATATATATATAAACACGTCTTGTTAACAATACAGGCTAACATTATTATTACGAGTGTATCCTATTACAAAAGCATGCGGAACGTTTCCTGGTGATTATTTAGTCTAATAAAAAAAACTAATTTTCCTGATTATTTTTCTCTCGTTTAGAAAATGTTTTCTTGATAAGTTTAGAATAATGCGTATTTTATTATAAATTTTGTTTTATATTGCATGATACAAAGAACAATTTGAGAGAAATAATATTGTAAACATTGGCGTAAACTTTGGTAAGCGACCAGGAGTAGACACCAACGCTCGAGTACTTGTTTTTCTCCTGTGTTAATTTTAGCAGATTTATTTATTTAATTTTAAAATTAGCTTAAAAGATTTTAATTTTGAGACGTGGAAGACTGCGCTGATCCTCAGTCAACCTGTTCATGTATGGAAGAAGAGACTACCAACCGCGATTCCGAGGATGACAGGTGAGTGACTGCTCGGTGACTACTGGATCACGTCGCCGCCATTTATAGCAGCAAAATTCTCTGGACAACCCTTCAAGGTTGGTAAACACCTTCCTTTTCCTTAGATCGAAACTGATTTTCTTCCATTCCCTAGGAGTTACCATATCATTTACGGTTTAGTACATCATGGAAAAAAGTAATTTTCGAAATGTCTAGTATTCTCCAAGAATCGCCAATGTGGAAAATACTGTATATATTTTCCAGAAATTCAGTATTTATATGTAAATAGATGGCCATACTGTATTTAATAATATTTATGTCATAGAAAACGGAAGGTCTGCGTCTGCGCAGAGGGCTCTCGCCATCTTGGGTTTTGAATTGTGTACAACGTTAGTGAACGGGTAGAATTTTTCGTGCTCTAGAGGTTAAAATTGTGTTGACACCTCTCAAATAGGAGGCGAAATTGGTGGATGTGCATTCCTGCATACCTAGAGATATCAGACGACTGGACAAGACAGCTCCAGGAACCTCACATAAGCTCTCTAGATTTGTGTGTAATTCTGGCAAGCATTATTTTCATAGATTTAGTTAGTGAGGTTTTCTGAGTATGATACACCTTAATCTCCAGTCAAATTGGTGAGTTTTTAAGATATTCTCCTTCTGTTATGTAAATGTGTTTATATATAATCATTTTTTAATACAGTCCACAAATTTATATATTTACCAGTATTCCTGGTGTATGTATATTTCATTTAATTAATAGGTCCAAAGTAACTTGTGGTTATGACAGTGGTAGGTATCGAAGGGGGACATTTTTTGCGACCTAGGTGTCCCAAATTCCTACTTGTCTATGTAACATTGATAAAAATAATTATCTTTGTTATCATTTACTGTTATGTACATAATTAGTTACATTCACATAAATGCAATTTTCCACAGCCAACTTTATTATTATTATATAGGAGGAAACAATAAATACGAAGGGGCCAAAGAGCGCCGGGAAATAGGCAGTCACGGTTGAAGAAAGTGAATGGTAATTCAAATTCTTTGGATCATGAGCCTTTCACCAGCATCAAGACAAGGAAATAAATAGCAACATAAGTAATCTTTCAGGTGACGCTAAAATAGGCCGTCAAATTTCTGATGACAATAGCAGATGCAGTTCCATGCAGGTAAATGTAAGGTTCAATCCTAGAAAGAAGGTAATTATGGCACTTATAAGCTAATAATGTAATCTTAGTCAAAGTGTGTGCGAAAAGCTCTGGTTACCATAAATTTAAAGCCAAAACAACAGTGCATAAGTGTTTTTGATAGTTAACAGAATTCTTGTGCTGCTGACTTTTGGTCTTAATGTTTAAGAATGGACATAAATGCACTGGAAAATACAAACACACACACCGGGGCAGGGTGACCCAAAAAGAAAGAAAATCCCCAAAAAGAAAATGCTTTCATCATTCAACACTTTCACCTCATACATAATCAATATTTTTGCAGAGGTGCTCAAAATACAACAGTTTAGAAGCATATATAAAGATATATAACATATCCTTCCAAACTGCCAATATCCCGAACCCTTCCTTTAAAGTGCAGGCATTGTACTTCCCATTTCAGTACTCAAGTCCGGCTATATAAAATTAACCGGTTTCCCTGAATCCCTTCACTATTACCCTGCTTACACTCCAACAGCTCATCAGGTACCAAAAACCGTTCGTCTCCATTCACGCCTAACACGCTCACGCACGCTTGCTGGAAGTCCAAGCCCCTCGCCCACAAAAACCTCCTTTACCCCCTCCCTCCAACCTTTTCGAGGACGACCCCTACCCTGCCTTCCTTCCCATATATATATATATATATATATATATATATATATATATATATATATATATATATATTTAGTACACACAAAACCGGCAAAAGATTCTCTAAATACGTTCGTCCAATGGACATAATCTGAGTTTTTTTTTTTTATATTTTATTTAAAACAGTGCATACAAATATACATAGATAGTTACGTATATAAAAATGATATATATATAAAAAGAGGCATTATCAGTGGCTCTGTTCCAGTCCTCTAAGTAACACTATTCATAATGGCTCTGATATTCATCTAACCACATAACTAACACACTTCTGCAAAATACACAGTGCTTCCATCACTGTTTTTTCATAATGTAAAATGACACAATGCAGCTTACGATGCTAGTGACTCACCCCCCCCCCCCCAACATTTACTTTATTTATTGTTATTATTATACTCAAAAAGTTGCTCTAAACCACATTTACTTTAACAGTTTTCATACTTTATCCTTTTATTTTAAAACATTACAATACATTAATAAATATAAGAATCCTTATTAAGTCCTCCACAGAAAAAATGAATTTTCGTATTCGCAATACATATACACGTTTATCTTTGTGCTGGAACAAAAATATCCCTCATCCTATGCTTTTTATTCTTTCACTAAATACAAGATTACACAAAAATATACTTTTTATCGTTCAAAATATATTACAATATGCATGAAAATTTTAATTATACTTATCATGAAATTTACTTAAGAATTAATACAAATAATGACTTCTATATACAAATTATCTGAGAGGTAAGCGTGTATGAAGATATCCGTTGGCAAAAAGCACTTATAGGGGACCTTTGTCTGTTTTTAAATGGTTAAAATACATGTTTGCTTGATTCTTATTCCTATTTACTTGTATACTGACTTTTCTCAGGGTTGTAAGTATTATTTACGTATTATAATAAGAAAGAATAGTTTCTATTTACTTACTCTTCTGTTTTGTAAATATACTTCCTTCAATTAGATTAAAATTTTCAAACCTTTCAAATTGCAATGAATGTCAAACTAATTGTTATTCTCACGTTTGCAGGTAAGGGCATCATACCTGCGCTGCTAGGAGCCGCCGCTATTTAGGTAAGTATTATGTTATGTAGCATATGATTTTGTTTTGAGGGAATGGTACGGTTGTTATGAAATTAAAGGTGACAGTTTGTGATAATATTCGGCGGATAGTTGGCATCGTTCCAGAATGAATGCATTCAGAATTAAATTAGTTTTTCCCTCCAAACTCGTGTAAACATTATATAACAATATTCATCATAACCTGACCGATCCAGTTCTCGTTTGACAAAACAGTTGAATGAATGTAAAAGAACCCAGTCTAGCTTAGATAAGTTGAATCTAAACTAGCAGGGTTCCGCAGTGACGCTAAGTAGGAGATTGTTCCACCCATTTACTACTATTTCCAAACCAGTACATCCCTATATTCTTTCTAAATCTAAATTTGTTCAACTCGAATCTAGTGCTGCGAGTTCTTCTTAGGAAAGGTTTATGATACATGGGATCATCTTCGGCATCCTCCTCTCTATTCTTTAGCTCATTTATGTCCATTGCTCTGAACGGATTCAGAACCAGCGTGGTTTTTATCATACAGAACTTTAGGAAAGGTAGGGGGTGTGTGGACCAGGTGTTTACAGTGAAACATATAAGTGAACAGTATTTAGATAAGGCTAAAGAGGTCTTTGTGGCATTTATGGATTTGGAAAAGGCATATGACAGGGTGGATAGGGGGGCAATGTGGCAGATGTTGCAAGTGTATGGTGTAGGAGGTAGGTTACTGAAAGCAGTGAAGAGTTTTTACGAGGATAGTGAGGCTCAAGTTAGAGTATGTAGGAAAGAGGGAAATTTTTTCCCAGTAAAAGTAGGCCTTAGACAAGGATGTGTGATGTCACCGTGGTTGTTTAATATATTTATAGATGGGGTTGTAAGAGAAGTAAATGCGAGGGTCTTGGCAAGAGGCGTGGAGTTAAAAGATAAAGAATCACACACAAAGTGGGAGTTGTCACAGCTGCTCTTTGCTGATGACACTGTGCTCTTGGGAGATTCTGAAGAGAAGCTGCAGAGATTGGTGGATGAATTTGGTAGGGTGTGCAAAAGAAGAAAATTAAAGGTGAATACAGGAAAGAGTAAGGTTATGAGGATAACAAAAAGATTAGGTGATGAAAGATTGAATATCAGATTGGAGGGAGAGAGTATGGAGGAGGTGAACGTATTCAGATATTTGGGAGTGGACGTGTCAGCGGATGGGTCTATGAAAGATGAGGTGAATCATAGAATTGATGAGGGAAAAAGAGTGAGTGGTGCACTTAGGAGTCTGTGGAGACAAAGAACTTTGTCCTTGGAGGCAAAGAGGGGAATGTATGAGAGTATAGTTTTACCAACGCTCTTATATGGGTGTGAAGCGTGGGTGATGAATGTTGCAGCGAGGAGAAGGCTGGAGGCAGTGGAGATGTCATGTCTGAGGGCAATGTGTGGTGTGAATATAATGCAGAGAATTCGTAGTTTGGAAGTTAGGAGGAGGTGCGGGATTACCAAAACTGTTGTCCAGAGGGCTGAGGAAGGGTTGTTGAGGTGGTTCGGACATGTAGAGAGAATGGAGCGAAACAGAATGACTTCAAGAGTGTATCAGTCTGTAGTGGAAGGAAGGCGGGGTAGGGGTCGGCCTAGGAAGGGTTGGAGGGAGGGGGTAAAGGAGGTTTTGTGTGCGAGGGGCTTGGACTTCCAGCAGGCATGCGTGAGCGTGTTTGATAGGAGTGAATGGAGACAAATGGTTTTTAATACTTGACGTGCTGTTGGAGTGTGAGCAAAGTAACATTTATGAAGGGATTCAGGGAAACCGGCAGGCCGGACTTGAGTCCTGGAGATGGGAAGTACAGTGCCTGCACTCTGAAGGAGGGGTGTTAATGTTGCAGTTTAAAAACTGTAGTGTAAAGCACCCTTCTGGCAAGACAGTGATGGAGTGAATGATGGTGAAAGTTTTTCTTTTTCGGGCCACCCTGCCTTGGTGGGAATCGGCCAGTGTGATAATAAAAAAAAAAAAAAATAAAAACTTTATGGTCTTTAAAAATAATTGCAGAGCTTCATGTTTTATCAGAGTATCCATGGTTCTTTAAAATTGAAGATGTTCCCACTGTAACCAGCCACATGCTAGGGAATCTGAAAGCATTGTAGGAAATGCCACGCAAATGTTGTGTTGTAGTCCTTTAGTAGGTAATGAGTTGTTGGTGACAGTACCTTAACGTTTTGAAGGAGAAAGATAATTTTTTACTCAAGTTCAATTATGCGCTAATAGAAATGTGCGAGAATGACAGCTGAACTCGATTATGATATAATTTTTAACTGCCAGAGCTTAAAAATCCATTTGCAGTAATGCACTATGAGATGGAAATACGAATTGCGATGACTATAACTTTAATTGTATACAGCTTTTTAATACCCTATCGCTTAACAGGTAACCAGTATTGTTGATGGTTCAGTCTTAATGACCCGAGTTCCATTCTGGGCGGGACGTGATTTACAGGCAAATCTCCAATACACCTTTGAGACAGGATAACTGTTGAAAGTTAAATTCGCATATTATATTCCCGATGTTTGGATCCAGGAAGATGGGCTAGTTTCACAGTTGTGTAATCCTGTTATTAACGTAAATAAATGGAAAATGTTAATACTGTGCTGGAAAACAGTTTACAAAACTGTATGACCTGTAATTCGATAAAATAGGTTTCTGCGACTCTTGTTTAACAATTGCTCACATTTTTCAACTTGCAAGTGACTGACAAATTGATGTTTATCAAGTGTGTAGAGTGTTAGGTTAGCTGGACTTACACAGATTCGCAAAAACTAGCTAAATATAAGTTATCATATCACTTAACGTGAGAGGGAAAGCAGAGGCACTGGACGTGTTTATTAACGAAGCTGACGACGTGGCCAATGTTTATACTGGGCGTTTTGCTGGTAGCTCTCGTTGCCTCACATTAGGATAATTGAAATGTCGAGCCAGATGAAGAATGGTTCACGTTGAGGCGAAGATTATTTTATTTATGCGCGCTAGCGTCTGTTGCTCTAGGATAAGGAGCTGTGGTAAAGGTACTGTAGAACAAGCCCATATCTTTATTGCCTTGTGGCTAGCTCAATAGCGAGTGCATGTTAAGTAACGTGAGTGTTGGCCTTGGTAGTAGGTGGACGTCTCAGTGAGTCCTTCGTATTGGTGGCGTAACAACCCCTATACTTTTTTGGGAAGGTTGTTTCCTCATTTTGTCCTCGCGTTCCGGATTCTCTGCCTATGGAAAGATTGTTGCCCTTTCTTCTTCCGCCTTAATTCACTCAGTATTTCAATTCTCGACATCGCATGCATCTTAAATATAAACAAGTATTGGTACATCGATATTTTATTAAACTGCTCTAATAACAAACTCTTATCGTCATGGTTTCCAACACAACTGCTCCAGTTTGCGTAATGTTTTAGCACGCCACTTAACGAAGTAAAGAAAGGTGGTATGTTTTTTAAAGATGTATTATATATATTAAGTGTTCAAGGCAATTGTTCATTCACTATCGAGCAAAGCAAAATTAAGATTTTTTATTATTTGGGCGTCAGTAATAATTTTTTTTTGCTGTTCCCGTAATACAAGAACCCATTAATGGAATGAGGCTAAAAATTTCGGTCTGTGATGTATTTGATGCATCTACGACTTTTCGATTTTTTTTTGTTGCAGGATGTGGCGGCTTGTGTTTTTCCACGAAATAATTATATATGCTATATTTCATATATTCTTTAAACATATAGTGGGCTCTGCCGTTAGTTGTTTTTATGTTGGCACCATACTGATGCCAGCGAGAGTTGAGACTTGTTGGTAAGCATGGTAGACAGTATATGCAGATATACTGTATATGTTTCTCTTTAAAAAGTTTTTTCAAGTCACTGAATTCATTTCGTCATTAGCTTGAAAAGCTCTTGTTTTGAGCAAAATGTAGTTAATGTTTGCTTTGCACATAGTATGTTAATACTGGACTACCACCATTACTCTGATTATCACCACCCTCCCACCATTGTTCCGGATGGCATCTCACTGCTGCAGAGACAAGTGGTGACTTCTCCCGCAGTTTTTTTTTTAATAAGGTGCTAGGCGTGCCAGCTTTTTAAATCACGGTTGAATCTATTATATACATTTCTTTCGCTATAGTTTATTTTCTGTTTCAGTCAGCATAATTATTTTTCTTGTGAAGATTAGACATAAGTTATAGCAAAAGTAAAAACGGGGAGAAACTTAAGTGTACATGAAATTCTTTGCCAAGACTGTAACCAAGTATAGAAACATCAAACGCGTAGAAATTTATTCGCTATGGTAGCGTAACTTTAAGAGGTCTCTTTGATATGGACAAAACAGACAGTTCAGTAACTATAAGACCCATACCGGTTTAGCAATAATAATAATACAGTGGAGCAGGTTGGAATACGAGTATTTAAACTGGTATGTAGTACTACTTCATTTATGCCCGTCTGTCTGTGTTTGGGTGCTTGGTGTTTGTAATAATATATTCAGCATAAATCAACTATATAATTATACTTAACAAGAGTAGCAAATAAAACCGAATACACACGCTCTTCACGGAAGATTGTATAATTATCTTTAGGATGATTTTTTCTTTCGCTATAGTTTATTTTCTGTTTCAGTCAGCATAATTATTTTTCTTGTGAAGATTAGACATAAGTTATAGCAAAAGTAAAAACGGGGAGAAACTTAAGTGTACATGAAATTCTTTGCCAAGACTGTAACCAAGTATAGAAACATCAAACGCGTAGAAATTTATTCGCTATGGTAGCGTAACTTTAAGAGGTCTCTTTGATATGGACAAAACAGACAGTTCAGTAACTATAAGACCCATACCGGTTTAGCAATAATAATAATACAGTGGAGCAGGTTGGAATACGAGTATTTAAACTGGTATGTAGTACTACTTCATTTATGCCCGTCTGTCTGTGTTTGGGTGCTTGGTGTTTGTAATAATATATTCAGCATAAATCAACTATATAATTATACTTAACAAGAGTAGCAAATAAAACCGAATACACACGCTCTTCACGGAAGATTGTATAATTATCTTTAGGATGATTTTTTCCCCCTGCATTTCCTTTGTAAAATAAGTCCTATCTGAGGTATGATATAACTTTACTTTTAGTATCTTTCGAAGCCATCCTAGTTTTAATACATCTCTGCTTGGTCACCTGCATCTGTTGCCAAGCCTGCCTCAGGATGCCCTTCAGGTGGTTACCGATTGTATTCCGAGTTGTGACCTCCGGAATTAGGCAGGTAGGGAGATGTTCATAGTATTTATCGTTAACATATAATTTTCATTTTTCATTTTAAGATAATTTAGACTTAATGCGTACCTGAAGTGTCACATACCATTGTGTTAACGTTATGAAACAGTGTAATATTTTCTTTTGAGGTAAATTAGTGTGCACATCAGCTAACTTAAATATACATAGGCTCACTCATTAAGTATATACATGTTATTTATGTTATGTCTACATTGTTCCATTATGCTTATTTATTTGCAGATATCTGAATCTGTAATGTTGCTTGCAGACAAGCGCAGGTTAATATGCATAAAGTCATTCCGTATTTACATACCTTTAAGCACGCAAATTTACATAAAGGTTCGGGAGTTTAATATACACGATAGCTCTGTGGTGCAAATAAGATAAGTTAAAAACAATTTAAACCCGATGAATGTTTCATTATATAGTCGTAAAATTAACATATTTTCCTTCTCTATTTGAAGTCTTAATTATTTACACACAGGTATTTAAGATAATGAACTTTTATATTTGTCAGGTAATATATATATATATATATATATGTCGTGCCGAATAGGTAAACTTCCTATTTTAGCTTTAATAGCAACGCGCTTCTTGCCGAATAAGGCAAGCAAAAATTTGTGTATGCAATAATTTCCCAAAAATCATTCTAAACTTTAGGAAATTAATATATTTCGTCGTGTTTGTTTATTTTTAAATTATTGTAAACATCTAAAATATATTTAGTTGGATTAGGCTAAATTAAATTACGCTTGTTATAATAAGGTTAGGCAAGTTTTCTAAGGTGCTTTTGGTACAAAATGAAAAAATATATCCTTAAACGTTATAAAAGGACTTAATTTTAAATGAGTTCTTGCTAATTGACCATTCTTACCTATTCGGCACGACACATGCGCACACACACACACACACACACACGTTTTGCGTGTAAGTGATTTTGTAAGCAGAAAATTATATTTATAAATTTTCTATTATATTGTTAGTGCAAAAGTTTTTTTGTTTTTAGTCTCCCTGAATTCTCTAGAGGTTGAGTAAACAACCGCAGAAACAGAAAACGTAATTGAAGCCCTGAGGTTTTTGGTCGTGCTGCCTCACACAGTCCAGGTTTCAAAGTTCGCTAAATCAATCCTCATCAGTTCTGAGTTTAAAAACTTTGGGTAAAATGAACAGAATTTTGTTGTTGTTTTTATTTCTGATGACATTTTCATGTGAATTCTTAAAACTCCAAGGAAGTAATTTCCCTATAGGCAGATCCTTCGTAACCCCAGCCGGTGCCATTTCCAGGCTGCAAAGTTAGTTTTAGAAAACTTCAAACACCCAAGGCAGATTGCCAGGATGGTAAATAATTACTTCAGCAAATTCTCGAACGTTTGATTGCGGGAATCCCCGGAAGTTTGGCATTCCAGGGAGGGGTATATACAAACTGGAGTGTAGTCATCTGCGTTTATACAGAAGTGTATATACTGTATTCATATACGGAGAGGTGTATATATTTGGGTATTCAAGGGAAGGTTCATATTTCTACGGTATATTTATACAGTGGTGTATATATATCTTTATCGACATGTTTATGCACAGTATATGTTTATAAACAACTGTATACATTTGTCTTTATATACTGAGATTTTACTTTTAATAGTATACAGATGAATTTCGACTTTAGTAACCCAATAACTAGACTTTCTAGGCTGTGGAAAGATACGTTTAAGGAAAGCTGTAAACTCGCCCAAAGTAGGAGGATATGTTTAGGGACTCAAGGCTCAGATTTAGCGCCTTCGGGTTTAATTCTGGGACGGGTAGAAACATAGAGGATGTTTTCTTACACTTGTTACTCCTAGTCACCAACTGTTGTGAATCATATCCTGGGAAGAAGGATTGAAGGTCCCATTGGAAATAAGCCAAACTGACTTTCTTGGGTTATCCCAGTTTACTAAGTCTCCATAATAATAATCCGAATCAGAATTTCGCTGGATGACAAAGATTTGTAGGAGCCGCCACCCCGGGCAAGTCTGGAAGTAACAGTACTTCATTGTATAATAAATGGGTTTTCTCTGCGTGTTTCTCTCCTGGGAGAAAATGTGAGAGGATGAAAAAGAGAATTGCAGTTAGAGGAAGAGTAACGTTACGAAAGAAAATGGATAGGTAAAAAAGGGGGGGGGGATCAGGAGGATGATTGGTGACAAGCACAGAAAGTGAAAAAGTGTCAAGAAAGAAGAGAAAAGGGGAAGTGAGGGAGTGGAAGGGATGGAAGCCAAGAGGGAGAAGGAATACTGTTTTGAAACTCAATATTAAAAATATTGATTGACGAGATTAAAATGACGAAAGACAAAAAGGTAATGTACCTATAAACAGGGAAGTCAAGAAATAAAAAAAAAAAAACGAAATAGCCATAAGAATCATGATACTTATTTTTCGACCAGAGCTGCTGGAAAAAATAACACCCGCTACCTCGGTGCTGGCTAGATGAATGTGTAGCTACCTCGGTGCTGGCTAGATGAATGTGTAGCTACCTCGGTGCTAGCTAGATGAATGTGTAGCTACCTTGGTGCTGGCTAGATGAATGTGTAGCTACCTCGGTGCTAGCTAGATGAATGTGTAGCTACCTCGGTGCTGGCTAGATGAATGTGTAGCTACCTCGGTGCTGGCTAGATGAATGTGTAGCTACCTCGGCGCTGGCTAGATGAATGTGTAGCTACCTCGGTGCTGGCTAGATGAATGTGTAGCTACCTCGGTGCTGGCTAGATGAATGTGTAGCTACCTCGGTGCTGACTAGATGAATGTGTAGCTACCTCGGTGCTGGCTAGATGAATGTGTAGCTACCTCTGTGCTAGCTAGATGAATGTGTAGCTACCTCGGTGCTGGCTAAATGAATGTGTAGCTACCTCGGTGCTGGCTAGATGAATGTGTAGCTACCTCGGTGCTGGCTAGATGAATGTGTAGCTACCTCGGTGCTGGCTAGATGAATGTGTAGCTACCTCGGTGCTAGCTAGATGAATGTGTAGCTACCTTGGTGCTGGCTAGATGAATGTGTAGCTACCTCGGTGCTAGCTAGATGAATGTGTAGCTACCTCGGTGCTGGCTAAATGAATGTGTAGCTACCTCGGTGCTGGCTAGATGAATGTGTAGCTACCTCGGTGCTGGCTAGATGAATGTGTAGCTACCTCGGTGCTGGCTAGATGAATGTGTAGCTACCTCGGTGCTGGCTAGATGAATGTGTAGCTACCTCGGTGCTGGCTAGATGAATGTGTAGCTACCTCGGTGCTGGCTAGATGAATGTGTAGCTACCTCAGTGCTGGCTAGATGATTAGGTAGCTAGCTACCTCGGTGTGGCTAGTTTTCTGCCCACCCCAAATATTTATTTGACTGGATAACTGACTGGCAGCGTTGGGAATTGTTGACTGGCTAGTTGGATGTTGACTGAATGTGTCCGAATGGATAGCTGGCTGGGTGATGGCATAAACTTTTGGAAGATTAGGGTAGACTATGAGGGTAAGAGAGCAGAGTATGAGGGTTAAATATAATATGAGGAGTGCATAAGGGATACAAGAGTTTGCCATTACTGACCTTAGTTTAAGACTTGGAAAGGCACTGACCGGGATGTCTGGTTCCTGGGCGTGTGTGTTAGGTAAGGTTCGTCATGATATGTGTTTCCTAACGCGGGTCTTAGTCAGATGATGACCCACCATTGGAGCTTTTGGTCATTTGACCGAGGCCTTCAGCTGGCTTACCGGTCCACCCCTTTAAAAGTTATGGTCATGTGTGTAAAATTCCCTGGTCTAGGGTATTCTGTGACTTGAGTTAAGCAAGTTTCCTCAGTCCATGGACGACAAGCCTGTCATTATCTTCGGTTGAAGCGGCTAATATTTTCTCAAAATTTCATTGCTATGTGACCTGAATGGTTTTAAGTTTTCGTGAACAACCCCCTCCTCTCTATCTCTCTGTATCTGTCTCTCTCTGTTTCCCTCCCTCTTTATTAGAGAGAAGTGATTTTATAAAAAAAAAGTCTATAAATTCTATCATAAACAAGCTGGAATTCTATGACAAAGAAATAATAGTGAGGTCGGGAGTTTGATCGTTCGAACTGTAATAAGGCATTTGACATGGTACCACACGAGAGATTGAGACAGAACACTGATAGAGCAGGCAGGAATAATTATAAAGGCACTACAGTGGATGATTAACTAATTGGAAGGAGACAGTGTGCTTAATGGGAAGACACGTCAGAATGGAAAAGTGTAAAACTTAATAAGTATAATAAAGAGCATTACCAGGAGCAGTAGTGTTTCTAGTGTACGAGAGCATGCTGGAAGAAATACTCAGGAATATCCCAAATGTGTACTCACCTATTTGCACTCACCTATTTGTGGTTGTAGGGGTCGAGTTATAGCTCGTGGCCCCGCCTCTTCACTGATTGCTACTAGGTCCTCTCTCTTCCTGCTCCATGAGCTTTTTCAAACCTCGTCTTAAAACTATGTATGGTTCCCGCCTCCACTACGTCACTTTCTAGGCTGTTCCACTGCCTGACAACTCTATGACTGAAGAAATAATTTCTAACATCCCTTTGACTCATCTGATTCTTCAACTTCCAACTGTGACCCCTTGTTTCTGTGTCCCATCTCTGGAACATCCTGTCTTTGTCCACCTTGTCTGTTCCGCGCAGTAGTTTATCTGTCGTTATCATGTCTTCCCTGACCCTTCTGTCCTCCAGTGTCGTCAGGCCAGTTTCCCTTAACCTTTCTTCGTAGGACAATCCCTTTAGCTCTGGGACTAGTCTTGTTGCAAACCTTTGCACTTTCTCTAATTTCTTGACGTGTTTGACCAGGTGTGGATTTCAAACTGGTGCTGCATACTCCAGTATGGGCTTGACGTATATGGTGTACAGAGTCTTGAAGGATTCCTTACTGAGGTATCGGAACGCTATCCTTATATTTGGCAGACGAGCGTATGCTGCAGCAGTTATCTGCTTTGTGTGTGTGTGTGTGTGTGTGTGTGTGTGTGTGTGTGTGTGTGTGTGTGTGTTGAGGTTACATTTACTACCGAGAATACACAAATGGTCTAGACAGCATGATGTTCATATTGGAGCTATGGTAATAATGAATGGAACAGTGTTGGAGCCCGGGGATGAGGTAGGTATTTTGGGTGTGATATTTGATTCCAAAATATCTATGAAGAATCATGTGGTAAATCTTGTAAGAAAGCAAGCCAGGACGTTAATAACACCAAGGTCTGCGGCCTTTGGTGTCAAGCAGATTTTCTTATGTACTGTATATACTTGTACGTATTAATATATCACTTTTAGTAGTCAGGAAGATTGAAATTGCCTCATTTTGACATATATGTATTTATTAACAATAAATTTGTATTTTAATCTGCCTCAGTTTTATGGATTAAGAATTTTTAGTGTTGAAAAGTATGTTTATTACTAGCTACATATACTTATAACTTTTCAATGTGCTGAGGTAGGTAGCAGCTCTTGGCATGTAAAATACGGCAGTATATCTTAACCTACCATTGTAACACCATTGTGTAAAGAGAGAGAGAGAGAGAGAGAGAGATCAGGAAATGCAGACATTCTGTTTGATTTTCAGCGATTATTGAACTTCTTTCTTTTAGATCCCATTCCAGCTATTTCCTGGAGGGTATTCCGGTTATCAACGCCCCCGCGGGCCGGTCCATGACCATTTCTCTCCACATCACTCCACTTCATAAAAAAATATTTACAATATCCTTTCGGCATCTCTTTTTCTTACTTTAAACTTGCGACTTCTCCCTGTTGATGGTGTAAAGAAATTTACTGAATCTATGGTATCTTGTAATGATTTTGAATATGGTTATCGTGTCTCTTTTGTAGCATAAGTTTTATATAGTCTCCTTTTTTTTTGTTGCATATGGTATATACTGTACCTCCTAAATATCACACAAGCTTGAAATGGCCACTTCATATTTTATCCAGGAATTAAAAGTTCAAGTTCTCGGAACCTGTTGAAAACATAGTGAACTGCAATTGCAGTTTTTGAGTTCATTTAACAGATTTGGTAAGAAATCAGGCTAGCTTACACGGGGAACCAAGCCTGCATACTGTTACAGGCCCTCCCTAACTTAGGAAGATGCCCAATTCATCAGTCGATGCTCCGAAACCAAGGCATTTGCCTACTGGTTACTTTTGGCAATCAGTGTCAGTCTCCTTGGCATGTAATGTCCATTAGGGAGGTGTAACACTGTTCACATGCTCATCAATTGGCAACCTTGTTGATCCGTTAACTGGACAAGCCACTTAATCTCTTCAAACTAGTGGTTACAGTTGGGTTTGGAATTATGAAAACATTTATAGTATGATAAAATTATGACTCATGGCTTAATTGTGTAGCTTGCCCATTCTAAGCTTTGCAACACTGTTTGCTCAACTTAGAAACAGTTACGAGTTTATATTTACACAGAATACATTATAATTATATATTACCAGAATGCACAAGGGTGAAGGAGAACCTACTGTAGCATCCCGCAAGTGTTCTTACACAAGGCCGTTACCACTACTGCTATATAAAACTTACAACTCCATAAAGTTCTCTGAGTGAGATAATGGGAAGAGGCAAAAAAAATAAGTTCTCACCTTAGGTTAAGAAGCAAGATCAGTCTGAAAAAAAAACGATGAAGAATATCATTGTAAACAAAATACTAATAGAAGGTAATCTAGTAAACAAGTGGCAACTTCTCCATAGTCCTAATATTGAAGGTTACTTGAAGGATGTTTTCGGGAGTAAACGCCCCCGAGGCCCAGTGCCAGACTATATCGCCTGGTGGATCAAGGACTGATCAACGAGGCTGTTACAGCTGGTCGTACACAGAGCGTCGTATGAACCACGGCCCCGTTGAGGAGAAACTGACTTGGGGAATTAAGTTTCCTCTTGAAGGCAGCCAAGGGTCTGTTCCTAATTCCCCTTATATATGGGGAAAACCGTTATAAAGTCTTTGGCCCCTTACACTTATTGTGTTCTCTTAACGTTCGCAGGGCGCCCCTTCATTTTCATTGGAGATATTTTCCCAAGCTTTTGGATTTCGTAGTAGTGTTTTTTGTGTTCATATTTGGAGCCAGTTCCCTCGAGGATTTTCCAGTTTTAAATTATGGTGCAACTTTCTCGCCTGCATTCCAGGGACTACAGTTCAAGGGACTTCGAGCATTCCCATGTGCCTGACTGAATTTATACGTGCAATATAGGTTCTCTGCATATTCTCTAGGCCTACAATTTCGGCTTACCTAAAAGGGATGTTAGTGGACAGTATTCCAGCGTAGAGAGAGAGAATAAGTGATTTAAATAGGATCATCGTGGGATTGGCATCGCTTGTTTTGAAGGTTCTTATCCATCCTATCATTTTCCAAACTGCTGCCGTGATACTTTAAAGTGAGATATTGTAACTATTATTATTCCTAAGTCCTTGACATTTTTCGTGGAAAATTACAATAAAAGATTATTCAGTCATGTTTAGCGCTTCTTTTTGATAATAATAATCAGTCATGTTTTACTTAACCTTTCAATAAGGAACAATTCTCAAATTATCTTATGCAGCACATGTATCAAATATGTTCATCGACAGTACTTGCAAAAAATACATTAGCTAGAGGGAAAATTATCGATATCACTGGGATGCATAAACACTACATTTACTGACTATCCACGCCTGGTACAAGGACGCAGGCTACGTGGCGCTGGTTCCCTGAACATTTCTGGGTGTCGGGTAACGAACAGGCAGTTGCAAAGGCTCCTATTCTCCCATTTCGGGCTTGCTCTGCAGCATACTTCTACTTCATATTGATTTTATGGGCCACATTCGTTGGTATGTATTTTAAAACAGTAATTCCAGTGGGTCCTACAGATGAGCAACGGGTTTTTCAGGATTCGACAAAACTTGTATGATTGTGTCTCCTCTTTCATCAAGAATCTGCACTGTTAGACGATTTTGAGTGTAGAAGGATAGGGCACTTGTCACTGATAATCCATAGTTACCACCTTGCACGGCTTTGGCATTTTGCCAAAGTTATGATATTTAGGTATATATAAGCCAGCATGGTACTTCTAGGGACTTTTGGAAATTTTTAAGAGTCGTTTCATTAGCCATGTTTTTTTTTTTTAGGGTATTTTGTACTGTCTACCAGGATTAATTCTGCCGTATGTGGTTATATCATTGTGCAGATTTGGAACCAGTTCCACCAGTATTTTCGAAATGTAAATTATGATATATCTCGCATGCGCACAAGGGCGTTTAATTTGAGGGACTTTAGGACACTTTAAGTCTTTGAAATGACAGATTGAATTAATCCGGACAGTAAAATTGCGTTTTAATTTTGTACGTTCTTGTTATCCAGCTTATCATTTCCTTATTGCTGTGATAACACTCATTTCTCCTAACCATAATTATTCTGACTTTATTACCCATATGTTCAATATATTTATAGACGGGGTTGTAAGAGAAGTGAATGCTCGGGTGTTGGCAAGAGGTGTGGAGTCAAAAGATAAAAAATCTAACACAAAGTGGGAGTTGTCACAGTTGCTCTTTGCTGATGACACTGTGCTTTTTGGAGATTTTGAAGAGAAGTTGCAGAGGTTGGTGGAAGAGTTTGGTAGGGTATGTAAAAGAAGAAAATTAATATTGAATATAGGAAAGAGTAAGGTAATGAGGATAAAAAAAATTAGGTGACAATAGATTGGATATCAGATTGGAGGGAGAGAGTATGGAGGGGGTGAATGTATTCAGATATTTAGGAGTGGACGTGTCAGCAGATGGCGTCTATGAAGGAAGAGGTGAATCATAGAATTGATGAGGGGGAAAAAGGTGAGTGGTGCACTTAGGAGTCTGTGGAGACAAAGAACTTTGTCCATGGAAGCAAAGAAGGGAATGTATGGGAGTATAGTTATACCAATACCTTCACGGGTGTGAAGCATGGGTGGTGAATGTTGCAACAAGGAGAAGCTGGAGGCAGTGGAGATGTCATGTCTGAGGGCAATGTGTGGTGTGAATATAATGCAGAGAATTCGTAGTTTGGAAATTAGGAGGAGGTGCGGGATTACCAAAACTGTTATCGAGAGGGCTGAGGAGGGGTTGTTGAGGTGATTCGGACATGTAGAGAGGATTGAACAAAATAGAAGGACTTTGAGAATGTGTAAATATGTAGTGGAGGGAAGGCGGGGTAAGGGTCGGCCTAGGAAAGATTGGAGGGAGGGGGTAAAGGAGGCTGTGTGTGCAAGGGGCTTGGACTTCCAGCAAACATGCGTGAGCCTGTTTGACAGGAGTGAATGGAGACAAATGGCTTTTAGGACTTGACGTGCTGTTGGAATGTGAGCAAGGTAACATTTATGAAGGGATTCAGGGAAACCGGCAGGCCGGACTTGAGTCCTGGAGATGGGAAGTACAATGCCTGCACTCTGAAGGAGAGGTGTTAATGTTGCAGTTTTATAACTGTAGTGTTAGCGCGCCTCTGGCAAGACAGTGATGGAATGAATGGTGGGAGACGGCTGATGTGTTAATAAAAAAAATGTCCATTGCTATAATTTCAAGTTAGTTTAGATTAGATTAACGGAAATTAATCAAAATATTTGTAAAGAATTCAAAGTCCACATAAAAACCTAATATATCCGGGAAGCGGCAACGGCCGGGTAACCACCGAAAACGCTTTTGTTCCACACGTTCTCATTACTGGTGAAGAGCTCTTGATCCAAGAAATTGTAGCTACACCATCCTTGGATCAAACCTGATTACCTATTTCACAGGTTTTTTGGCCCTTACGAGTTTAGCGCTTTCCAATTAATATTAATTACAAAATATATTCAAAGTCATTGTTGTAGCCCAGTGACAACGTTGCTTTTCATCGGTCTTTAATTACACTATAAATTTACTGTTCTCTTTGTAGAATGGGTTGAACCTTTTCCCTCTGAAAAACCAGTAAATTCTGGCACGTTAGCAACGTAATAAAATACGTTCCTGAAACAATAATTGCTTAATTTTTGGGGTTCATTAATTGGTGGGATCTTTGTGAAAGTATAATTAAGTAGTTAGTAATCAGTTGAAAAACTAGCCGTTAAAAATACGATCAGTGGTATTGGTTATTTCGCTGAATGGAGCAATTTGTTTTCTATTAATTAATTAATTGGTCGTTGCAACCGGGTAAACATACGGATTAATAACGAGAATCAGTTAGCGTAATGAAAGAAATACGTAGATGTAATATGATGCTTCGCTACTCTCACATAGTTTTTTAACAATGTTAATAACTGTATGTGTTGTGGTCTATTCGCGATCCGAGAAAGGCATAGAGCCATAGAGCATGTGTAGTAATCCTAGCCCTTTCTAACTTAACCCACGCAAAATTATTAATAGTGCAGTTGCGGCATAAGCTTGTAATGCAGCTAAATATGTATAAGAATTAATAGAAGGCATAGCTCAGCCCTCCTAAGAGATACACGAGCTGGAGATCAGGTCTAAGAGACCCTTGAGATTTAACTTAACACACTCAAGAAGTCAAATTATTGTAGATTAAGACCCTCAAAAGGTCCATAACTGGAATTCAACCCAGTCTAACATTAAAAATATTTACGCAGTAAATCGGAAATGACGTTCACAAGTTATTGCATGGAAAACGATATCTGAATTTTCCCAGTTTAAGAAAATTAGCAAATTTGAACTTAGGTCAATAACAGTGAACCTTCCTTGGAGCAGAATACGCCAGTGATGCAAGTTTGATGCAGGTCAGAAGAGGCATTCACCATTTATCAGAATGAAACCAGTAATCTCAATTTTAATAACTATATATTAAATTGACAATTTTGCATCTATACATCCTAAATTAATTGTGAATTATTAAGTTAAATGCCTCATGTGATTAAGTTTGAAGCCGTTCAAAAGATGTATTAACACTATATTTCCCCCCAAAATAAAACCGAGATATAGGACTTCGTGTAAATTTGTGCTGCCACTTGACGTACTCTATTATTATTATTATTATTATTATTATTATTATTATTATCATCATCATCACAGATAAGCGTTTAACCAATTTGGGATCGTACAGCACATGGGGGAAAGTGAAGTGATCCTCATCCAATTCCTTGGACGAGGATCCCTTCCCCAGCTTCTAGGCACCTCACTGCTAGTATGTTTTATTGTAATTTTCGTTTGTCATAAAATATAATGCAGCGTAGTTTGTGTTGTAAGTAGGTTCATTGTGCACTTAACATTACACATGCTTTGTAAAGTGGGTTGTAAGCAGTTAAAGTACGCACCTAGCATTACGGATGCTCTGTAAGTATGTGTTGTATTTACAGTGCACACTTAGTTTCTGACGCGTAGTCCATGAAATGTCCGTTGTAAATAGCTTCGTTACGTGGTTCTTGAGTGCATCACTTACAGCTTGTAAGTAGCTTCCCAAGGTAATTGTCTGTGACCAACGTGGGATGTTTTATGACCAGTAAGTATTGTCCCAAAAAGTTCCGCTAAAAGCTTTGTAAATAGTTCTTGTGGGGATGGATCTCTCCACAAGACTTAGGTAGTTATTTCTGAGAAATGAATCACACGTTATCTTAAAAAATTCTTACCCTTTTATATAAAGTGTAAAATATTATTCTCAGGACGCTCGTTAGCTGCAGAGAGAGACAAAGAGAGGCATGAATTAGCAAGCATTTTGACTTACGGGCATTTACTTGTGTATATGTACCCCATACATTTTTTCTTTTAGCATGCGGAGTAAAATGAACACCGTCTCCCTTCGCTACTAAACGTTACTTGTAGGTTACTGTTGCGAATAAGAAATTTTTTAAAGAACTTCAGAATGTGGCCTGTTACCATTTATTTCTTATGCAACAAGATTTTTGGATCCGAGTTATTTAAAGGTATTTTAGAGTCTAGGGGAAATAATTTCAACTGGGAAACTCCATAGAATAATATTCAAATTTATTAAAGTATTTAAATACAATACTTTATCTTCTCTTTGTAGTTAATGTAACTTAATACTTTGTACAATAAATTTACCATATACATTTAGTTCAAAATCATAGAAATGTCACATTAATAAGGAAGTTTAATTATTCTTACTGTAATTAAGTCTTCATTAACATTTACGTCTTTGTCTTAACAAGACTGTAAACTCAAAATACAAAAGGTACAAGATTTAACAAGACCTTTGAATCTGGCTGTAAAGTATCTCTATGGATTACTGAACTGACCAAGAATATAAATATCAAAAGAATCTTTCAGAGCAATGAGGAACAAACTGAGTCAGCTCTAGAGTCCAATTCTCAAAACCATTCAAACTGTACACCGTAAGAGCCAATATACGATCAGTTGTCAGGGCTAGAGCAGGGAGCAGACTGACTACTTGCCAGTCTGTTGACGCGTCGTCAGGTTGGATCAGCTGACCCAAACGTCAGCCAACCGGACATAAACAATTGAACAATTCACCGGATGGTTCCGAGACTTAAACTCTATATACACAAGAAATCCTACCTAACAATAATAATAACAAAATAGTGATAATAACAAAATAGTGATAACAAAATAGTGATAATAACAAAATAGCGATAATAACAAAATAGTGATAATACCATGGTATTTTTCATATATTAACAGATAATAATATAACGCCGAAAGTCTCTATTTTAGCTATAAACGGGGACTTTCGCGCTATAATATTAAGTGATGAACATATTTTCTTACAATAGTTAAATAACACAGGATGACCAATTTCGAAGATATAACACCCCCCCCCCGTACGACAATAGGTCGCAGTAGGGAGTTTGCAAGCGTCCTTGGTAATATCTCCTTTATAGTAAGCGTCCTCTTGGTAAATAAGGCATGTAGTACGACGGAAGAATGGAGAAGAAAGAACTCGATCAGCATGGTTATTTGCCAGAGGATGAGCTTTTGGAACAATGGCCGGAAGAACTATCTGGAGTGGCTTCCATCACAATTCGAGAATAGGAGTCTCGAACATGACTGTCAGGGTCATCCATGTGGACTTAATACTTCGTCCCATCAACGAAACAGCTTTCATAGTCATACTGTCAATATAAAAGAAAATCATTAACAAAAATATATAATATATATATAAATTAGGCTCTAAGAGTACTCATTTCTTAACTTTACATTTTAAGGTATACATTTTTTTTTTAGGGGCGAGAAAGGGCATCAGCTATTATGTTAAGGGATCCACTTAAGTGTTGAATACTAATCAGATAAGGTTGGATCCTCAGAGCCCACCTGAGGATCCGGGTGTTCTTTGATTTCATAGAATTAATATAAAAGGGTTGTGATCAGAAAAAACCATAATTTTATGGGGGGAGGTTCCCAGATAAATGTCAAAATGTTCCAAAGATATTACTAGGGCAAGAGCTTCTTTCTCTACAGTGACGTAATTCTTTTGGTGACGTTTCAACTTTGAAGAAAAATAAGATATAGGATGCAAAATATCAGTAGAGGGGGATTTCTGAAGTAACACCGCCCCCACAGCATAACCGCTGGCATCGATGTGTAAATAGAAGGGTTGATTAAAGTCAGGACTTTTCAATATGGGTGACGAAGAAAGCAACCGCTTCAACCGATTAAAAGCTATCTCACAATCTTTTGTCCAGCAAAACTTCATCTTACTACTGGTTAACTTAGTAAGAGGAGATGCAACCTGAGAAAAAATAGGACAGAAACGTCGATAATAACCAGTCATTCCAAGGAACCTCTGTATAGACTTTCTATCTTGAGGGATAGGAAACTCGGCAATGGCCCTAACTTTTACATCAACAGGACGTACCTCACCCTGACCAATACAAAAACCGAGGTATTTAATCTTGGCTTGTCCAAACTGACACTTGGCTAAATTTATGGTGAAGTTGTACTTTTCTAACTTCTTAAATAAGGTTTCCAGGCGAATTAAATGTTGCTCCCACTCATTGCTATATATAACAAGATCATCTAGATATGCATCCACTCCTTCTAAATCATTGGTCAGCAGGTTCATCAGGCGCTGAAAGGTAGAGGCCGCATTACACAACCCGAAGGGCATAACACGATAATTGAATAATCCGCCTTGTATAGTAAATGCGGATATTTCTTGGGCTCGCTGGGTAAGCGGCTCTTGGTAATAGCCCCTTAATAAATCCAGGCGGGTGACATAGGCGGCTCCTGATACTCTGTCTATTAGATCATCAATACGGGGTAGTGGGAAACCATCTGGTACCGTGCGAGCATTAACCTTACGATAATCGGTGCACATTCTAGAAGTTCCATCAGGCTTGGGAACTAATATACAGGGCGAGGCCCACGGACTTTTACTCCGTTCTGTGAGTCCATGGGACAACAAAAATTCTACTTTGTTTAATGTTTCTTGTTTGAGTGGACTTGCCCTATAAGGTGACTGTTTGCAAGGCTTTGCTCCTTGTACATCTATGTCGTGAATTCCCAATGTACAACACCTAGGGACGTCATCAAATAAAACCTCATAACGTAATATTAATCAAGTCTGATATTTTGTTTTGCTTTCTTCAAATCAAGGTTCATAAAAAAGGTATCAAGAGATTGCAATGTCTCTGAATTTTTTAAACGTACTTCTATCGCTTTAGAGATGCTGGGCAGACTTACATTTTCAGTTTCAGCTAAAGGAAGAACTGTCGAAACTGGTACGATACTAGGGTGGTAAGCCTTAAGTTGGTTTATGTGATAAGTATGTTTTGCTTTTCTCTTTCCTGGAGTTTGTAGTACATAATTTACCTCATTGAGCCGCTCAATCACTTCCAAAGGACCTTCGTATCTAGGTTGCAGAGCGTGTCCAGGTAAGAATTTCTGTGCCATCACACTGTCACCTGGTTTGAAGAAACGAGAGCGTGTGTGTTTGTCACAACAATGCTTCATTTTGGATTGGGCCTTAGCTAAGTTTTTTGAGGCTAATTCCCTCAGTTGTGACAAACGCTTTTGCATTAGAGTTGGAGTTGTTTTAAACGAGGGTTCTGATTTTCTGATCCATGAATCTTTTAGTACGGCGAGGGGGCCGCGTACTTGGTGTCTGTAAATGAATTCAAATGGACTAAACCCAGTGCTTTCTTGTTCGCTTTCCCTTAAGGCGAACAAGAGGAATGGTATTCCTTCGTCCCAATCTCTGGAAAACTGCTCGCAGTACGCTCTCAACATTGATTTTAATGTTTGATGAAATCGTTCGAGGGCTCCTTGTGACTGAGGGTGATAAGCAACAGAAAATACGGACTTAATTCCGAGTCGAGATAAGGCATCACGAAACATCTTAGAGTTAAAATTTGAACCTTGATCGGATTGAATTATTCGGGGAATCCCCACCTGTGAGAAAATTTTTTGCAAAGCTCGAACAATGATGCGAGAATTAATTTTTCTCAAAGGGATAGCCTCCGGATATCGAGTAACGACATCCATAATTGTAAACAGATATTGATTCCCTTGTTTAGTCCTGGGTAACGGACCAACACAATCTATTATCAGGCGTGAGAAGGGCTCACCATTGACGGGAATCGGAATGAGGGGAACTGGTGGAGGTGTGTGCGAAGGTTTGCCGGTCACTTGGCAGACTTGACAACCTTTTAGATAGCTTTCCACAGTCTCCTTCATTCTGGGCCAATGAAAATGCTTGGCTATTTTGCCCAGCGTTTTCTTTACTCCCAAATGTCCTTCCATGGGACTATGGTGGGCGAAACTAATAGCCAATTCTCTAAAGGTGCTAGGTAGCACTACTAGATGTTTGCTGGTAGACAGATGATCGTCGGAAGACAAAAGAGACTTTTCCCTTTCTCATTAATATACCATTAGCAAGATAGTAACAATTATCCAGGTCTTGGGCGTCGTCTTTTGTAATAGCTATCTCTCGTAATTTCTCTAGGGATGGATCAAGGAACTGATCCCTTATTAAATCTTCTTTCGATAGCATTTTAATATCAGAATCTTGAAAAGGGCCGATCATAGAATATTTCAGATTTGAAGATCCGGGTTGTAAGGATCGGCTGAACAATAAATCGAGACCTAAATCTTCGCCTTCACTTAGGACTTCAGTTGATAAAGGATTTTGAGGCGCTCTAGACATTGCTCTAGTTATAACATTGAGAGGAAATAAGGTAGGAGCCTCTTTTCGAGCTTCTATGGTATAGTTAATGTCAGTAGAATTATCAATAACTAGAGGCTCTCGGTTTATACCCGGATAGTCTAGATCATTGCCTATGAATAGGAAAAGTTTCACTGGATATACCTACCGACACAAAGCCAGTATAGGTTGGTGTTTGGATGTATATCCTGTGAAGAGGCACTCTTATAATGGCACCTCCATAGGCTTCTAATAAGACATCTAGCTTTGTGCGAGTCATATCACTTACGGGAAGTATGTCCTGCTTCAACAATGTTAAATAACTTCCAGTATCACGGAAGGAATTAATTTCAACTAATTGAGTCTCGTCTATTCCAACTTTCACTTTAGCAAAGTAGGGACTCATAGCTGAGTGAATATCTTTTTCTGAAACAGCTCTAGTATTGAGTCATCTAGAATGACTGCTGATTCGTTCTTGTGAACCTTGTTCGGTACTAGGGTTCAGTTTCTTTTGAGTTGTCGATGAAGATATTACCTGAGTTGGGAAACGAAGTCGCTCGTTCCTGGTATCCCTCTCTAGCCAATAACAGTGTTTCCTTAAATGCCCTTTCTTATTACAATAAGTGCAGTTCAACTCACTGTTATGCCTTAGTGGTTTTGAACTTTTCCTAGAGTTAGATCTAAATTTATTATTAATGGGCGTGGAGGCATCCTAGGAGGTCGGGCAAGGATTCTGTATGCGACGCATCTCTGTAAGATTGGATCGTCCTTTCTTAGGGGCATATTTAGTCACTGTTTCCTTACTTTTTGTTTTGCCAATCAATTGTTGAGATATTTCATAATTATCGGCGAGCGAGGCTGTTTCTAGTATATTTACTATGGGGCAACTAATCAAATACCTATGCAAGTCTTCTGGTAAATTATTATAGAAATCCTCATGCAGGATCAATTGGGAAAGACTTTCCATATTATTATTATAATCAAAAAGAAGCGCTAAGCAAGACTTTCCATAGATTTACAGTTAGAAGCTCTACACCATCTCTCAAAAGCGATTTTCTTTTCACGTGCAAAATCTACATACGACTGAGTTGGCTGGCGTTTTAATGCTCTAAAGGTTTTTTTGATAACTTACTGGGAGGAGATCATAAGCCTCTAGGATAGCCTTCTTACCGGAATCATAAACCTCATATTTCTCAAAAGGTAACGTAGCCGTACAACTTTGAGCTTTACCAGACAACGAAGTATGTAATAAGGTTGCCCAGTGTTGTCGGCGCCAGCTCATAGCACGTGCTTGATTCTCAAAGACTTCAAAATAAGTATCTAAATCTCTGTCATTAAACCTTGGAACCATAGATGCAGCTTTTTGTATATTGAAAGAATCATTTGAGGATTCAGTACATCTTTCACTCACATTACCTTGTTGTAGTTGTCTTATATAGCGGAGCGTTTCCCTTTGAAAGTCTTCTTCATTTAATTTACGCTGAGCCTCAATTTGAGCAGTCTGTAAAATAAATAGTCTCTCTAATTTCTCAAACTGACTTTGAGAAATATGCCCCGATGGTATCGAAAATGAGGGAATTGAACTGGCGGTATGTGGATATTCCTTTGGACGTGCACCTTGGTGAGGGACAGGCTGACCATTAATAGGATTTCCTTCAGTAACGGGCGAATGCCAAACAGCGGCTGCACCCTGCAATACTTTATCTACTTTAGGTCCCGCTTTGGCCTCTAGTAATCTATCTGATTCAATTTCAAGATCAACTCTTTGAAATTGTTTTTCTAATACTTCGAATCTCGACTGGTAGCTTACTTGAGAAACTAAACTTTCAGAGTCAGAATTTCCTGCTACATGATGGTTAGAGGCCCCTGGAAACAATTTGTTTCTAATTATTGCCCTTACGGTATTGGCTGTGTAATATCTATCGTATGGTACTCCCAATTTACGGGCTATCTGCCAGCACGTTTGAAGTTTCAAGGAGTCCAGCTTTGACAATGTTAAATCTTCAAATAACTCTTTAATGTGATCTTCCATGATCAATATTTTGAAATTAACTAAAGATAAATTCCCAGTATATAACTTTAATATTGTTCTTTTGATCAATGTCTTAGAACAACAGAGCTCCCGGACGGGTACCCCATTTGTTGCGAATAAGAAATTTTTTAAAGAACTTCAGAATGTGGCCTGTTACCATTTATTTCTTATGCAACAAGATTTTTGGATCCGAGTTATTTAAAGGTATTTTAGTCTAGGGGAAATAATTTCAACTGGGAAACTCCATAGAATAATATTCAAATTTATTAAAGTATTTAAATACAACACTTTATCTTCTCTTTGTAGTTTATGCAACTTAATACTTTGTACAATAAATTTACCATGTACATTTAGTTCAAAATCATAGAAATGTCACATTAATAAGGAAGTTTAATTATTCTTCCTGTAATTAAGTCTTCATTAACATTTACGTCTTTGTCTTAACAAGACTGTAAACTCAAAATACAAAAGGTACAAGATTTAACAAGACCTTTGAATCTGGCTGTAAAGTATCTCTATGGATTACTGAACTGACCAAGAATATAAATATCAAAAGAATCTTTCAGAGCAATGAGGAACAAACTGAGTCAGCTCTAGAGTCCAATTCTCAAAACCATTCAAACTGTACACCGTAAGAGCCAATATACGATCAGTTGTCAGGGCTAGAGCAGGGAGCAGACTGACTACTTGCCAGTCTGTTGACGCGTCGTCAGGTTGGATCAGCTGACCCAAACGTCAGCCAACCGGACATAAACAATTGAACAATTCACCGGATGGTTCCGAGACTTAAACTCTATATACACAAGAAATCCTACCTAACAATAATAATAAAATAGTGATAATAATAACAAAATAGTGATAATAACAAAATAGCGACAATAATAAAATAGTGATAATAATAAAATAGTGATAATACCATGGTATTTTTCATATATTAACAGATAATAATATAACGCCGAAAGTCTCTATTTTAGCTATAAACGGGGACTTTCGCGCTATAATATTAAGTGATGAACATATTTTCTTACAATAGTTAAATAACACAGGATGACCAATTTCGAAGATATAACAGTTACCAGTAGTAGCTTTTGGCGTTGGTTCCCGTAGCCCGGTCCCAAATAAAACATCCCGGTTGCTGGCTTGATCATCCAATCTATTAATGCCCATCGCCTGCAGTGTAGCGTTTGTATCATAGTCCGGCTGATGAGGTATTGACTTTAAGAGACTTATCAAGTTCCCTCTTGAAGACGCCCAGAGATTTGTTTGTAATTTTCCTTATGCATGAAAGGAGGGTGTTGAAGATTCTTGGACGTTTTATACTGCAGGTATCTTGCACCGTCTGCCAAGCCTTTGTTTTCATATGTAGAGATTTCTGCGTACCTTCCTTGTTTTTTTAATTTCCTTATGATCTATTAGTTATTCGCAAATGCAACTTAATATGCGTTAATTGAAGTAAACTTAACCTAAGAGAGAGTAAAAATGATCACATTTCGATGGAATGTTTGGTTGGCCAGAAATCAACAAACGGCAATTCGCAGGAAAGTGAACGCTCTAATTGAAAGGCAGTTTGACTTGTGTGTGTGTGTGTGTGTGTGTGTTAGTTACCATTTCGTCCTAGGCACATGTCGATTAGACACTAGGCCTGTTGTAAATGTGTGTGTGTGTGTGTGTGTGTGTGTGTGTGTGTGTGTGTGTGTGTGTGTGCATGTGTGTGTGTGCGTGTGTGTGTGTGTGTTACCATTTCGTCCTAGGCACATGTCGATTAGACACTAGGCCTGTTGTAAATGCGTACGTGTGTGTGTGTGTGTGTGTGTGTGTGTGTGTGTGTGTGTGTGTGGTGTAGTAGTAGTAATAGAAGTAGTAGAAAGTGTGTGTGAGAGTGGAAGAGAAGAGAGGAGTGAGAAAGGAAACAGTGAGAAGGGAAAGTAATTGATAGTCAAACCTATTTTTATAAACAAAGACTGGACATGTTTGCCCATTAAAGAGTAAATTAGTGGCAAAATACTAGTTGTTTTAACTACCTGCGTACGAAGAGGGTATTCCGGGGATCAATGTTCTCGCGGCCCGGTCCGTGATCAGGCCTCCTGGTGGATCAGGGCCTGATCAACGAGGCTGTTACTGCTGGCCACACGTAGTCCAACGTACGAAACACAGCCCGGCTGATCCGGCACTGACTTTAATTATCTGTCCGGCTCCTTGAAGACAACCACGGGGTCTATTGGTAACTCCCCTGATGGCTGGTGGGAGGTTGTTGGACAGTCTTTGGGCCCCTGACACTTATTGTATTTTCTCTTAGTGTACTAATGGCGCCCTACTTTTCACTGGGGGTATGTTGCATCGCATTAGGGACCAGTCCTTCCAGGATCTTCCAGGTGTAGATTATGATGTATCTCTGTTCCCTGTAGTTAAGGTGTTTCACGGAACTTATAAGTGCAGTAAAGGTTTTCTGTACATTCTCTAGATCTGCAATTTCGCCTGCCTTGAATGGAGATGTTAATGTACAGCAGTATTCCAGCCTAGAGAGAACAAGTGATTTAAAAAGGATCATCATTGGCTTGGCATCTCTTGTATTGAATGTTTGCATTATCCATCCTATCAGTTTCCTCGCAGATGTGATAGTGGCACTGTTGTGACCCTTGAAGGCGAGATCCTCAGACATTACCTCGCCCAGGTAGTTCACATTACTTTTCCGCTCTATTGTGTGATTAGAGTTTGTAATATACTCAGTTCTAGCTATTATTTCCTCCAGTTTTCCGTAACGGAGTAGCTGGAATTTGTCTTCATTAAACATCATATTGCTCTCCGTTGCCAATTGGAAAACTTGGTTTATATCTTCTTGGAGATTTGCCGCATCCCCAGTGGATGACAGTCTCATGCAGATCCTAGTATCGTCTGCAGAGGATGTTACGGTGCTATGGTTTACATCTCTGTCTATGTCTGATATGAGGATGAGGAACAGGATAGGGGCGAGTACTGTGCCTTGTGGAACAGAGCTCTTCACTGTGGCAGCTTCCGATTTAACTCTGTTTACCACTATTCTTTGTGCTCGATATGTTAGAAAGTTGAAGATCCATCTGCCTACTTTGCCAGTTATCCATTTAGCACGCATTTTGTGTGCTATTACACCATGATCGCACTTGTCAAAGGCTTCTGCAAAATCTGTGTAAACTACATCTGCATTCTGTTTGTTTTCCAGTGCATCCAAGACCATATAATAGTGGTACAGTAGTTGCTAGAGGCAGGAGCAACCTGCTATGAAACCATGTTGCCCTGGATTGTGCAATTGTTGGGAGTCCAAGTGGTTTGCAATCCTTCTTCTTAGACCTCTTTCAAAGATTTTTATGATGTGGGACTTTAAAGCTATTGGTCTATAGTTCTTAACTATTGCTTTGCTGCCATGTTTATGGAGTGGGGCTATATCCGTTATTTTTAGTGACTGGAATCTCACCTCTGTCTATGCTTCTCCATAGCATACTTAGGGCTCGTGAGAAGGGTTTCTTGCAGTTCATAATAAACACAGAGTTCCACGAATCTGGGCCTGAGGCTGAGTGCATGGGCATGTTGTCAATGGCTTTCTCAAAGTCTAGTGGAGTTAGGGTTATGTCAGAAATTTGGCGTACATTGACAGGGTTTTGAGGCTCATTCATGAAAAAATTATTTGGATTGTCTATCTTTAGACTGATTAATGGCTCGCTGAACAAGGAGTCATATTGAGAATTCTGTATCTCCCTCATTTCTTTGTTGTAATCTGTGTGGGATCCGTCATGTCTGAGCAGGGGCCCTGTACTAGATGTGGTTTTTCCTTGTTTTTTGGCATATGAAAAGAAATATTTCGAATTTCTTTAAATTTCACTAATCGCTTTTAGCTCCTCTTGTCTCTCCTGGATTCTCTATGAGTCCTTTAAGATAAACTCAATATTTTCCACTTCCCTGGCTAGCGCTTCCTTCTGTGTTTCAGATAATCTAGTTTTCTCGAGGAGCTCAGTGATTCTTCGCGTTCTTTAGAGTGAGCATCTCTCTCTAGTTTACTTCTTTCTTTCTTTTTTCTTAGGGAAATATGTCTTGAACATACTTCAGCTACCAGAAGGTTGATATTTTTAAGGCATTGGTTAGGGTCCATGTTATTTAAGATATCTTCCCAACATGTTTCATATAGGACATGGTTTACCTGATCCCATTTGATGTTGTTGTTGAAGTTGAATTTGGTGAAGGTACCCTCATAGCTGTATGCATTTTGCGTATCAGAACCCCTGTGCATGCTAGTATGAGCTTCGATTAGATTGTGATTAGAATTAGTTGTTTTTGATATTATGTTTCTTACCAGGTCCTCATTATTTGTGAAAATAAGATCAAGTGTGTTCTCCAGTCTTGTTGGCTCCACTATCTGCTGACTTAGGGTGTAATTACTGCAGAAATTCAGTAGCTCATGTGTGTGTGACTTTTCATCTGAGCTGCCTCCAGGGATTATTTCTGCTACAACATTATTTGTTACATTCTTCCATTTTGTATGTCTTTGATTGAAGTCACCGAGCAGCAAGATGTTTAGGGATGGGGCTGGAAGGTTTTCCAGACAGTAGTCAATTTTCGATAGCTGTTCCTTGAACTATTGGGAAGTTGTATCTGGTGGCTTATATACAAGTACAATGACAAAGTTTTGGTTCTCGATTTTTATTGTTAGAACTTCAGCTGCATCATTTATGGTGTTCAGTATCTCCGTGCAAATTAGCGACTCTGACATACAGGCCAACTCCCCCCCCCCCCTTGTTACCTGATCGTTCTGTCACATCTGAAAAGATTGTATCCATGCTTCATTGTCAAAGTAATCTTTTGCGTGGGTCTCTGTGAGGGCTGCAAACATTGATTACATTTGACTCCCCTAGAAGTTAGTGGTTGGCTTCATGCACTCCATATTAGCAAATATAAATGAGGTTATATTACATGTTTGTTGGGGGGGATTTTGTTGTTTTGTTGGTTGGCAGTGATTTTTTTTCCCATGGGCATGCGGAGCAGTGCTAATCCCACTCTCTGCAAGCCTCATCATTACCGTCACCGTTGCCATCAGTACTAACAGCGCTTCTTTATAGCGCCATCATTTAAATTGAATGGAACGTAAGTGGCGGCAGCGGTTTTCAACAAAAACGAGAAACGAGTATCAACAAAATTATTAATAGTAGCATTTGCAAGAGCTTGGAAATAAGTAAATAGGGAGGAGCAGTAACAGCAGCAGCATACGCAACAGTAGGGTAAATAAAGCTATATAAGGAGGAGCATTAGTGACAGCAGTACTTGAGGGCCTTGTCCCAAATCTGCAAACTGCCATGACAACATAGTGGAGTGAGAGATATGGAAGGAAGTGCAAAATACTCATTGAAAAGCTGGGATGCAGTGATCACAATAAGGTAACACTATCAACATCTGTGACCCTGGCCAGATTATTCAACGTCTTACCAGAAGATATCAGAAACACTTTTGGGACAAGCGTAGTCTTCAAGAGGAAACAGGATAAGTATCTTCACCAGGTGCCAGATCAACCAGGCTGTGATGAATATGTGGGGCAGCAGGCCATGAGCAGGTTGACCAGGCAAGCACAGAACGAGCCTGGCCCATGGCCAGGCACTGGGAGTAGAAAGACTCTCGAAACTTATTAAAGGTAAAAGTACAAATATTAGCATAAGTATCAATTGCGAGGAAATGACAGTATCGGGGGAAGCTAGAGCAACAGGAATGAGAACCAGATGGTTCAAAACAGAACAGCAGCAACAGCGGCAGCAGGAGCGTCATGACAGCCCCAGGACGAAAAGACACACTTTCTAAGAGTTCACCAATTAGATCGAATAGGACGCATAAAGGGGTCGAGGCAAGAGTAGCATCAGTAACAGCCGGAAGAACAGGAGCAGCACCAACAATGGAAATAGCAAGAGCAGCACCCAACGGTAAAAGCAGTAACTGCAATAACAAAGGGAGCAGCAACAGCACTGGCATCGGAGGCAGCGACTACGGCAGCGGCAGCAGCAGTGGAGGCAGCGGTAGTGGTGGCGGTCGAGATGGGTGGTGTCAGTGAAGGCGGTATAGAGCAGCAGTGCGGCTGGTGACTCGGCCCGGGTAAGACGTGTGGGGTGCGTAAGTCGCGGTGACGTGCCCAGCTTCACGTGGACGCTCCGCTGTGCACGCCGGTCAAAGCTGTTTCGTACTGCCTTCTTGTACTATAAAGGTCTGACATGCCTAGATGCAGCTGAGATCCGTACTTGGCTCTAACAGTCACTGCGATCAGTGCTAAGCACTTCTTAGCGGAGACATCTGGAAAGATCAGCTATTCTCATCGATTTTTTTATATAAATAAATTAGTAGTACAGTACTTGGACGATAAATATTGTGATAAAATTACCCAGACAGTCATAATTTGCCAAGAAAAAAAAATTAAAGCACAAACTTATAATTAGGAGAAAAAGAAACAAGACATTTTGAGCTTCTAAAAGCGTTATCTTTCCAGAATATTGTTTCACCGCATCTCATTGAGACCAATTGTAGCTGGAACTCGGAGATAAACAGTAGCGCATGAAAAGAGTTAAGAGAGAGAGGAAGTAGTGCAAAGCATGAATAATAGTGGTGTGGCAGCGGATATCAGTAAACACGAGGAAGAATAGCAAGTCTTCAGTAAGGGGGGGACATACAGGTAAGGAGGTGCCTGTATCTACGTGGGTATATCCATCGATCGACATATATATACTGTATAATGTGCAAGTCCCAAAAAGGGCAATTAGGTATGCAAATAAACCACGGGGGAATGATGGTAGAAAATAGAGCCTGAGGCATTTCCGTAAGAAACCTGCTTCATGAGTAGAATATTGAATGAATTTGTTAGGGATTAGCAAAAAATTCAAAGAATTATATGACAATGGGTGCCACAATTTTTTTTTAAGACCACTATGTTTAAAAAAACGTGGTACCATTTCCACTTAATTCTTGGAATTCTTAGGTAATCCCTAGCTAACTCATTGAATATCTTACCTTCTGACGAAGGTTTTGTACCGGAAGGCCTCAAGCTTTTGAATTTCCTATCCTTGCCGTAGTAAATATATATATATATATATATATATATATATATATATATATATATATATATATATATATATATATTGTGTGTGTGTGTGCCGAATACGTAAAACTTAAGATTTTGGCTTAAACAGCATTGCTCATCTTGCCGAATGAGGCAAGTGAAAATTTGTTTATGCAATAATTTTACAAAAATCATTCCGAACCTAACTAAAAAAATGTAGTTCATTGTGTCTGTTTATTATTAAATTACTGTAAACTTAAATATATTTAGTTCGTTTAGGCTAAATTAAATTGAATTTGTTATAATAAGGTTAGGCAAGTTTTCTAAGGTACTTTTGGTACAAAATTAATATTTTTACATTAAAATAATTGAAAAAATATATCTTTAAACGTATAAGAGAAAATTTGACAAAGGACTTAATTTTAAATATATTCTTGCTAATTGACCGATTTTACCTATTCGGCATGATTATGTATATATATATCAGTAACAACACTGCGACTAGCCAAGGATTCGAACCCATGCTGCTTTGGCCCGCCTCGTGGGTTTTCGCTCACCATGAGGCGGGCAAAGCAGCATGGGTTCGAATCCTTGGCTAGTCGCAGTGTTGTTATTGATCAATGCCACTTGTTCATGGTCACAATGATAATAATAATAATAATAATACTAATAATAATAATATATATATATATATATATATATATATATATATATATATATATATATATATATATATATATATATATATATATAACGTATACACCGTGTATTTGCATATTTAAATTGCCTGTTTATAAGTTTATAATGAGCATACTTTAACCCAATTACATGAATTAACGTATTCTTGATATTAGTGTACAGGTGACTGACAACCTTTTGTGATCCCGAGCCCTTTAGGTCTCAACACTTCTAACTAATTTTGTCTTGTTCCAGGTACACCATAATATTCAAATGTTGCTTACTATCATATTGTCCACACCGTGTCAGATGTTTATTTATAGAAATTAAAGATTTTTTGATATTTAATACTTTCTTTGATTTTGATAAGACTATCAGAGCTGACACATTGATCAGAATCTTAAAAGTTATTTTTACAATGTCAAATTCATCAGCATTTTTACGGATAAAGCTTTTAAGTGCAAGTTCGATTTAAATTTCTTTTATTCCAACCGTGTACTTACGGTACATTTGATTTTCAGCAAATATTTTTTTCATGTGTAAAATAGTATTTATTTAAAATTATTAAAAACAAATATTTCACTAATTTGAGAAATTTAAACTTTTTTATATATTCTTTTTAAGATTTTCAAATAATATATATATTACAAATTTTGATATAATAATTGAAATATTAAAAATAAATTTATAGTGTTTAGTAAATGTTAATTATTTTAGGTATATTTTACGAGTACTGAAATGATGTTTTCACGTTTTCCATTATTTTCAGTTCTTATATATATATAAATAATTATTTACTCTAAGGCATTTCCATCATTTTATATGCATCTTAATCTTAATTTTGCCCACGTTATGAAACTGCTGCTGCTCCTAATGTTTATTTGATAGCTGCTGTTATGTTGTTATAGAGGGAGAGTGAAAAGATTTAAAGTTATAATGGAACATTTCAATAAGGGTGTCTGCACCTTGCCGACTCATTTTGACTGTTAATTCAGTGGCGTTTAGTGGGGGGGGGAGGGCGGTAAATGTATGAAAGAGTGTGGTGTGCAAAAAGTGCCAGTCTAATTTTTTGAAGATGTCATTGGGTTTTAGTTTTTATTATGCTTTTTAAATAACAGGTGTATTTTTTGGGTTGTTTCGTAAATGTATTTAAATTTGTTTCGTAAAATTTTATATATATATATATATATATATATATATATATATATATATATATATATATATATATATATATATATACACACACACTTTCAAACTCACACACACACACAAGCATACATACCAACAAAAGATGAATTCAGTTTATGAAACCTGTTAGTGACCCTTGATAAACCAAAACAAAAATATATATCAGTATGGCTTAGTTCCATTAGTTCTCTACCCCAATGTGTAACCCACAACAGTCGACTAACGTCCATGTACCTAGTTTTTACTAGATGAACAGGGGCAACAGGTATGAGGAGACATGCCTCTCGGTTCCCTAGGTTGTGAGCAAGGCAGTGTACTAACACTGAACCACTGAATCAGAAATATTTATAACTCAAAAGTGTTTCCTAATTACATGCAAGGTGTTGGAGGGGAATATGATTTATATTTTCTACAGTATATAACAGTGCCTAAATCTGTGTAAAATATTTGCTATAACTGCATAATAACCTAAATTTTTTTTCTACTACTTTAAAGCCAATAAATTGATAGTCTCTATTTATAACTTTGGGATTTATTTTTCCATTATTTTTCAGCCAAGCAGTTGTTTTCAGTACTAAGGATATTTTTTTTAGTTAACCGACTTCATCACTGTTATGAGCGGCACAGTTTAGTTTCTCCGAAAAACGCTTGTAAGTAGCTTACCTATTACATTCTACCATCGTCTGACATGCATTCATGACAACGATCAAAGTTTATCATGCAAAATACGTTTAAAACGAATAACCGGAAAAGTTGGCAGATGGATATTTAACATTCTAACAAACAGAACCCAGCGACTGCCACAATAAAAAATCTCTGTTCCCAAGGCATAGTACTCGCCCGAATACTTTCTCATTCTCATAACTGACATGCAGACGATGCTAGAATTTACATGAGAGCGGCAGCCATTCAATGAGGACACAGCAAATCTCCAAGCTTAACCAAGCTTCCTGTGGCCTGCTGAGAACAATATGATGTTCAGTGAGGATAAATTTCAATTATTTCACCATGGAAAATTTGAGGAAATAAAACTTAGAATGAATATAAATGAATTATAAAGCAAATTCTCATTACTTACTAGAGTTATTTAAAAGTTGTAGTGTCAGATCTCACATTCAAGGATCACAGTAATGTTATCATCACAACCACAAGGAAACTGATAGGCTGACTAAATAGAACCTTCGAAACATGAGATGCCAAGCCAATGATGATATTCCAAGTCACGTTTTCTATCTACCCTGTAATATTGCTGTACAATAATAACCGCTTTAAAGGCAGGCGAAATTGCACATTTGGAGAATGTACAGAGAACCTTCACTGCTTGCATAAATTCAGTCAGACTGGGACCGCTTAAGTCCCTAGAGCCGTGCTCTTTGAAACGTATTCGAGAAGATACATCAAATAATTTGCACCTAAGAAAAATACATCATAATTTACACCTGGGAATTTCTACAGGGACTGGTCTCAAATCTGCAGACCAAAATTACTCCCTACGAAAACAAGCAAGAGGCTCGACAGACGGTGTAAAATACTCCCGTTGAAAAAGCAGGGGTGCAGTGAGTGCACCAAAAAATAACACAAGTTTAAAAGGACCAAGACACTCAGTCTATTAGGGGAATTACCAATAGACCCAGAGGAAGTGAATAAGTTACTTAAGTCAGTTTCTGTGGTTTATACATTGGACTGGGTGAGGATAATACCAGCAGCCTCGTTTATCAGGCCATTAAGCAGGAGGCATGGTCTGGGTCCGGGCCGAAAATCTATGATCTATCCGCCCAGCCATTAACGATTAAAAAATATTTCACTTAAAGTGCTAACATTGCTGTCCGAAATTTATATTTACCAATCCTGCGTCAGCAAACAAATTGTTAAATTATAGAGAGAGAATCAAACAGCAACTAACGATTTGCTGCAAATTGGATTGTCCTGGATTTGAGGATAGGTATCTGTGCAACCTATTTAAATTAATGCTCAGTATAATCTAGCATATTACAGAGGAGGAGCACTGAAACAGACCTTCTCAAATCCAACCACCAATATTTGTCTAACCTATTTTTTATGCTTCCCAAGTAATAGCTTTTATAACCTTTTACTCGTGTACAAGTTGATTGTTCTACCCTATTGTATTACTACTAACACTACAACTAATATTACTACTACTAATACCACTAGTATTACACCTCACTCTAAGCTTATATATACCTTCTGTGTCCATGTATTGTTTGTAACGGCTTGACAAAGCTCCTGGAGAGAGAAACGTTGCCACAATAAAATGTCACACCAGTTGCATTTGTCCTTTTACTTAAGAGTATTATCTAGTTTTTCGGATATAATACTGGCAATAAAAACTACACAGCATTATAAAATTGGACGCAATATTGATGCATTCAAAGGATCACTTTTAGAGATCAAGGCATTTACACTTAGTGATGTATCCGTATACACTGAGGTTAGTGTACATATAAACCATACCACGGGTGGGGTTTGAACCCGCGGTCCCAGAGTCAAAACTCCAGACCGTCGCGTTAGCCACTGGGCCAGTTAGCTTCAATAAGATTCATCCAGCTAGGTATATTTCTACACCATAGGAAGGTTAGCATAGGCACCACTGTGACCACAAATGCAAGTTTTTACAAACGAATCTCCCGCTAGCATGGCCGTGACGAACTCTAGCTCAAGTCCCTTCAAAGCCGTCAACATGACTCACGAAATCGCAACGACACGATTGCAAACCATACCACGGGTGGGGTTTGAACCCGCGGTCAAAGTCTCAAAACTCCAGACCGTCGGGTTAGCCACTGGGCCGGCTAGCTTCAATAAGATTCATCCAACTAGATATATTTCTACTCCATAGGAAGGTTAGCATAGGCACCACTGTGACCACAAGGGACTTGAGCTAGAGTTCGTCACGGCCATGCTAGCGGGAGATTCGTCTGTAAAAACTTGCATTTGTGGTCACAGTGGTGCCTATGCTAACCTTCCTATGGTGTAGAAATATACCTTGTTGGATGAATTTTATTGAAGCCAGCTGGCCCAGTGGCTAACGCGACGGTCTGGAGTTTGACTCTTTGACCGCGGGTTCAAACCCCACCCGTGGTATGGTTTGTTTGCAATCGTGTCATTACGATTTCGTGAGTCATGTACATATAAATTGAGACCTTAGTGACCAATGTGCAGTCAGTAGGCTTAAATTTAAATCTAAAAAAAAAAAAAAAAGTGATCGAGACGTGTGTGATCCTCAACTACTGATTCTACTGGTCTCGATACACTGCCTTTTAGGCTTCAAATTGTCATTATTAATACCAAATCATTATTTTCATTAACTATGGTGTTCTTTCAACTGATTTTCTATTTTTATTTCGCCAACATCTAAATTATTTTGCCATACATTCGGTTAAATATATTGTGTAAGTGGTGTTATAACTTTGCTCACAAATTCCGTGTCTTCGGCGAATGTCAATAATGTGGATCCTAACCCATTATCAATGTCATTTATGTATATATAAAACTGAACCGGTTCTAAGACTGAGCCATGCTACACGCCTCTTCTCGCACCTTGCTAGTCTTATGCATTTCCGTTAAGGATTATCCGTTGTTAACCCACAGACAACCAATTTTCCGCTGATATCTACCTTTTGTTTGCATCCTTTAACCAGTTTTTCGTTAATGCCTACTCGTTTGCATCTAGATAATCAGTTTTCTCTTAATATTTACTCGCTGGTGTCCAGATGACCAGTTTTTTGTTAATGACTAAACGCCTAACCGTTGTTTGGGTCCAAATAGCCAATTTTCCGCTAATAACTACTCGTTGTTTGCTTGCAGATAACCGTTTTACCGCTGATACTCGCTCATTGTTTGGGCCTAGATAAAAAAAAAATTCATTAATGTATGATTACTGTTTGCGTCTAGATAAATTTTTCCATTTAGGATATCCGTGTTTTTCCATTTAGGATATCAGTGTTTTCCGTTAAGGACATTTTTTTGCACCCAGTAACCAGTTTTCCTGTAAGGCCTACCCATTGTTTACATCCACATAACCACTTATTAAGCGATCTTAGCTTGTGTTATTGCAAAAAGTCTTTTATGATGAATCTATCCATTTTTTTCGTGGGGGGGGGGATAAACGCTGTTGGTAAGATGTACCCAACTTACAAACGCAACGAATTTCAGCAGTACTTAAAAATTTAGCAGTTATGAATCAGCTAAACCATACCACGAGTGGGGATAGAACCCGCGATCAGAGAGTCAAAACTCTCTGATCGCGGGTTCTATCCCCACCCGTGGTATGGTTTGTTTGCAATCGTGTCATTACGATTTCGTGAGTCATGAATCAGCTAATTTCTGCAGCTGATACGAAGTATGAACATGCATGATGGAGCTTCACAGTTAGTGGTGCTATAATTTTCTATAAACTAATCGTTAATAAGTTGAGATACCAAGACTGGAAATCGTGTGCTGGGATGATCTATGCATAACCTCGATGGCCTTGCTGTCATCGTATATATTAATTAAAATATTACAGAAAAGTAAACATGCTCTTGCTTCCGTATGACCATATGAGAATTTTTAAGAGATGAAAGTTGTTTCCGTGAGTTAACCATTCACTGAAGTTAAGCTGATTGGCCGGTAATACTAAGAACCCCTTTCCCTTTATGAAGATTGGTGCTACGTTAAAAAATTCCAATCATGCGAGTCTGATCCTTTTTTTAAGTGGCTTGTTAAAAAGTATGCTTAAGAGTTTCACTATTCTTTTTTGGTTTCAACATTCTTGAATAGAATTTGTCAGGGACAGCAGTTACATTTAATTTTAATATTTACGTTATAAATATGTCTTTATAACAAATTTTTGTAAGTCGAAGGTTTCCGATACTGACAAGTAATTTGTTTGACAGGGAATATGATTGGATTTTTCTATTGTAAATACGTACAGTATACAAAATTTATTTAAAATATTTGCAATATATGCATCACTAATCTGAGGTTTTTCTATTAAAATTAAACCAATAAACTTAGAACTATTACTCTTTATTACATAATTATTCAGTTCTGGGATTTTTTTTGCCTTTTTTTCACCCAAAAGAAAAAGTTTTGAGCACCAAAATGAGAATCATTAGTAGGGTAGTATGAAGCAGCAGCTCAAAACATTTTCATTAAATTTAAAACTTTCACCTGCCATTAATCTCACACAGTATATACTGAGAGGTGTGCATGTGCACAAAGTTTAGTAGGTTGGTAGACAGTATCATCAAGGGAGGTACTGCCCTCTGGTATCAGCATGAAAAGTGGGCCATGAAACATATTGTATTTTGCACTGACAGGATTGCTGATTATTTCTGAATATGTAGATTTTACTGCTGTCAATCAGTATAAACTTTTTTAATTTTCTGTTTTTTTATTATTATTTTTAATACTGTAGCTCTTTGAGAGTAGGCCACTAAAACAATGATTCCTGGAATCGCTAACAGGTAACAGAATGGATATCCTTGATGGTACTTTCTATGATTTTGACTTTAATGATAACTGAAATTACTTTTGTATGTATTCAAGTTATTATTGTAAACAGTATTAATACAACTCCAATTAGTGTTAAAGGTATTTTTACCAGTTGGATTGAGTACTATCAGAAGAACTATTTCATTGTTTTGAATCTTCATACCAAAGAATGGAGTTAAGATGTAATTGCAGTGTATTACCTCTGTCTGTTATCTGCCGTGTAATTATGAATCGTCTGGTGTTAGACCTAAGATTGTCTCTATCATTCTTTTCATTACGGATATTGTGAGTGTTTTAATTTTTGCTCATATAGAATATAAGTAGGCATTTGCAGTTGTTCTTTCATCAGTTGTTGTGCAGTTCCTAACCTCTAATTTGGTTTCATCTTGGTCATATTTCTAAATATTAACAGTACTTAAGGGTAAGTACAGCATTTACCCTAAGATCTTGAAACAAAAGTTTGAACTAGTGGTTTGGCAGTCATATTTGAGATAAGGCGAAAGGTGTGTCGTGCACGCTTATTGGTGTTAAACTGTTTTTTTTTTTTTTTTTTTAATTTTCATTTTCGCGTTAGGAACTTAAAAATATAGAAAGCTATACAAAGGGTGTCCAAAACCGTGGTTGCTCTAGGAAATTCAAGGAAAAAAAAAGTTTGTATGTGGTCAAAGAAAGTAAATAGGACTTTGTATGATCTTTTAATCCTGGCTTCGTCAGCAGCTTGTGTGTCGTTAGTATTGTACCGAATGTCCCGCCAAAAAAAAAAAAATCTGCCTTTGTCCTGTTTTTAAGACTTCACATTCATCATTTTAATCTTTAAAACTTTAAAACACAATACTTGTATATTTTAATTGTGTTTGCATTCATGAAGTGGCACATGATAAAAATTTAGGGACATGCATTTCTTTTGTAATGTATCATTTAAATTGATAACATCTCCAAAAATATTTTTTAAATTATATGTTTTACATTGATCGATAACCGCAAGAGATTACCATCTGGTTTTTCATTAGTCACCCTCACTTACGGCAAATAGAAAGTGGTAAATAGGATATTAGGTCATGGCAAGTTTATATAAGGGCAGGGCATGTGGCGATACTCTGTCGTTTACTATCACTTCAAGATCTTTTAATTTCTTAGTTATTTTTAAGATGTGATTACAGTCTATATTCTGGAGCGTGATGTATGCATATTTTCACTCCATGACACTTTTAAATATTCCCATCTTTTATTAACCACTCCGCTAGCTCAGTTTCGTCAAGTGTTTCTTCGATCATGTACAGTAGTTTCTCTATATATATATTTTTTTATTTTGCATCAGTAAGCATGTTACTGTGTTAAGTTATTCCTTGTGGTGGCTGATTGTTCAAGCCTTTTGTTTTGTGGTACTAAACTGGTGACAAAGCAACATAAGGAGTCTTGTTCTTAACACTTCACATTTTCCTTTCAACTAGAAAATTTTCTATCCATCGTCTTATTGTTAATTTTATGCTTCTTATATTTTATAATTTCAAAAGTAATCTACTATAAGGGTATATTATTAAGCACATTAATAATTCAAAATAAATTTAAGTCATTTATACACATTATATTTCTTGTATAATATTTTTAACTTGCAAAGTTGGATATAAATGAGTTTGTCAATGTGACCTCATTCTTCAGTGATGAAAGCGTCTTTCTTGTGAAAAAAAGTATTTGGATATTTGTTGGATAATTTACTTTGGGGGAGGGAAAGCAAGATCCAGAATATAAGGCCATGTGGATAGTTAAGCACTTCTTCATTATATTCCAAGACCCAAGGTGCTGTAAATTTATTTACTTCCTCACTAGTTATTTCCGGCTTCATCACTTCTGGCTTATTAAATCTCATTTTTCTGTGAATATACTTTTAAAACATTTTATTTAATGTTTTACTCATCTGCAAATCTTTATTTAGGTCCTTTTAATATAATCATTACAAATTTAAATAGTATATTAAGCTCGAACACCCATTCCCAATTATTCTGCGTATTGTCTGCGTGGCTTATATTAAGAAGTAGAGGAAATAGCTTCATTTTCTTACCTCAATTCTTTTAAGTAAACTCTGTAATTTCTGACTCTGAACCAGAAATTTTGATAAGCTACAGCTTGTCAGTTATGTATACAAATAATGCAGTGATACAGAAATTTTGACTTATTAACAGAGATTGCCATCAATATAGAAACGAAAAACTGTAACAAAGAAGGCAGGACACCATTACTCAAATTGTATTGAGCAAATGTCCATTTTCTTTCGTCATTAACATTTTATTAAAATTTCCTTCTAAATTTCCGTGGAAATTGCTGATGACAGTATTCAGAAAAGATAATATTAAAACTTCAACGATGCAAAAAACTGAATTATTAGTAATTCTTTGACAAATTTATTTGTCAATGGACTGATGAAGCCACTGTGTGGCGAAACGTTTCCTCAATAAAGATACCCAAGAGTTGCACATGTGTCTAATTCAACAACATGTCGGTTCTCTGAACCATTCATCTACAATCCTGTCAGACACTGCAACTTCTTGGGATCTTAATACTTGGGAATTCTTCACTTGCCTAACCCTTGGGCACGACCTACTTCCACATTGGACAAATGTGACACCACCTACGACTGCTGCCCCTCACCTGTCTACGGTTTATAATCTGCTTCTCCGTTCATATGCCGTATTCTATTCAAGATTGATGGACTGACCACATCGACTCAAGGCTGAGGGACTGATTACCTCATTCTCCTCCTGTTTTTCAAGTTTCTCCTTTGTATGGACTGATGAAGCCACTGTGTGGCGAAACGTTTCCTCAATAAAGATACCTAAGAGTTGCACATGTGTCTAATTCAACAACAAATTTATTTAATCATTTGGTGTTTTGCCGTAATTCTTTTAAATTGCATTTTTATGTGTTCACTGTGTACGATTTTAATTTATTTTTCTTTAGTTTATCGTATTGTTTATCAAAAGCCTCTATTTTTTATGCTTCTATTCTTGCCAATACATCAGCTCTAATTCGCTACAGTGTTAATTAACCTGAGGTTGTATACACAAACTTTACTAGTATTTTGTCATTTCTCTAAAAAAAATTTCATTTCTTTTGACCTTTATGTGATAATTGCCATTTCTGAAGTTTAAACTGAATAAGGTTAACATTGCATCTGAAAATACAACAGACTTGATTTTTCTTTACTCTACTTCAGTGGCTAATTCAGAGGCAGCTAATGGATTGACCGTGCTCTGTTCTGGATTTTGAATAATTTTGAGAAACTTTTGGTTTCTAGCTGCAGTAAGCGTTGCTCCAACAATACCGCTTATCATAATTAGCGATCTTTTGGTGAATATTTGTTCGAGACCTTCATCAAATTCATTGCTAATAATATCTAGGTATTCACTCAGTATTATTTGGGATACATCTGACTTAATATTTTTTGGATTAATTATCTTTATCATTATCTCCTTTTCCTTCCACGGAGAACTCCCTTTAATGTCCTCATTGCTATGACTGAGTTTGTAATGCATTTTGAAGTAATTTGTCTTAATTTTCCAACTTCTTCCTTAATATTGCACTTATAAAGCGAGTTTATATTGTTACGTTACGTTGTAACATTTTTTGGCTAAACTATTATATACCTGTCGTACTGTTGTACATGGACGGTACGTTTAGCTCAATTCTTTACATTTTAAATTTTACCAGTTCGAGTGCATTTCTTGAGATAGTAATTGCTAAAGTTTCTTGAATATTGTTTTACCGAGTCAAGAGTCAAGGGGCAGTGTAGTCTAAAACACATGGGATACATGATAAATTAATTAAACGTGTGTAACATCTGTGTATCTTTTATTTTGTCGTTTCGCCAACCAGTGGTTTATCATTACAATACAGTGACATATAAGAAAATGTAGACGAGGAGTTAATGAGTGCCTCAGCTAGGAGCAGGTTTTCTATACAATAGTCATCTTGTCAGTATTGTATAGCATTGTTATAATGATTCATGGTATATATAATATACAGTACTACACATTGTATAAAATGTATATCATAAGTAGTACTGATGTTAATGTTCAGCTTCCATTCCTTGACATAGGCTTCAGCAGTTTTAATATATTACAATTTTGTATTATTTTATAATACAGATTCGATTTAGACGAACCTAAAAACATGTTGGGTAGGATTAAACTTATTATGATAAATTATTTTTAGCAAGGTTAATGGAGTTTTAAGCTTTGATGTAAAGCTCAAAATTTGTATAATATTCATGGTTTTACATCAAGTTAATGACTTGATAAAGATCTTTGCATAGCGAAATGTCAAATAAAAGCCTGCTTTGCACTTTTCTTAAGGCATATAAACTCACTGAGGAAAAATACACTTGCCCATGCCGGCCCCCGTAGTTTCAATATACCTCAACGAGTCAGTTACCATACTGATGGCAGCAGTTCGCTTTTAGCATTCCACCCAACACCGATCTGTGGTGTATATTTTAATACACAAAAAAGTATAGCCAGAAGAAAGTTAGAAATTTTCAAGAGGAAACTGGACCAATATCTGCTACAAATTCCAGATCAGGCAGGCTGTGTAGGCCTGCAGGTCGTTAACAGCAACAGCCTGGATGTTCAACAGAAATACGGCTTCAAGCCCGGCTGATAAGGTAAAGACCCCTTGTAACGGGTCATCGGTGTCCCACAAATAATGGACAAAGACAAAATTCACCAAATGAGTCTGACGTAAGTATCCTTAACCAATAAATTACCCAAACTGCCTGCGTCATCAGCAATCATAACGAGTCATTGAAAGTTGGCAGCAATTATTATTCCTCTGTGATTGGCGTGGATCGCACGATGTCACCTTTATTATACTGTACCAACATGGAAGATTTCACAGGATGACCCCTGCTGTCAGAGGTCTCAAGTCGTTTGAACTTCGGTTCTTGTGTGAAATTGTGTGAATAGTCTAGACGAAATAGAATCCACGTTAGGTATTTTTTTCTCGTATGTATGGGAAAATAGGTTGTTATAGACGATACAGATGTTTCCATCGCACTGTGTATATGAATCTGTAGCCTATCTGTTACCTGCAGGTTAATTTCCTTAGTTGTAAACTTGTTGGACGCGCGTTTGTTCCTTTGAATTAAGATCGTGAAAGTTTAGAGCAATGCGTGCCGAGGAGCGGACGAGGCAAAATTGGGCACGCTTTCATTGTTCAAGATACCCTGACTTACAGTGTAAAATTATATACTATCTCTTTTATTCCTCAGTAATCGGAGAATCAAGTGCATGATGTTAAAAATGTAAATGTCGGTCTGCATACCCCAAGTTTAGTCTGTACATTGCGTATATTCCAAATTGCCAAATATACTTATAACTAAGTCTAAGCCGAACTGCAACAGTTTTTGCATTGTTAACATTTCATATATAATTTTTGTAGTGCAATGTGAAATGGAAATATTTAGCAAGAATAATTGATGGAGACTCCCCCCCCCCCAAAAAAAAAAAAAAAAAAAATTGGGTAATAACACTACCCAAGGTGTTGAGAAAAAACTAGGCAGGGCTTGGAGCTGGAGTTTGACCCCCTGCATAGCCGCATATCGCTCCTTTCTCTTCTCTCTCTCCTTGAGTGGTATCGAGTGTCTTGTTAGTTTATGCCATCCTCAACACTTGACGGGTCAGCTCAACATCATACTAGTTGGAGAAGGGTCTGTGAGGCTTTATGTTTGTGGAAGAAATGTTGAAGGCTGCTATGTCCCTTTGTTGGAGAATACTGGGGACTTTGTGTTGGGATGGATGGCGGAGAGAATGGTGGTGGTGGCGCATGGGGTGGTATTTGTAATGAGGGGTCTTGGTGAAAGGGGTGATAATTCCAAAAGCTAAGAGCTGTTATCCAGTCTCATCTCACAAAATGAGCTAAGGTAATTCTTCTTAGTCATATAGGGCGGATCTCGCTTGTGCTAGGTGGCATTCCCACGCCGATGTCCCTGCATTGCGGTGCTGTAATCACAGGGCAAACCTAACACTTTAGGTAAGCTTTTATTTAGGCCTCGTACATAAATTTTAACATTTACGGTAATTCTTATAGTAAATTATGTAGAATTAAACCTAGTATAATCCAGTAAAATCATACGATTTGGCTTACGTTCACGGAAGTGTGGTATCCCAGTTTGCTCTAATGTATTGTAAATTTTATGGCAGGATCTCTTATCTTTAATTCTTTAAAATGTTTAATGTTGAGAGGAAGAGAGAGGGAAGGAGAGAGAAAGAGGACGGGGGGGGGGGAGAAGGGTGATGTGACGTCATCCTTCTCATTTTGTTTATAGCCTTTTTTAAATGACTGCCACCTGCTGGCCACTCCACCACCGCTTCCCATCTATCCACCCATTCTGCCCATTCACCCATCCACTTATCTTACCACTATTCACCCAAGAATCTTTCTTGCCACTTTACCATCTGTGCACCTATCGTGCCACTTTCCACCTACGTTTCATGCCACTTTTCACCCACCTATCCTACCACTTTCCACCTGTCATGCCACTTTTCACCCATCTATCCTACCACTTTTGACCCATGTACCCTTCCTGCCACTTACCATCGATGGCTCTATCCTGTCACTTCCCACCTATGCACCTGTTTTGCCACTTTCACCGCTCCACCTATCCTGTCACTTTTCACCCATGCTCCTATTCTGCCACTTTTCACCCTTGCACCTGTGTGGCCACTTTTCTCTGATATATATATGTATATCCTACCCATTTTTTTCTCGCTGTCAGCATTCTTTGCTTTTCTCTCCCAACCATTTCACCCTCTGCATCCACTCCCACCTTCTACATATCTGTGGGGCCCCTCAAGGATTAGTTCTGCCCCGCATGATGTTCTAAATCAAACTAAACGCCTCATGACATGGAAGGTTCTATATCAGTAGTCCTGAACCTTCTCGTATTAAAGGGTCAACTTGAAAAGCCAAATTTACAGGAGGGCCGCATTTTTTGTAATTTTTTGAATAATAACAAAACATTTTGTAATTGTTGGTACTGTGCAGTGTGGAACCTACATAAAAGTGAATTCATAATTTCATTTGAGGGCCGCATCCATTTCCTAGAAGGGCCACAGTCGGTCGTCGGGCCGCAAGTTGGGGACCCCTGTTCGGTATGATTATAGCCGCGGATAATAAAAAAAATAGTACGAGGAATACAGCATGATTGTCTCTTACAGGGAGTTCTAATTCTTCTTTCAGAAAGAAGTATATTAATGGATTTGAGTCATGGCTTGGAATTCAAGGGAGAGAGGAAACCTTATTAGACGTATCTCGGCGTTAAGTGGGTGAGTCAGGTGGGTGAGTGCATGGCGGTCGTTGTGATAAGTGGCAGTGCATTGTATAGAGAGAGTGCAAGATTACCTCTATCACTGTTGGTGCGTTCGTGGGGAAGAGGAGGGTGAGTGAATGTGCAAGTGTACTCACCGAGTTGTACTCACTCACTTGTTTGTAAAATGGTTTAGAAAACCGACAAGTCGATAAATGAGACACTTGTGTTTGTTTTATTTATCACCTAGTTGTGCTTGTGTTCATCTGGCCCCCGTCTCCTAGAATACTTTGATCGGCATCACTTCACTGATTTCTGGCCTCTTTGGGTTCTCATCATAGCTACCGTTGAAGCTATGCATTGAGTTTGCCTCCGCCACTGCTTCTTCCAAGTCATTCCACTCTAATGCCATCTTGAGACTAAAGAAACACTTCCTAACATCCCTTTGGGTCATCTGTGTCGAGAGAGAGAGAGAAAGAGGGGAAAGGGGAGTGAAAGAAGAGTTATGAACTTAATGAGTGATTGTAAACCAGCCAATGAAGCAACATGTGTATGAAAGTAAAGGTTCTTCCCCCGTGCCCCTCCCTGACCCGCCGCCTTACCCAAGCTCCCAGCTTCATCAAAGGACACGCCGAGAAAACGTTAAAATAATAATAATACAAAAATCGTCTGCTGAACACCTTGATTTTCAAATGTTTCACCATTTCTGACTTCGCTGCCTGTTGGCATTAATGACCCCCACTGTTTATTGTCGTTTGTCCCCCTGCTGCTTGTTGTCGTTTGTGTCCTCATGGCTTATTGTCGTTTGTCCCCACTCCTTTTTATCATTCATGTCCTTGCTCACCGTTGTCTTTCATATCCCCGCTCACTGTTACCGTTCATATTCCAACTCACTCTTGCCCGTCGTTGCCCTGTCCCCTGCTGGCGTTGTATTCATTTAAACTCCCTCGTACGATCGAGGGCAAAGATCGGAGGAACGAGTTGTCTGATGTAACCTGATGAACATGAATATACTTTGTTGGCTATTGTGTAGGAGAAGCCAGAATCCGACAGTTGGACTTACACGAGAAACCATCGCGGCTCAGCACTCAAGGGGCAGTTTGGTTCATTGTCTTTGTGAGCTCGCTTCAGAAGGCTGTCGAGCACCACAGAGAGATTAATACAATTAACATTCTATAAATAATATACTATAATAATATAAAATCAATAGTATTAAAATGGGAAATGTATATGTCTAGTGTATTAAAATTGCACAGATTTAACCAGTTTGATCCACCCAGAAATAATCTCAAGTAACATTTTTTTTATTTACCTAAAAACCATCAAATTGGTGGTTTGTATTTTCAGTATACTTGAAATATAAAAATTTCTACTTAATGCGAAATATGTCGAGACTTCGTATGTTCAGATGGGATCCTAGCTTCAAAAGTTAAAAGTTGGGTAAGGTTTTAGCCATGACCTCCACTGCATCCCCGTGGGGAATAATCGTTGTCCAAGCTGACCAAAATTGTTTTAGAGATGACAATCTTCAAGGCGATACCAAAAATAAATTTTGCAGCAACTTGGAATGACTAACGGTGCGAGAAACCCACTAATGCTGCATACCTGTTGCAGGGGAAGGTTTTGTGGCTGAGATGAAGGCAGTTTATAGGGATATATGTAAATGTATTCATAGAATGAGATGGCTCAAATTTGTTAAGTCCATGCATAGTATATACCTGGTATATAAGTATGCGTACAAATACACATGCATATTCAGACTTTTTATAAACGATAAAAATACCTTGGAGGAAGGCTGTAGGGAACAACAGAAGCAAAATATTTTTCAGAGAACATTCTAAAATGGCTGACGCTGTAAGAACTTTTCAGTTACGGAAGTGTCTAGATATTACTACCATTGTTGTGTTTTTCTCAACACTTGTGATATGTTGAAGAAATTTAAGCATATTCTTAATAAAGACAAACACCGTACGGAGGTAGATATCAACCATATAGGGAGGTACTTCCGTCGTATTACAGTACGAGTATAAAGTGGAAGCCTGTGAAAAGTTTTTTTTACTCTCGTTGGATTGATGGTCTTTCTGTCTCATGAATCCCACAGAATGTATATGGGGTGCACAATAAACTAGCCGCTTCGCTGGCAAAAAAAAAAATCGCAAACGTATGTAAGATAGCAGGTAATTTTTTAAATTGTTTGTATTCATTATGTATTTTATTGTTTGTTTCCTAATAATTTTTATTCTCATTTTATTTCATTACCAATTTAGGAGGCCTGATGCGAGACTGGTTCACAAGAGCGATGATCACCGGAGCCATTAAAACAGATATGACAGATTTTAAATTTGAAAAAAAAAAACATAATGGTAGAAAATTTTGGACGAGTATAGAAATTTGTAGGGAAAACAGTATGGGTAATTGGGAAGTCATGAAACTTAAGGATCTAGATCTAGACTGAAAATGTAAAAACATGAATGTATAGTTTAGACTTTTTAGAGGAACATGGAAAACTAAGAAACTAGGATCTAGATTCTATATCTAGAGGGAGAATGTTGTCCGGAGTAGGGGGCAGGGCAGGGAAGCAAGAGCGACCCCTGTCAGACGAGACGAGAGTGAAGTCAGTCGTAAAAACATTTTCGTGGTGCTCTTAATGTTCGACTGAGTGCAGTGTAGGAAGACTCACCCCGTACACATTTGATTTTCTAGGATTTCTTTGATACCATCTGTTGCAGACTACTAGATTTTGTTAATGGCGTTTGACACAAAACTGGATTGTTGATGTTAACTGATGCAAGAAATTTAATTTTGTTAATGTCGACAAGGAGAACTTTATTTTGTCAAAGTCATAGCCGTGGGAGTGGGAGCAAGATCCCATTTCGTCTCCCGATAGGCATATGGTAACAAAATCCATTTAATTGACCTGATTGAGTTCTGAACAACACTAAATATTCTTAATATGCCCCATAGAGCTACAATATTAAACAGAAAGAATCAGTCACTTTATATTCATGGGGTATACCATTCATGGAAAAAACAACTAAGTTCTTTGAGGTTTTTGGGGCAGGCGAAAAACGGCTGAACCTGCAACTAACTCCCTCAGACTCCCACAACTTGCATGCAGCCGTAAAACTTCTTAGCATACTGGAAATCTTCAAGGATACAGTGTATGAGATTAGAATGATTTATTACTTAACTGTGAAAATTATGCTGATGAAGTACACTGAAAATAAAGTGGTCCACTACAGCTTCCCACAGTCAAGGCTCCTTTTATAGGCCCTCTAAGGCCAAGGCTTGGCTCCTTTTATAGGCCCTCTCAAGGCCAAAGGGTGGCTCCTTTTATAGGCTCTCTCAAGGCCAAGGCTTGGCTCCTTTTATAGGCCCTCTCAAGGCCAAAGTGTGGCTCCTTTTATAGGCTCTCTCAAGGCCAAGGTTTGGCTCCTTTTATAGGCCCTCTCAAGGCTAAGGCGTGGCTCCTTTTATAGGCCCTCTCAAGGCCAAGACTTGGCTCCTTTTATAGGCCCTCTCAAGGCCAAGGCTTGACTCCTTTTATAGGCCCTCTCAAGGCCAAGGCGTGGCTCCTTTTATAGGCCCTCTCAAGGCCATTTTATAGGCCCTCTCAAGGACAAGGCATGGCTCCTTTTATAGGCCCTCTCAAGGCCAAGGCGTGGCTTCTTTTATAGGCCCTCTCAAGGCCAAGGCGTGGCTCCTTTTATAGGCCCTCTCAAGGCCAAGTCGTGGCTCCTTTTATAGGCTCTCTCAAGGCCAAGGTTGTTCTCCTACCATACGTCTTCTCACTGCCAAGATTTGATACATTCTGTAGGGCTTCTCACGGCCGAGCTTTGTCTTCTCCTAGAAGCCAAGGCTCGGCACCTCTGCATTCTCTCATGTCCAAGGCTTTGGCCCCTTCTCTAGGACCTCTCACGGCCAAGGTTTGGCCCCTTCTGTTCTTGTGTAGTCAATTCCTCTCCTCCCGTTGATGAAAATATGAACAACCATGGTTCATTCCCTTATATTCCTCTCAAGTGGACAGGTAGGGCTGGAGCAGCATCACATTCTCTGACGCATAGAATTTGATTGTGATATTTTACACAAGGAATTTGATTTTTGTTGATATCATTTACCACAAAACTTCGTCAAGAATTTTTACTGGGAAATATTGGAGGAATAAGTGGAAAATAGACTCTCGAGGAAGTAGTGATTATGTTTTTTATGCTGAGTGCTAGATGACGTGCAAATGGAAAGGTAGAATAACCGGAGGGAAGTAGATGGAGATGTATAGTATTTTTAAAAGTAGATCAACGGGGGAGAGGTAGATGATAGTGTACATGGAAAGGAAGAATAATGGGCGAGTAAAAGATATAGTGCGTGTATGGAAACGCAGACTAAATCGAGATGATACTTTTGTGTGGAAAGAACTGAATACAGGTAAGGGGATGTGTAGTGAAGCGCAGATAAATGAAATGAGGTAGGTTATGTATGTGTATAGAAAGATAGAAGCCACTGTATGTGAATGGAAGAATATATTCACCTTTGCGTCTTTTGTTAAAGATGTAAATTAGAACTGACGAAGCGGAAAGGTTAGGGGATGAAAGGGAATGATGCTACTGTAATGATTAAGGTTTGAGTTGTAGTGGAGCTGAAGAGGAGATGAAAAATAACGAACATGAAAATTAGTTTTTATATTCACGGGGAACCATAATGTCAGTAGGGGGGTAATCAGGTTTGAGGAATGGATGAAAAAGTGACAAAATTGTTGGAATGAGTGCATGAGATGGGAAGGAAATTGTTTTAAATAAAAAATTGGATACATCAGTAGTGTGCTTGGTAGCCTATCAATTCTTGATTTCATGGATCTTCGTTCCCGAGGTTCTGTGCCAGACTGTGCCTCTTGGTTGATGACTTGGTCAAATAGACAAAAGTTGTACATGTTTCCGAATCATTATTCTTACATCAAAGGATGAAATCTATCAGCCAGAGCCGGGAGACTTCAGTGGGGCAATGAGGATATCGTATAGTATTTTATTGGGTTCAGTACCTACTCCAGCTTCAAAGGTTTTGTGTCAGCAGAAGCTGGAGTTAATATTGCTTGGGAATTTTCTTCTCTTAAGATGGTCTATCTCACAGAGAGGAATAAAATGCTAACGAAAGGTGTAATGTGAGCAGAAGTGAGGAGGGAATAGAAGCTAACAATGGGGAGGTAAAGAAAAAGTGTTTACGAGAAACGTATGAGGCAATGAAATTCTTAAGGAGAGATGAACGAGGAGAATGGCTTATGAGAGACGAACGAGGTGATAAAACGTTTAGGGGAAAAATAAATGAGGTGATGAAAGGGTTATGGAGAGACAAGCTAGGTGAAAATACATAAGAAAAGAATGAGGAGAAATACTGCAGATACTAAGAGAAATGTTTAATGAATGAGAAACATCTCGAGGAAATAAGGAGTAAACAGCGAGAAAGGAGAAAGGCTTGAGGGAGAGATTGACAGGAGAAAATGGGTGGAGAAGAAAGTTGTGAAAGTGCAGTTTGGGAGACTTAGTAGTGGTGATTGTGGGCACTGAACGTCGTAGATATTGTCGTCCTGACTCTCGAGAGCCACATCTCATCTGTTTTGTCCCGGAGACAGAGGCCTGTTCCACACGACACCTCCACATTGACTGCAACCCGTACACAACGAGCGCCTTCTTTTCCAACTGTTGTGATGCAGTTCAGATGGGCTTGTGAGGTCTCTAGGGAGACCTAATTATATGGTCACACCTGCCTTAGCAAATGTCGGGTAGTCACGCCCACGTCTGAGGTCTTTTTGTTCTTAACAGCGTCAGACCTCGGCGTCAGGTCGTAACACGTGGTACATACACCATTGGGGAGGGGGTACTTTGACTACGATATAAGCCCAGGGAAGAGCGGGGCAAAGAGGTTGTTGGTGACAGGTCCGTCGAGCGAGAGCTCTGGACAGCCGCGTGTGTAGTGGACCACGCATTGGGAATCTCGGGTCAGCTGGTCGGTGAATTAAGAGTGAGTACTAGTCCGTGTTACTGATAACATCTACCCTTCCCCCCTGGTAATAAGTCTCATAGGTCAATTGTTATATTGTGTAAATTTCCATCATGATATGTTGTATTCTAGCCCTTTTATGTTATTAAGTAAACTATAGCCATAGTTCCCATTTTTATTTGTACCTTCATATGCTATTCCCTATTTTGTTAAGCACTGGGATATACAGGAGACGTGCTCACTCGCTGGGATACCTCCGGTAGAGTGGGTAGAGGTCTCACACTGTTTCGTCGACGAAGTTTCTCTGTTAACAGACGTTACCCTCCCGTTTATGACATTGACAATTAACTATACGTAAATCTAGTATTATGAAGGTTAGGTTAGCCTAGCAGAGCCTAGTTACTATTTCATTCTTCCGTAAATACTTGCATATGTTGTCGCAGTGATGGCCCGTGCTATCCTCTCCAGTGCAAGAATATACCTAGTTGGAAGAATCTAATTATATCCTTCACTGTTTAGTGGCTTGATAGTTTTAGGACTGACCTGCAACAGGTGTCAACCTTATACCTTCCTTAAGTATGTGTTTATATATGTATGTATCATATTTCATATGGCTTTGGAAACTAGCTTCGGAAATTATTTCGCTGTTGTTTTTTATCTGAAGGTAACGACTACGAAATCAATTACACTTTCTTGTGAAAAGGAAATAGAATCGCTCATGCTTGCAAACCTTAAACGTTGGCGGAAAATTCGAGTTTGATAATATCTTTTCCGTTTATACACCTTTATTAGCAGCGTTGGGCGAGTACGTTGAACCACGGAACGAATTGGTTGTTAAAACACTGATTAATTAAATTAAGCACCAGGGAATTCGAAAAGGTGCCAGAATGGGAAGGTATTGGCATTCGTTTTCTGAAGACAAAATATATTTTATTTTCATTATTAGCTATATCTTTTACCCAACACTTGAATGGTTCCATCATTAATACTGCTGGGTATGATGTTATGAATTACACATACGACACACTTTGTTTTGAAAATATAAGATACCCAGGTGTTGTGCATGTCTAATGCGTCAGCTTGTGAGCATTACATACTATTAATGTAGAGATTTACACTAGGACTAGAGTTTTCTTATGCATAATTTTTCGCCTGCATGTGACCTACAACAGTCACCTACACAGTCTCTCGTATTTTTACTGCAAGGTGGACAGGGACAGCAGGGATGTAAGGAACTTGTCCAACAGTGAGGCCTGGTCATGGACTGGGGCGCGGAGGCGTTGATCCCGGAACACCCTCCAGGTATACAGTTTTGCTTTGCCTAAGAATCGAATCTGTGACTGTACGGTTGTGACCCAAGAATAACAACTGCATGGGGATCTGTAAAGTAAGCTGCTAGGGGAAGCAGAAATAATTGGGATGGGCATTAGCAAGCCCTACACGTATCTCGTGTTCAGCTGTGATGGTACCTACGGATGTTAATTGAAATTTACAGCAGATTGCGCTGCGGAAATTACGCTGTACATCTGTATGAGATTTGTTTTCCTCACAGAGACTTACGACACTTACGGGCCTTGTAACAGCTCTTCGTCTTCATATAGTTGTTCTTCTACGTTAATGTATGCCTTCCATTAGGCATGCTTTTTCTATGTTGAGGTGTACAAGTACATTTTACGTGTAGTTAATTTTTTAAAGTGCACAACTGTATATATCAGGTTTGCGTTCATTAATTTTGTCTAGAGAATTTGTGTTTGCGTTTTGTAAATGCAGATGTTATGAATTGAGGAAGATGTGTGTGTTTGTACTTGTTTTAGGGCATTGGGCATATTATCATTGTAAACATGGATTACATTCTGATATATTTTGCACACGACATTGGTTGGTTTACACTGAGACAATATGTGCTACATATTTATTTCTGTGTTGCTGTTAATAATTAAAATACTTCGGAAAAGGTTGACTCTTATACGTAATTTGTATGTTGGCAAATTTGTGACTGTTTTGATTCTTTAAAATACCACTGCACTCTTCCTTTTCTTATCCTTTTCCTGACTTATTTTCCTATATTATACACCCTTTTGATTCCCGTTGCAGCCCTCCGTATCCTATCCCACCTTTAAACCTGTACCCTTCCCCGTCCGCCCGGCGCCTCAGTTGCCCCTTTCCCCCTTTCACCCCTTTCCCCCTTTCCCCCCTTTCGTCACAATCCCACATACTCCCTTCCCTACCTCATTTCCCTCAGACTTCTTTTCCAAAGCAAGTGAGAGTGCAGCTCAACAGCATATCCGTGTCCCTTAAGAACGAATGACAAATATGATCGTAGATTTGCGTTGCTGAATAAAGGGTTGAACATATTTTTGAGCAAACCATAATCCACTCTTGCCTTTGTGAAGTTACAGCCCTAGAATTCAATTCATATTCATGTACTAGAAAATAAACTAATCGCGAGACAAGATGCTTGTTAATTCCAAGACCAATTACGCACGTGCGTTAATTTGAGTATAAAAGTTTTGGGAACACTGAAGTTACAATTAAATTTTAATGGCACGAAAGAGTGTTTCAAGATTAATGTGGGGAATAAATGCAGTTATTTGTCACGCGTTCAATAAACAAATAAAAATGATTTAGCACAAGAGAATTTCATTTTTTTGCACATACCGAAGGACAGGAATGCCAACATGATAGTGAAGAGGAATATTTGACTATGTGTTTGTGAGGGGCGTCAGTACACACTTGACCTGGCACTGAATAAAACAGTGAAAAGCGTGGAAAATGAGTTGGAAGGATAAACAGTATAATAATAATAATAATGATAGTGGTAATCATAATAATTATAGGATGAAGAAGATGAGGATAGGATGGAGGAGATCAGAATAATATAAACTTCAGAAAATAAAGGTGTTTGTGTGTGCAACAGGTTTCGAGACATTTAGTCACCAACTGGCTTGGTAAAGAACCATTTATCCAATAATCAATACATCCATACAACATTTTATCCATGCATCAACAGGACTGCTCTCACTCGCACCCACCCACCCACTCACCTAACCTCAAGGGTACGAGAGCAAAACAACTCACTTTGTCTTGTTTACCCATCTGGTTGTGGTGGCGGCTGTGTGTGTGTGTGTGTGTGTGTGTGTGTGTGTGTGTGTGTGTGTGTGAAGGACGGCTATATGGAGATGAATGGGTTGTGGTGGTTGCGTTGAGGGATGGGTTGTGGTGGCTGCTGTGTGGAGGATGGAATGTGGTGGTTGCTGTGTGTGGATGATAGGTTGTGGCGGTTAATGTGTGTAGAAGGGATGTAGTGGTTGTTGCGTGTGGAAGATGGGTTGTGGTGATGGTGACTGTGTGGAGGATAGGATGTGGTGGTTCCTGTGTGTGGAGGATGTGACGTGGTGGAGGATGGGATGTAGTGGTTGCTGTGTGTGGAGAATGGGTTGTGGTGGTGGTGGTTACTGTGTGGAGGATGGGATGTAGTTGCTGGTTGTGGAGGATGGCTTGTGGCGGTTACTGTGTATGGAGGATGGGATATGGTGGTGGCTGTGTATAGGCGAAATTGGTTACTTGAGGTGCTGGCTCTTTGTGTGTTGGGGGGTGGGATGTTTTTGGTGAGTGCGTGAAGAGTCTGTAGTGGTTCCGGTTGTGTGGAGGCGAACTTGATTGTGGTGGTGGTTGTGTTTGCCATTAGGAAGTGAACTTTTTTTATTTAGCAAAATTTAATGTTATGGTGGTGTGATTTTTGTGTTAAGGAGCGAATGGCATGTTGATGGTCGTCGTGAAGGTTGTTTAGAGGGATGGGATTATGATGTTGCTATTTTTAAGGGAAAAAATTATTTGATGTTTTTGAAAGGTGGTTTAGTTGTTTGTGGTTGTGGTAATGATGGCTGTGGCAGTAGGGATGATGCGAGCAGCAGCTTCACTTGATTTACAGGACCTGCGAAGGGGGGCGATATTTATCAAAATTTACATTAATTTGTATATTTAGAAGTAATGCACGACTTGTGTTATCTCATGTATTTGAATGAGCTTGAAACGCAGCTGCTGCTTAGTCCCAGAACGAGTCATCCTATAACTAATACCCACCTCAGCAGACACTTTCGCTGACGAAGTCAATACCACCACCGCCCCCTGAGGACTAGGATGGTTTTTTAAGAGTGCGTGATTGTTTATTTATTCTTTGAAGTTGATACCTGCCTACCTGGAGGGTATTCTGGGGATCAACGCCCCCGCGGCCCGGTCCACGACCAGGCGTCCTGATGGATCAGGACCTGATCAACCAGGCTGCTATTGCTGGCCGCACGCAGTCCAACATACGAACCACAGCCCGGCTGAACCGGAACCAACTTTAAATATCTGCCCAGCTCCTTCTTGAAGGCAGCCAGGGGTCTATTGGTAATTCCCCTTATGCATGGTGGGACGTTGTTGAACAGTCTTGGGCCCTGGACATTTATTGTTTTCTTTTGTCAGCATAGTTGCTGATCCCCGTATATGTGTTGCATAGCGTATTATAGTACCATCCATGTGCTTTATATAGAAGATCCCTATTAGGCCTGTGACTGTGTGACGTCACGGGATGCAGCGTGGGTGAGTGGCGAGCTGCCTCTTTCTCACTCGACGGACCACCTACGAACAGGCAAGAACACGGCAGGCCTGGGCTCCCACCTCTCATCCACAGTTTGACAATATATAGTGTTACCATCCAACAAGGTGTTTACCTTCAACCCTCGTATCTCCTTAAGAACCCCTACGACAAATTGGTGGCAACGGAGGGCCTGTAATTCTGATGATTACAGCGATTTCTGGAGATAAATTTCTACTGAGCCGGCCGCCATCTTGTGACTAGGCCTGCCGAGCAGGGTAACGCTCGACCTACCTCAAGCCAGCCAGCTACCCCCGCAAGCGTCTACCAGCCTCTACATTATTTACTGGTCAGTCTCTTTGTTAGTGTTTATCTGCTTATTTGCATCACTCCCGAGGGGTTGACCCGAGTTTGCAAAGTAAGCCAAGCCAGCAACCAGTCTGTGGTGAAGGAGTCAGTCAGCCTAGCCTACTCCATCCAGCTTTTGCCTGCCAAGCCAGCTTTCCACCCCTGCTGTGCTCATCGTGAGAAGTTATCAAGCCATTCTGTGTGAAGGGTTAAGATAAGCCAAGCCAGCCAGCAACTAACCCAGGTGACTAATCCAGTACTCAAGCAGACCACGTGGGTACAGTCTTCTCATCGCTTTGTGCTTCAAGTTCTAGCCATTCTGAGTGCTTTTTCATCCCTGTGGTATTTTGTGGGTTTGTTTTTAAGCCAGTCGGCTTAGAAATATTTTCGCGCCAGTGAGGGTGTCCCCAGTGAGGCTTACGTCGTTCATCCCATAGGCCCACTCACCACGCGGTCTCGCCCTTGCCCGGCCCCAGCCGCCTCACTCAGCCACTCACCCATGCTGCATCCCGTGACTTCACACAGTCACAGGCCTAATAGTGATCTTCTATATAAAGCACATGGATGGTACTATAATACGCTATACAACACATATAAGGGGATCAGCAACTATGCTGGCACTTTCTTAGTGTACCAATTGTGCCCCTATTATTTATTGGGGGTATTTTGCACCGCCTGACCAGTCGTTTGCTTTCATAGTGAGTGATTTCTGTGTACAGATTAGGGACCATTCTTTCTAGGATTTTCCAAGTGTAGATGATATACATGTATCTCCTGCTAGCGTTCCAGCGAGTACAAGTCAGGTGCTTCCAAGTGTTCCCAGTAGGTAAGGTGTTTGACGGAAATTACATGTGCAGTAAAGGTTCTCTGTACATTCTCTAGATCTGCAATTTCACCTGCTTTGAATGGAAATATTAAAGTATTGGTTTGGCATCTCTTACTTTGAACGTTCTCATTATCCATCTTATCATTTTCTTATCCAAGAAAATACAGGATATTATTCATTTTCTTGAGCCCATGTGGTGCAACAGCTAGTGTAGCTCGCGGAACACAGACTCACATATATATACAATGTGCCAAATAGGTAAAACTTGTCATTTAGCAAGAGCTCGTTTAAAATTAAGTCCTGTCCAAAATTTACTCTTATACGTTTAAAGATATATTTTTTCATTTATGTTAATGTAAAAATTAATAATTTTGTACCAAAAGAACCTTAGAAAACTTGCCTAACTTTATTATAACAAGCGCAATTTAATTTAGCCTAATCCAACTAAATATGTTTTAGATTAGTTTAAAATAATTTAATAAACAAACACATTGAAATATATTTTTGCGAAATCGCATACACAAATTTTCGCTTGCCTTATTCGGCAAGAAGAGTGTTGCTATTCGAGTCAAAATAGCAAGTTTTACCAATTCGGCACATTATATATATATATATATATATATATATATATATATATATATATATATATATATATATATATATATATATATATATATAGTTTACACATCAGTTATAAACAACTGTCACTGGATAAACAGAATGGTGGCCTGGAGGGCCCTACCGCGGCCCCTAAATTGAGTCCGACTCTAAAGTTTCAAGTACCCAGGCCTCTTAACAAGAAGGATTCGGAGGTAATGCTTTCCGTACTATATTCCGTCAGAGACGCTAGCTGTAACCCAACTGAGCTACTAGTATCGGCCCAGGAGCTTTAACAGTAGATCTATTCTTACCCCCCTCAGTGCCACTTGATTTCATAGACGATGTGGCATGGGGGGTTAAGATCTATATAGATGTTAAAGTTCCTGGGCTGAGAGAAGAGTTCAGCTGGGTTACAATTGGTGCCTCTGACAGCATGTAATGCAGAAAGTATTACCTCTGAATCCTTCATGTTAAAGGCCTGGGTAGTCGAGACTATAGACATAGAGCGTCGGACAGTTTACGGGTCTTGGGTCGCGTCCCCCGTCCACCCTTCTGTTTATCCATATGAATGAAAAGAAATTGGATATCCTAGCTCTAAGCGAAACAAAGCTGTAGGTGTTAGGAGAGTTTCAGTAGGAAGAAATATATGGGATTAGGTCTGGTGCTAGTGGAATTACCGACATTATGTTAATAAAAGAACACATGTGCAGCTAATGAGGCATTTTATTATGGCCGCAGTCACTAGAAATTTTAATAAATTATATGACAAATTAAACATTGAAGATGGGACAACATGATCATATTTCTAATTTTGTAAAACACACACACACACACACACACACACACACACACACACACACACACACACACACACACACACACACACACACACACACACACACACACACACATCCCAATAGGGTTGGAGACCCTTGGAGCATGGGGCAAGTGTGCTCTAAAATTCCTCAAAGAGCTGGGTGAAAAAGCTCATCATAGAAACCAAGGACCACAGGGCGACCAGCTTCCTCTTTCAGAGACTCAGTGTTGCGATCCAGAAAGGAAATGCCTGCAGCATTCTGGGAACGCGGCCCACCGCCGGGGAGCTGGACGAAGTATTCGAGATGTAGCTCTGAGTTACCTATGTTGTTTTACTTTGTATTGTATCTTTGTGAATGTTTTGTCAGTGTGTGTTTTACAGGAGAGATGGGACACAGCAACAAGGGGACACAGTTGGAAGTTAAAGACACAGATGAATCACAGGGATGTTAGGAAGTATTTCTTCAGCCACAGAGTAGTCAGGAAGTGGAATAGTTTGGGAAACGATGTAGTGAAGGCAGGATCCATACATAGTAAAGCTTTAAGCAGAGGTATGATAAAGCTCACGGTTCAGGGAGAGTAACCTAGTAGCGATCAGTGAAGAGGCGGGGCCAGGAGCTCGGACTCGACCCCTGCAACCTCAACTAGGTGAGTACACATACACACACACACACACGATACAGGCCAAGTGTCTATCGACACGTCCCTTTGGCAACTAGGTGAGTACACACGCACCCACGCACACGCGCGCACCCGTTAACGCAGGGACACAAGCGTTGGTGAACCCAAGCACGCACATGGATATGCTCTAGCCTGGAGACGAGGAAGACAGGAAGCCGACCCCTAATCAGATATGTAAAGAAATCTGAGACCATCCGAAAGTTGGCGATGAAATTCAGATAGGAAATGAGTGGCATGAGCTACGAGGAGATTCATGTAATTCAACCTAACAACCGTAGAAGAGACGAGGAGCAGGTGGAAGGGTGATACTGGGTGGTACGGTACTCAGAGGTGCTGGGCGGCAGGAGAAAGTTAACGTAACAGGTAAAGATTTTCGGGGATAACTAGGCATTTATACGCAGATTACGGCTTGTGTACGGTACTCTCTAATATAATTATACGCCTGTGGATCTCTTATAGATGTTAATTACCCTCTGCGGGCGATTCAAAGATGTGCCAGGGTCGAGGAGAAGGAAATGGTAATATTATTAGAAGAATAGGGGTAGGAGGGGGGGGAGGATGCAAGGGCAGACTGACATAGATTTTGAGTTGATTGATTTTTTTTATTGACGTGTTCTGTTCCCGTTCTAGGCGAGCTGTTGTTGTGGTGCATCGTCAGATTGATCGTCGCCCCATCTACTGTAGCCCAAAAAAGAGAGAGCGGTGTTTTTTATGTGGTTGAACAGCTTACACGCGCAATCGCTCAATGCCAAGGGCGGGAATTAGTGCGAGTCAAGCTGGATTGAAAAACGTATGTGTGTATATGTGTTTGTATGTGTGTGTGTTTGGTGTATGTGTTTGTATGTCTGTCTCGCCTCGCCATTTTGTGGTTGCAGGGTTAGATATTTAGCTCTGACCCGGTCTCATCACCGACCACAACTTCCCCGCTTACCTCTGTTTTCTGCTGTCCTCTGCTTTCTATAACTTATCCTTGCTCCTTTGGACTGGGAGAGGTAGTGGTCTTATGAGGGAAAGTTTGCGGGGTGAGCCTTGTACTGGGAGGTACCTTTCGAATGTGTGTGTGTGTGGAGAGAGATAATGAGCGTGTATTTACCTAGTAAAGGTCGATTCTCAGCTCCTCGTCCCAGCCTTTCAGTATCTCGCGAACCATTACACTAAATTCCCGTCCTCCTGCTGCCTGTCATATCTCTTCGTGAAACTGTGTAAGAAATATGTCTCCATATTTACCTCGAACAGTCGTTTCACTTTCCAACCGCCCTCAGACTGAAGAAGTACTTCCTGGTGTTTCCTGACGTCCCTCATTTATATTGAAGGGGGTTATGATGGGATGACAGAGGAGTTTATACTGGTTATGTGATATCCATATAGATTGCAGTATAATTATGTTTCAGATAATTTATAACTCCTAGCGGATGTAACGAATTATCTTCAAATTGAGGTAATCCAGAGTACGAGTATTACATTAATTAGTGTCATCACATAGCTTTTGAAAAGAAATAAAGGTTGCGATAAAAACTTTTATAAATGCACCTCAGCATGATTACCTGTGTATATATTAATATTTCATCTGTCTGAAAACTGATTTTAATTATAGGACATCAGATAAAGAGAAAACCACATGTCAACGGAAACAGAGATGAGGGAAGATGTGTTCTGTCTGTTCAAGTTGATCTCCACCTGAGATTCAGCAGATCTCTTGAAGAATATCTCTCCTGGAGGTTGTAAAACATAGCTACCCTTGTGTGTGGGTTTCTTTTCCGTGTTTTTTTTTTTTTTTTTTTTTGTATTGACAAGTGTTTATCACACATTAATGTTTGTACATATGAAACCTTTTAAATTCAAGGTCACGTCACTGGTTTTAAAAAAAAAATTAAAGAAACATGCATGAAATAGGTTAGGTAATTTATGAAGGTGGGAAGGAAACTGCTTGTACCGAAGTAGTAGAGTATTGTGTTGAGTGATTAGAGCAGCGGAAGCGGGATCTGCTGTGTGACTGGTGTATGTAGATAACGTTGGTGTAATTATTAACAATATGGAGTTACCTAACCGACGCTCCGCTGCATGATTGGCAAGCTTGATAACTAATGGTTAAGAGCTTTTATTAACTCTCCCTCCCCTCACCCTACTCTCACTTTTTTTTTTTCTCTCTCTCTCTCTCTCTCTCTCTCTCTCTCTCTCTCTCTCTCTCTCTCTCTCTCTCTCTCTCTCTCTCTCTCTCTCTCTCTCTCTCTCTCGCACACACCCACCCACTTATGCTGTCATATTCCGTGTTTTATTTTTTTTTTGGGGGGGGGGAGGTATGGTTGATTGAATATATAAAACCTGTGAAAAATAAGGTTACCAACAGTGATCCTTTCCTCACCTAGGCTACCTGAGGCTTATCGAGGATTGTTCGGGGATAATTGCCTTCACGGCCTGGTCCAGTACCGAGCCTCCTTGTTGGAAGCCTGATCAGTGATACTGTTGGTGCTTGCTTTACGCATTCCGACGTGAGCAGCACAATCTGAATGATCAGGAACTCTTTTAAGGAATTTGTCACCTTCCTGTCGTTTCCTTGTTGCCCTACAGTGAGCTAAAGCTGTCAAACAGGAAATATTATCTGGTTGTTCAGAACCTGGAGTAGTGATGATGGTAGCTGAAATATGAAGACACGATTTTGCTTTGTCCCGCCTGTAAAACACAATAAGCAACCCATCTTCATACAAAGCCTGACAAGAGTTAGAGATTTAAACGTTGTTTGGGTCATAGTATATGTGCCGTGGCCGTTTTTAATAATTTGTTCATTTGTGTTTAAATATACGTGACGCACTCTATCCATAATGACCTACAAATAAAAAAAATGTAACAGCAGAAAACGTTCAGATTTTGTTGCTGGGAATCGCTTGTGGAACAGAAAGGTGCAAAATGCGAGGCAGCTGACACTATCTCTACCAGATGCATCATGCAGCCGTGGCTAGTTCGTCAGGGGCGCTGTAAGCGATTTCTTGTAAGACTTTCATTCTCCTAGTTATTATATTTGGGGAGGCAAGGCTCTTTATTACTCAGAAACCCTAGTTAATTTTTTTTCATAAATGCAACTTGATCCAGTCAGTCTTCCGCAACAGTGGCAGCGGGATGTGAAAATAAAGTTAAGATTACCAGGTAGAAGCACGGGGGTCACGCCCTAGGCTACACTTGATTCTCCCCATTCTGCCTGTCACCTTAGCCTCCAGAGCTTATCAGATAGAGAGAGAAGAGATATTCTGCGCTTGTCTCTTTAACCACACATAACGCGCAGTCTTGGCTAGAGTTTCAGCTGTATTAAGCATTCAAGTGAGAGAGGAGGAATATACACTGTCCTCATGAGGAGGGATCTACACTGTCCTCATGAGGAGGGATCTACACTGTCCTCATGAGGAGGGATCCACACTGTCCTCATGAGGAGGGATCTACACTGTCGTCATGAGGAGGGATCTACACTGTCCTCACTGCAGAAAAGCTTTGAATAATAAATAAACAAGTTAGTGACCAGTGTATACTAGTTCACAGTTAGACCGAAAACATTCGAGTTATATTCTTGTTTATGAATGTGATTTCTTCTTATAGATAACCCATACGGTCGGTATATGGTTCAATGTGTATGTGTGTGGACCCACATGGAAAAAATCTTTTAACTGTCACCCTGACTGCACAGTGTGTAGTACAGCGTAATGTACGAGGAAAGTTTCTATCAGTTCTCATTCTGACTACACAGTGTGTGGTGTAATGTAGGAAGAAAGTTTCTGCCAACTCTCATTGTGACTGCAAAACACAGATGACATTCTCTAAAATGATTTCGCTTTTTACAGCTATGTTTTCATGTTGCTGGATCAGATGCTGCAAGATTAATCGAGGGATGAGTTGCATGATGAAGATTTATTGCAATTTTGCATGTTATTGGAGTGTTCATTTCTTTACACTTATTCATGGTATTACTGTGGGTTTATATGCATATATGATGACAATGAACTAATATAAAAAAATATAAATATATATATATATATATATATATATATATATATATATATATATATATATATATATATATATATATATATATATATATATATATATATATATATATATATATATATATATATATGTCGTGCCGAATAGGCAGAACTTGCGATCTTGGCTTAAATAGCAACGCTCATCTTGCCATATAGGACAAGTGAAAATTTGTGTATACCATAATTTCGCCAAAATCATTCTGAACCTAACTAAAAAAATATATTTGATTGTGTTTGTTTCGTACTAAATTATTGTAAATGTATTTAAAATATATTTAGTTGGGTTAGGCTAAAATAAATTGCTCTTGTTATAATAAGGTTAGGTAAGTTTTCTAAGATTATTTTGGTGCAAAATTAAAAATTTTTACATCAACATTAATGAAAAAAAATATATCTTTAAACGTATAAGAGAAAATTTCAGAAAGGACTTAATTTTAAATGAGTTCTTGCTAATTGACCAGTTTTACATATTCGGCACGACATATATATATATATATATATATATATATATATATATATATATATATATATATATATATATATATATACAGAATTCCAAGCGTTTTCGTGATTTCTCACATTATAAGGAGCTATAAAAATTTATATATTAAGTGCCCCTCGAAGAAAAAAGGGAAAGTATATGCAAGGAAATATTGCAGCCAGCAAGATTTGAACCTCGATCGACATCTCTCGAATGTAGCTAGTTCCCAGCATGACGCTTTAAACCACTGAGCTACAGATGTTTCCGTAGCGTTATTGAGTCATCTGTATCTAAGGTTGGGAGACAGCTACACTCATGGAAAGCTGTCGATCTGGGTTCGAATTCTGCTGGCTGCAGTATTTCTTTGTGTGTGTGTGTGTGTGTGTGTAAATCAATCGCAAGCTATTTCAGCAATGCAAAACAAGTCACTGGGGGATGGAAAACACTAGCTCTAGGCCTTTTGCTCTTCCGTGGTTCATCAGGAGCTGTGCAGTGCTGCAAGAGTTGCAACAGGTAGGTTGAGGAGAAAGATTCTCTCAGAGATAAGGATGTAACTCGTACATGGCCGGCATATATATATATATATATATATATATATATATATATATATATATATATATATATATATATATATATATGTGTGTGTGTGTGTGTGTGTGTCGTTCCAAATAGGTAAAGCTCGTCAATTAGTAGGAACTCATTTAAAATTAAGTGCTTTCTAAAATTTTCTCTTATACGTTTAAAGATATATTTTTTCATTTATGGTAATGTAAAAATTAATAATTTTGTACCCAAAGAACCTTAGAAAACTTACCTAATCTTATTATAGCAAGTGCAATTTAATTTTGCTTAATCCAACTATATATATTTTAGATAAGTTTATAGTAATTTAATAATAAACAAACACAATTAAATATATTTTTCACTTTAGGTTCAGAATGATTTTTGCGAGATTATTGCATACACAAATTTTCGCTTGCCTTATTCGGCATGAAGAGCGCTGCTATTTTAGCCAAAATCTCAAGGTTTACCTATTCGGCACGATATATATATATATATATATATATATATATATATATATATATATATATATATATATATATATATATATATATATATATAATATATATATATAATATATATATATATATATATATAATATATATATATATAATTATATATATATAATATATATATATATATATATATATATATATATATATATATATATATATATATATATATAATATATATATATATATATATATATATAATATATATATATATAATATATATATTTATTTTATTTATTTTTTTATTATCACACCGGCCGATTCCCACCAAGGCAGGGTGGCCCGAAAAAGAAAAACTTTCACCATCATTCACTCCATCACTGTCTTGCCAGAAGGGTGCTTTACACTACAGTTTTTGAACTGCAACATTAACACCCCTCCTTCAGAGTGCAGGCACTGTACTTCCCATCTCCAGGACTCAAGTCCGGCCTGCCGGTTTCCCTGAATCCCTTCATAAATGTTACTTTGCTCACACTCCAACAGCACGTCAAGTATTAAAAACCATTTGTCTCCATTCACTCCTATCAAACACGCTCACGCATGCCTGCTGGAAGTCCAAGCCCCTCGCACACAAAACCTCCTTTACCCCCTCCCTCCAACCCTTCCTAGGCCGACCCCTACCCCGCCTTCCTTCCACTACAGACTGATACACTCTTGAAGTCATTCTGTTTCGCTCCATTCTCTCTACATGTCCGAACCACCTCAACAACCCTTTCTCAGCCCTCTGGACAACAGTTTTGGTAATCCCGCACCTCCTCCTAACTTCCAAACTACGAATTCTCTGCATTATATTCACACCACACATTGCCCTCAGACATGACATCTCCACTGCCTCCAGCCTTCTCCTCGCTGCAACATTCATCACCCACGCTTCACACCCATATAAGAGCGTTGGTAAAACTATACTCTCATACATTCCCCTCTTTGCCTCCAAGGACAAAGTTCTTTGTCTCCACAGACTCCTAAGTGCACCACTCACTCTTTTTCCCTCATCAATTCTATGATTCACCTCATCTTTCATAGACCCATCCGCTGACACGTCCACTCCCAAATATCTGAATACGTTCACCTCCTCCATACTCTCTCCCTCCAATCTGATATTCAATCTTTCATCACCTAATCTTTTTGTTATCCTCATAACCTTACTCTTTCCTGTATTCACCTTTAATTTTCTTCTTTTGCACACCCTACCAAATTCATCCACCAATCTCTGCAACTTCTCTTCAGAATCTCCCAAGAGCACAGTGTCATCAGCAAAGAGCAGCTGTGACAACTCCCACTTTGTGTGTGATTCTTTATCTTTTAACTCCACGCCTCTTTCCAAGACCCTCGCATTTACTTCTCTTACAACCCCATCTATAAATATATTAAACAACCACGGTGACATCACACATCCTTGTCTAAGGCCTACTTTTACTGGGAAAAAATTTCCCTCTTTCCTACATACTCTAACTTGAGCCTCACTATCCTCGTAAAAACTCTTCACTGCTTTCAGTAACCTACCTCCTACACCATACACTTGCAACATCTGCCACATTGCCCCCCTATCCACCCTGTCATACGCCTTTTCCAAATCCATAAATGCCACAAAGACCTCTTTAGCCTTATCTAAATACTGTTCACTTATATGTTTCACTGTAAACACCTGGTCCACACACCCCCTACCTTTCCTAAAGCCTCCTTGTTCATCTGCTATCCTATTCTCCGTCTTACTCTTAATTCTTTCAATTATAACTCTACCATACACTTTACCAGGTACACTCAACAGACTTATCCCCCTATAATTTTTGCACTCTCTTTTATCCCCTTTGCCTTTATACAAAGGAACTATGCATGCTCTCTGCCAATCCCTAGGTACCTTACCCTCTTCCATACATTTATTAAATAATTGCACCAACCACTCCAAAACTATATCCCCACCTGCTTTTAACATTTCTATCTTTATCCCATCAATCCCGGCTGCCTTACCCCCTTTCATTTTACCTACTGCCTCACGAACTTCCCCCACACTCACAACTGGCTCTTCCTCACTCCTACAAGATGTTATTCCTCCTTGCCCTATACACGAAATCACAGCTTCCCTATCTTCATCAACATTTAACAATTCCTCAAAATATTCCTTCCATCTTCCCAATACCTCTAACTCTCCATTTAATAACTCTCCTCTCCTATTTTTAACTGACAAATCCATTTGTTCTCTAGGCTTTCTTAACTTGTTAATCTCACTCCAAAACTTTTTCTTATTTTCAACAAAATTTGTTGATAACATCTCACCCACTCTCTCATTTGCTCTCTTTTTACATTGCTTCACCACTCTCTTAACTTCTCTCTTTTTCTCCATATACTCTTCCCTCCTTGCATCACTTCTACTTTGTAAAAACTTCTCATATGCTAACTTTTTCTCCCTTACTACTCTCTTTACATCATCATTCCACCAATCGCTCCTCTTCCCTCCTGCACCCACTTTCCTGTAACCACAAACTTCTGCTGAACACTCTAACACTACATTTTTAAACCTACCCCATACCTGTTTATATCTTACCCTAACTGCCTCCTCTTTTAGTTTATAAACCTTCATCTCTCTCTTCCCTGATGCTTCTATTCTCCTTGTATCCCATCTACCTTTTACTCTCAGTGTAGCTACAACTAGAAAGTGATCTGATATATCTGTGGCCCCTCTATAAACATGTACATCCTGAAGTCTACTCAACAGTCTTTTATCTACCAATACATAATCCAACAAACTACTGTCATTTCGCCCTACATCATATCGTGTATACTTATTTATCCTCTTTTTCTTAAAATATGTATTACGTATAACTAAACCCCTTTCTATACAAAGTTCAATCAAAGGGCTCCCATTATCATTTACACCTGGCACCCCAAACTTACCTACCACACCCTCTCTAAAAGTTTCTCCTACTTTAGCATTCAAGTCCCCTACCACAATTACTCTCTCACTTGGTTCAAAGGCTCCTATACATTCACTTAACATCTCCCAAAATCTCTCTCTCTCCTCTGCATTCCTCTCTTCTCCAGGTGCATACACGCTTATTATGACCCACTTCTCGCATCCAACCTTTACTTTAATCCACATAATTCTTGAATTTACACATTCATATTCTCTTTTCTCCTTTCATAACTGATCATTTAACATTACTGCTACCCCTTCCTTTGCTCTAACTCTCTCAGATACTCCAGATTTAATCCCATTTATTTCCCCCCACTGAAACTCTCCTACCCCCTTCAGCTTTGTTTCGCTTAGGGCCAGGACATCCAACTTCTTTTCATTCATAACATCAGCAATCATCTGTTTCTTGTCATCCGCACTACATCCACGCACATTTAAGCAACCCAGTTTTATAAAGTTTTTCTTCTTCTCTTTTTTAGTAATTGTATACAGGAGAAGGGGTTACTAGCCCATTGCTCCCGGCATTTTAGTCGCCTCATACGACACGCATGGCTTACGGAGGAAAGATTCTTTTCCACTTCCCCATGGACAATAGAAGAAATAAAAAAGAACAAGAGCTATTTAGAAAAAGGAGAAAAACCTAGATGTATGTATATATATATATGCATGTGCGTGTCTGTGAAGTGTGACCAAAGTGTAAGTAGGAGTAGCAAGATATCCCTGTTATCTTAGCGTGTTTATGAGACAGAAAAAGAAACCAGCAATCCTACCATCATGTAAAACAGTTACAGGTTTTTGTTTCACAGTCATCTGGCAGGACGGTAGTACTTCCCTGGGTGGTTGCTGTCTACCAACCTACTACCTATATATATATATATATATATATATATATATATATATATATATATATATATATATATATATATACTATATATAATATTGATGTTTTGCATGTGACATCACGAGTTACTGATTCACCATATTAGACGTCAGGCTGGTATCTGATACACAGTGTTCTTCAACTCAACTGAGGTTTTTGTAGCTATCTTTCACACTGAAGATAAATATCCTGGCTTACTAGCTTTAAACACGGTGTTTGAAAAGTTTTCGACAGCGTGATTTATTACACACTGGAGATCGTCAGAGTTAATCGCATATGTTTATCAACAAAGTTCGCGCAGTTTTATGGCCAGTATGGTTAAAAAGTGTTAGCTGACTTTAGTCACGTATTTTCAAAAACTTTAATATGAAATCTACCTCTAGTGCAAACTTTGAGGTCCCATAGTCTCGGAAAATTAAATACGGTATAATGACTTCTTCGAAAGGTCTTGAGAGTTCTTCAGAAAGCACTTTGAATATTTTTGAATATTTTTCATCTATCACCGCATAATTTAATTTATTGGTACAGTTTTACTGAGAATTTAACACTCACATACAGTTGAAAAATATGTGGAAATATAATTTAGTAGTAGAGCGATGGAAAATCTGTTTCTTAAAGACACAGACACACACACACACACACACATACACACACACACACACACACACACACACACACACACACACACACACACACACACACACACACACACACACACACACACAAAGACAGGATGTTCCAGGGAGGAGACAGAAACAAGAGGTCACAATTGGAAGTTGAAGACACAGATGAGTCAGAGAGATATTAGGAAGTATTTCTTCAGTCATAGAGTTGTCAGGCAGTGGAATAGCCTAGAAAGTGATGTAGTGGAGGCAGGAACCATACATAGTTTTAAGACGAGGTTTGATAAAGCTCATGGAGCGAGGAGAGAGAGGGCCCAGTAGCAACCGGTGAAGAAGCGGGGCAGGAGCTAAGACTCGACTCCTGTAACCACAAATAGGTGAGTACACACACACACACACACACACACACACACACACACACACACACACACACACATACACATACACACACACACAGACACACACACACACACACACACACACACACACACACACACACACACACGCACACGCACACAAGGAGAGGTTAATGGAACTCGGTCTGATGTCACTATAGGACATAAGGACTAGGCTAATATAACAACATGCAAGATACTGAGGGGAATTGATAGGGTGAATAAGTACAGAGTGTTTGTGAGATGGGAACCAGGAACACGAGGGCACAGCTGAAAGTTGAAAATTCAAATGTGTCACAGGGATGTTAGGAAGTATTTCTTTAGTTTTGGAGTTGTCAGGAATTGGAATAATCTGGAGAGTGAAGTAGTGGAAGCAAGTTCCATAAATAGCTTTGAGAAGAGGTATGACAAAGATCATGGAGCAGGGAGAGAGTGAATTAGTATCGACCAGTAAAGAGGCGGGGCCAGGAGCTATGACTCGACCCCTGCAACCACATATGGGTGAGTACACTGTGTGTGCGTGTGGATGGGGGAAGCTGTGAATTTCTAAGTAACTTCTTCACATGGGCAAGACTATAATCTCTTACCTGTAAGTGTGTAATCATTCAAGATATATAAGACGTTTTGCGGTGATGGTGATGACAGATGGGAGTTGTGTCCTGTGGTTTAAAAACACTAATGACTCTCATTTTTGTCAGTGTGCCTGTGTGCTGGCCGACTCGGAGTCCCGGGGCCATCCTTAAGCAACCACAAAAACTGCTTAAATTCATTTGCTTGGTCAGTAGAGGCTTTTTCGTCTGCTCTCTTGCTCAGTGGAAGATCTTCCAGTCACTGACTTAGACACTCACTGCTGTTTCAGTCACACTTGTGGTTTCTTGAGTCTCGCTGGGTGCTAGTGGTGGGTTTGGCAAGTTTTTAACGAGGGTGTAGTAATGCGGTACACAGTATTGCTCTAGAAGCCTCTGGAAGCATTCCGTTATGCTTTACTGTGAACGATGGGTCTACCGTGGACGACCCATCAGCACGCTTTGTTGAACCTTCGTGTTGATGTGTTTGTGTCTAGCGCTCCTCGTCACTTATCTCCATCCTTAACCCTTTCGTTCTTATTTTCTTCCTCTCTCATTCTTACCTCTCCTCCTTCTTTCATTCGTACCTTGCCTTCTTCTTAGCTTACCTCCTTCCCCTCATTCTTACCTCCTTCCTCTCATCCTTACCCAGCCTTCTTCCCGCATTCTTACCTTGCCTCATTTCCTCATTCTTAACTTTACCACTATCCTCTCAGTCTTACACCCACTTCCCTCATTATTGCCTCATTCCTTCATTCATTTACCTTATCTCCTTCCTTCCCTCAGTTTTGCCTCCTTCCTCATTCTTATCTCGCCTCCCTCGTTGTTGTTGCAGTTACGTTTACAAATGCAGTCACATTTGCACATTGAACATACGTTTGTAGTTGCAGTCACGTTTGCGACCGAAACTTACGTTTACAGCAGCAGTAATGTTTGTAAATGCATTCACATTCGCTTTCCAGTGTTGGTATAGTTGGTAGTGACGACTGCAAACTTAGTTGTGAAATACTGCGCACTGTCTTGTTAGTCGTAGGGATAAGCCAGCCAAAGTCCTTTATTTTTTTACTTTAGTGGGAGTGTTATATTTAATGTTTGCGTTGCACATGTTGAAAAATGGTCATTGCACGTGTCTTGTTTATAAATCGTCGTTTCAAATGTTTTGTTCATAAGTCGGCTGCGTAAATCTTTTGTTTATATTCCATCGTTGTAAATGCTTCGTTTTAAAGTCGTCATCGTATTTTTCTATAAGTCATTGTTGCAGGATACTTATCAGAATATTTTTGTAAATGCCAGATATTTTTAATGCATATAATTACAAGATTTAAGTTCTATACATTCATTATTCCTATCGTTATTGTCTGAATGTGTCAATAATTTACTACACTTCATTTGTTATTTTATATTAGGTTAAGTAAATCTATATGTACTGTACGTATATTTAATCGAAATAAGCAGATTTTAAATACACATCGGGTAGTAGGATATCTCCTTTAAATTAATAAACTTAATATCATATTTTTCACGGATGGTATTTATGGAGGAGCTGCAGTAGTAGGAAGGGGTGGTGAGGGAGCAGTGTGAGGTAGCCATTGAGTGTAGTTATGGTGATAATAGTGATGCTGTTATGGTGCACTTGTATAACAGGCAGCCCCGGTGCACTCTGGACACTCGACCCGAAACAGTGCTTCTTGAAGCCCTTAATTCCAACATAACCACTGACTAACCTCAGTTTAACAGGCACGTAAGTTCCCCCGTCTTCTAATAACTTGTTCATTTTTCCACTGTAATCTACCTTATCCATAATTACAAAGCAAATGCGCTAGTAATTATGGACAGAGTAGATTATAGTGGAAAAATGAACATGTTATTAGAAGACGGGGAAACTTACGTGCCCCTTAAGTCTGTGATACAGGGAAGGACCCGCATCTACCTTACGTTATGGACAAGGTTTGGACCGCTTCATTCTTTAAGATAATCTGTACTTGTTTTTGCACGTGTCTTCAGTTTCACCAGTTTTGTTAAGGTCTAAACCCATAAGGGTAATTTGGCTTAATGATTGGCGAAGGCTCGATCCTCCATCCGCTAAACGCTAGACATACGAGATTGCTTTGAGAAATTTGTGTACATCCAACCTTTCATTATTACTTGTTTTTCAGGCTCAAAGACTGAAATAATTGACGAGTTTTAGGGTCGAGTAAAAGGCTTATATTATATGTTTTTGCAAATTTGCAACGCGCATTTGACTGTCGCTTACTTACTCTTGGAACAATGAATACATCTTAACAACTGACTTGGTACTTCAAAAACGATTTGGAATTTTAAGTACGGTGCAAAATTAAAAAATTGTCCGCAACAGGTAAGTTGTGGCTTGTGGTCTTGACGATTTTTTTTTTTAGAAATTATATCAGTACGAACTGTTCAAATCTGTTTGTCTGTCTGTCTCTGTCTCTGTCACTCTCTCTCTCTCTCTCTCTCTCTCTCTCTCTCTCTATATATATATATATATATATATATATATATATATATATATATATATATATATATTTTTTTTTTTTTTTTTTTTTTTTTTTTTTATCACACCGGCCGATTCCCACCAAGGCAGGGTGGCCCGAAAAAGAAAAACTTTCACCATCATTCACTCCATCACTGTCTTGCCAGAAGGGTGCTTTACACTACAGTTTTTAAACTGCAACATTAACACCCCTCCTTCAGAGTGCAGGCACTGTACTTCCCATCTCCAGGACTCAAGTCCGGCCTGCCGGTTTCCCTGAATCCCTTCATAAATGTTACTTTGCTCACACTCCAACAGCACGTCAAGTATTAAAAACCATTTGTCTCCATTCACTCCTATCAAACACGCTCAAGCATGCCTGCTGGAAGTCCAAGCCCCTCGCACACAAAACCTCCTTTACCCCCTCCCTCCAACCCTTCCTTGGCCGACCCCTACCCCGCCTTCCTTCCACTACAGACTGATACACTCTTGAAGTCATTCTGTTTCGCTCCATTCTCTCTACATGTCCGAACCACCTCAACAACCCTTCCTCAGCCCTCTGGACAACAGTTTTGGTAATCCCGCACCTCCTCCTAACTTCCAAACTACGAATTCTCTGCATTATATTCACACCACACATTGCCCTCAGACATGACATCTCCACTGCCTCCAGCCTTCTCCTCGCTGCAACATTCATCACCCACGCTTCACACCCATATAAGAGCGTTGGTAAAACTATACTCTCATACATTCCCCTCTTTGCCTCCAAGGACAAAGTTCTTTGTCTCCACAGACTCCTAAGTGCACCACTCACTCTTTTTCCCTCATCAATTCTATGATTCACCTCATCTTTCATAGACCCATCCGCTGACACGTCCACTCCCAAATATCTGAATACGTTCACCTCCTCCATACTCTCTCCCTCCAATCTGATATTCAATCTTTCATCACCTAATCTTTTTGTTATCCTCATAACCTTACTCTTTCCTGTATTCACCTTTAATTTTCTTCTTTTGCACACCCTACCAAATTCATCCACCAATCTCTGCAACTTCTCTTCAGAATCTCCCAAGAGCACAGTGTCATCAGCAAAGAGCAGCTGTGACAACTCCCACTTTGTGTGTGATTCTTTATCTTTTAACTCCACGCCTCTTGCCAAGACCCTCGCATTTACTTCTCTTACAACCCCATCTATAAATATATTAAACAACCACGGTGACATCACACATCCTTGTCTAAGGCCTACTTTTACTGGGAAAAAATTTCCCTCTTTCCTACATACTCTAACTTGAGCCTCACTATCCTCGTAAAAACTCTTCACTGCTTTCAGTAGCCTACCTCCTACACCATACACTTGCAACATCTGCCACATTGCCCCCCTATCCACCCTGTCATACGCCTTTTCCAAATCCATAAATGCCACAAAGACCTCTTTAGCCTTATCTAAATACTGTTCACTTATATGTTTCACTGTAAACACCTGGTCCACACACCCCCTACCTTTCCTAAAGCCTCCTTGTTCATCTGCTATCCTATTCTCCGTCTTACTCTTAATTCTTTCAATTATAACTCTACCATACACTTTACCAGGTACACTCAACAGACTTATCCCCCTATAATTTTTGCACTCTCTTTTATCCCCTTTGCCTTTATACAAAGGAACTATGCATGCTCTCTGCCAATCCCTAGGTACCTTACCCTCTTCCATACATTTATTAAACAATTGCACCAACCACTCCAAAACTATATCCCCACCTGCTTTTAACATTTCTATCTTTATCCCATCAATCCCGGCTGCCTTACCCCCTTTCATTTTACCTACTGCCTCACGAACTTCCCCCACACTCACAACTGGCTCTTCCTCACTCCTACAAGATGTTATTCCTCCTTGCCCTATACACGAAATCACAGCTTCCCTATCTTCATCAACATTTAACAATTCCTCAAAATATTCCTTCCATCTTCCCAATACCTCTAACTCTCCATTTAATAACTCTCCTCTCCTATTTTTAACTGACAAATCCATTTGTTCTCTAGGCTTTCTTAACTTGTTAATCTCACTCCAAAACTTTTTCTTATTTTCAACAAAATTTGTTGATAACATCTCACCCACTCTCTCATTTGCTCTCTTTTTACATTGCTTCACCACTCTCTTAACCTCTCTCTTTTTCTCCATATACTCTTCCCTCCTTGCATCACTTCTACTTTGTAAAAACTTCTCATATGCTAACTTTTTCTCCCTTACTACTCTCTTTACATCATCATTCCACCAATCGCTCCTCTTCCCTCCTGCACCCACTTTCCTGTAACCACAAACTTCTGCTGAAGACTCTAACACTACATTTTTAAACCTACCCCATACCTCTTCGACCCCATTGCCTATGCTCTCATTAGCCCATCTATCCTCCAATAGCTGTTTATATCTTACCCTAACTGCCTCCTCTTTTAGTTTATAAACCTTCACCTCTCTCTTCCCTGATGCTTCTATTCTCCTTGTATCCCATCTACCTTTTACTCTCAGTGTAGCTACAACTAGAAAGTGATCTGATATATCTGTGGCCCCTCTATAAACATGTACATCCTGAAGTCTACTCAACAGTCTTTTATCTACCAATACATAATCCAACAAACTACTGTCATTTCGCCCTACATCATATCGTGTATACTTATTTATCCTCTTTTTCTTAAAATATGTATTACCTATAACTAAACCCCTTTCTATACAAAGTTCAATCAAAGGGCTCCCATTATCATTTACACCTGGCACCCCAAACTTACCTACCACACCCTCTCTAAAAGTTTCTCCTACTTTAGCATTCAGGTCCCCTACCACAATTACTCTCTCACTTGGTTCAAAGCCTCCTATACATTCACTTAACATCTCCCAAAATCTCTCTCTCTCCTCTGCATTCCTCTCTTCTCCAGGTGCATACACGCTTATTATGACCCACTTCTCGCATCCAACCTTTACTTTAATCCACATAATTCTTGAATTTACACATTCATATTCTCTTTTCTCCTTCCATAACTGAAATATATATATATATATATAATATATATATATATATATATTTCTCTCTCTCTATATATATTTCTCTCTCTCTCTCTCTCTGTCTCTCTCTCTGTCTCTCTCTCTGTCTCTCTCTGTCTCTCTCTCTGTCTGTCTGTCTCTCTCTCTCTCTCTCTCTCTCTCTCTCTCTCTCTCTCTCTCTCTCTCTCTCTCTCTCTCTCTCTCTCTCTCTCTCTGTCTCTCTCTCTCTGTCTCTCTCTCTCTGTCTCTCTCTCTCTCTGTCTCTCTCTCTCTCTCTCTCTCTCTCTCTCTCTCTCTATCTCCCCTCTCCCCCCTCCCCCCTCGCTCTCTCCCTCCCTTCTTCCCTCGCTCTCTCTCCCTCCCTTCCCTCCCTCCTTCTCTCCCTCCCTCCCTTTCTCTCTCGCTCTCTCCCTACCTCCCTCTCTCCCTCCCTCCCTCTCTCTTTTTTTTACACAGGGTTCGACAAGATTAAGGATCCCTAGCTTTATTGACAAGCTATTTACAGGTTAAGGATTCCTAAGTTTATTGACAAACTAAGAGCTGTTACCTACATCAGCTTTCTCTCTCTCTCTCCCTCCCTCCCTCCCTCCCTCTCTTAATGCATTATGGTTCAGTGATTAGAATATTAATCACTAAATCGATCATATTAACGCAACTATCGATAATATCTCAGGGCGATAATTTTTTAAACTTAATGAGAATTTTCGAGCCTAGGAGCACCAGGCTTCTGCTCCAGGTAAGTTAATTATGCTAGGAAATACAACCAGGGGGATGCTGCCTCTCCTAGCCCTCCCTCTGTCATTAATTATTTCCCCACTCATCTTTCTTTTATTTAAGTTCTCTTTGGTTAGTGTGATTCCTCTCACAGCAGCTGTGGTTGTGTAGGATACTTCTCCCTAACTCATGGCAGGTGTGGTTGTGTGAGATGCTTCCCCTACCTCTCACGATAGGTGTAGTGTAGGATACTTCTCCCTACCTCTCAAGGCAGGGATGGCTGTCTAGGATACTTCTCCCTACCTCTTAAGGCAGGGATGGTTGTCTAGGATACTTCTCCCTACCTCTCAAGACAGGGATGGTTGTCTAGGATACTTCTCCTTACCTCTCAATGCAGGGATGGTTGTCTAGGATACTTATTCTTGCTTCTCACCTCTCTGAAACAATTCGTGTTAGTTGCATCCATCTTTGATCGTGACGCTAAGTGCGTTGATAAAATCTGGAACAGAGTACGAAACGCAGTCATACCGCTCAAGTAAAGGAATATAAGAAACTTTGGGGTAACTATGTATGATAATTATTATTCAAAGGACATAATAGTGTTGCTATTATAGTTGCGAGGAAAATTCTAGACTGGATAACAAGACCCATTAAAAGAAGCCAGGACAATGATGATACTCTTTAATGATGATACCAAAATTAAAAGCAACATTTAAGGCAAGTATAATTGCAATTCTAGACAATGTACTGATAATTTTCGCTGTCAGCATTTATTAATCACATTGTTAGCTTCAGTTGTTCACACCCTTACACGGGAAAAGTTTTTTAATGTCTCTATGGCTCATGCTATTGTTCAGTTCCGGTCTGTGTCATCTTATTCTGGTCCCATGTGAAATAGTGTTCGTGCCCACCCTTACACGACATGAAATATCTTGTACGTTATGATTATGCCTTCCCAGACCTTCGTGAGGTTCAGCTCCTACTCTCCAACCTGGGTCTCTATTCCCTCAAAAGTAAACTTCCTGGAATCTACTGTGTAGTTATTCACAGACCTTGTTATTTTCAGTGAATAGCTCCTCATTCAGTCTGACCGCCTCAGTTTTTGCCATTGCTCTCCTAATGTGACTGTAAAGTAGTTTAAGTTCAATATTTGTCTTGGCTGTTATGTCTTTCTCGAAATACTTCTCTTCTTCCTCTCTGTGTCTCTAGTGACTCTCCTGCTCTTTTCCGTATTTCTATACTATGGGGACTTGTTTTAAGCTTCGTATCTGGGTCCTTTGGAAATGTGCGTGAGATATTACTTATAATACATTTTTGTTCTAGCTACTTGGTGTAGTCTTCAGTGCTATATAATGTGTATGTGTGTATGTATATATTGATGCATCCAAAACGAGAGAAGAATGAAAATAGCCCTGTAGCTTGCCACAGCCACGTACGTGTCCGGATCAGGAGTAACATCTCCATTGCTACCGGGTACCTGATGTATGTGACATTGGTGGTTAAGTGGTTTAGGGTGTCTCGGAATTTTTATGGGCTATGAGGGTGGCGTCTTAATGTATCGACGGTTCGATTATTTATTTATTATCACACTGGCCGATTCCCACCAAGGCAGGGTGGCCCGAAAAAGAAAAACTTTCACCATCATTTACTCCATCACTGTCTTGCCAGAAGGGTGCTTTACACTACAGTTTTTAAACTGCAACATTAACACCCCTCCTTCAGAGTGCAGGCACTGTACTTCCCATCTCCAGGACTCAAGTCCGGCCTGCCGGTTTCCCTGAACCCCTTCATAAATGTTACTTTGCTCACACTCCAACAGCACGTCAAGTATTAAAAACCATTCGTCTCCATTCACTCCTATCAAACACGCTCACGCACGCCTGCTGGAAGTCCAAGCCCCTCGCACACAAAACCTCCTTTACCCCCTCCCTCCAACCTTACCTAGGCCGACCCCTACCCCGCCTTCCTTCCATTACAGACTGATACACTCTTGAAGTCATTCTGTTTCGCTCCATTCTCTCTACATGTCCGAACCACCTCAACAACCCTTCCTCAGCCCTCTGGACAACAGTTTTGGTAATCCCGCACCTCCTCCTAACTTCCAAACTACGAATTCTCTGCATTATATTCACACCACACATTGCCCTCAGACATGACATCTCCACTGCCGCCAGCCTTCTCCTCGCTGCAACATTCATCACCCATGCTTCACACCCATATAAGAGTGTTGGTAAAACTATACTCTCATACATTCCCGTCTTTGCCTCCAAGGACAAAGTTCTTTGTCTCCACAGACTCCTAAGTGCACCACTCACCCTTTTCCCCTCATCAATTCTATGATTCACCTCATCCTTCATAGACCCATCCGCTGACACGTCCACTCCCAAATATCTGAATACATTCACCTCCTCCATACTCTCTCCCTCCAATCTGATATCCAATCTTTCATCACCTAATATTTTTGTTATCCTCATAACCTTACTCTTTCCTGTATTCACTTTTAATTTTCTTCTTTTGCACACCCTACCAAATTCATCCACCAATCTCTGCAACTTCTCTTCAGAATCTCCCAAGAGCACAGTGTCATCAGCAAAGAGCAACTGTGACAACTCCCACTTTATGTGTGATTCTTTATCTTTTAACTCCACGCCTCTTGTCAAGACCCTCGCATTTACTTCTCTTACAACCCCATCTATAAATATATTAAACAACCACGGTGACATCACACATCCTTGTCTAAGGTCTACTTTTACTGGGAAATAATTTCCCTCTTTCCTATGTACTCTAACTTGAGCCTCACTATCCTCGTAAAAACTCTTCACTGCTTTCAGTAACCTACCTCCTACACCATACACCTCCAACATCTGCCACATTGCCCCCCTATCCACCCTGTCATACGCCTTTTCCAAATCCATAAATGCCACAAAGACCTCTTTAGCCTTATCTAAATACTGTTCACTTATATGTTTCACTGTAAACACCTGGTCCACACACCCCCTACCTTTCCTAAAGCCTCCTTGTTCATCTGCTATCCTATTCTCAGTCTTACTTTTAATTCTTTCAATAATAACTCTACCATACACTTTACCAGGTATACTCAACAGACTTATCCCCCTATAATTTTTGCACTCTCTTTTGTCCCCTTTGCCTTTATACAAAGGAACTATGCATGCTCTCTGCCAATCCCTAGGTACCTTACCCTCTTCCATACATTTATTAAATAATTGCACCAACCACTCCAAAATTATATCCCCACCTGCTTTTAACATTTTTATCTTTATCCCATCAATCCCGGTTGCCTTACCCCCTTTCATTTTACCTACTGCCTCACGAACTTCCCCCACACTCACACCTACAAGATGTTATTCCTCCTTGCCCTTTACACGAAATCACAGCTTCCCTATCTTCATCAACATTTAACAATTCCTCAAAATATTCCCTCCATCTTCCCAATACCTCTAACTCTCCATTTAATAACTCTCCTCTCCTATTTTTAACTGACAAATCCATTTGTTCTGTAGGCTTCCTTAACTTGTTAATCTCACTCCAAAACTTTTTCTTATTTTCAACAAAATTTGTTGATAACATCTCACCCACTCTCTCATTTGCTCTCTTTTTTACATTGCTTCACCACTCTCTTAACCTCTCTCTTTTTCTCCATATACTCTTCCCTTTTTGCCTTATATATATATATATATATATATATATATATATATAGATATATATATATATATATATATATATATATATACTGTAACTATTATTTTGTATTGAATTACACTATATTATTAATATTTTTTAAAACCCTTCTCATACAGTACAACCAAAAAAATTTTAAACAATGGCCCCTCCGGGATTCAGGGCCCTGAAGCTTAAGCTTCATTAGTTTCATAGTAGATCCACCCCCTGTATGCATATATATTGTATATGCACACATATCAACAGTGCGAGTAAGTAGTAGGTTCGCCGGTCTTGTCCCGACCTGGGTCTTTTCCGGATGGTGACCCGGCGACCAGTAGTGAGAGGAGGGCGGAATTATACTGTAGAAGACTGTAACTGCTGACCCACTGGTCGTAGGGTAAAGGAAGCGAGCACCTTACTGTTGTGCCATCGCCGCCAGCAACTTCATATAATCAGATCTAGTGCGTTTGCTTCTAACGGGATTAATATTAACGATCTACCCACCTCAATCTCTCATGTAAAAGTGTAGCAGGGGAAAAAAATTAAGTGTGGCCTCCTGCTGGGGGTGTATGATCTCCCGCGGTTTTACTCGTCTCTGAGTTAGTGTCGCACCTTGAGATTTATATGGGTTGAACGCTGGGAGGAAAGTTAGCTGGGATGGAGTGTGACGGCGAAGTAGTTAGTTGCATCCTGAGCCATTAACCTGGGCCAGTGTAACATGGAGAGTACCCCAAGGATCAGTCCTTGGATCTGTACCCTGTCAGTGAGGGTGATTGATTCCTACTTACCGTTGTTCGTAAATGATGAAAAACTATTGATACGAAGGACGACTGAAGAGTTGATAAGAACTGTACAAGCCATTAAATTTTTAAAGTATGCTGCAGGTTGAATTAACTTCAGAAAATTTAATATATTGAAACTGGTCGCTGGGAGGCGACTAGAAACAGCATACCATCTGAAAATGATCCGGGAGTGTGTTTGACATTCTGACAGACTTGCCCCCGAAGCATAGCACATGCAAGGGTAGCTAACAGAAGATCTGCTTTCAGGAACACTGAATAAAAATTTAAAATGCTTTAAGCTATGTAAAAGATATTTCTAACCATACAACACCAGTGTGGAATCTGACCAGTCCAAGCTTATAGAGTTTAAAGAAAGTTCAGATATTTGCTACTAGACCAGTTCCAGAGCTGAGGCGCAGGAGTTACAAGGATAGCCTACTCGATCTATTCCTACAGACATTAGAGAAATGCAGAAGAAAAGTATACATAATTACGAAATACAAAATAATCACAGGCATCAACATGGCGAGACTAACATAGGTACGACAAGTTCGGGGAACATTGGCTGAATGCATAAATGAGCCAGAAACCGGAATGCATTTGTACAGTGTAAGGTTGTCATGTGGAACGAGATAGCAATACAGCAGAGCCCGGCAACGTACATGGTTCTATAAGTAGATATGAGAGAACAAACCCATGTCCATTGAAGGAACAGGTGCGAGTCCACACATGCGTACACATTGAAGCTCACACAGTAATAAGAGTTTGAGTTCATTGTGTGTGGGGCTGGAGAGCAAAATGGGGGATGAGGCGCATAGCAACCCAGACTTTAACAGAGAAAGATTTGAAGCATTAACGAATTACCTGAAAGAAGAATATGAAGTGTCGGTAAGACAAAACAAGAGACTGGCGTGATAAATGGAAAGTGCTTAGGCGACAGAGTCTGATACTGAACCACCTGCAACGGCAGCCATTCTTATTGTAGTAATATCAAGTGTTACTATGATCACCATCGTCGGGGTAATACTTGTTAGAGGGATTGATCAGTTTAAACCTACATTCAGTTTTATTGCTTTTTTTGTCACTGTTTAGTTCCCTCCCCCTCTCACTGATCCATCTCATCTGCATCAAACCCTCTCCAGCATCACCAGCTTTTCAGCCTTCTCAACCTTACCTCAGCCGCCCCAGCTTGATCCCAGACTTGTCAGTTTCATCTTAGCCTCCCTCAGCTTCAGCCCATCTTCTCAACTTTATCCTAATTCTTTTAACAAACTCAGCATCCTCAGCTTCAGTTTAGCCCTCTCAGCTTAATCCTAGCCTCTTAAGCTTTAGCATTCTACCTGGAGGGTGTTCGGGGATATGGTCAATGCCTCTCGAAGACAGCCAAGGGGTCTCTTGGTAATTCTTCCTTATGTGTACTGGGAGGCAGTTGAACAGTCTTGGATGCTGCCATCTGCAGCATCCTATCCATCATCTCGGCCATCTTTAACATCCTAACCGTCATCTCTGCCATCTGCAGCATCCTAGCGCTCATCTCTGCCATTTACAACATCTAGCCCTCATCTCTGCAATCTGCAGCATCCTAGCCCTCATTCCGTGATCTGCAGCATCTTAGCTATCATTCTGAGATCAGTATCCTAGCCCTCATTTTCCTGTCTGGAACATCTTAGCCCTCGTTCTGCGATCTGCAGTATCCTAGCTCCCATTCTGAGATGGCAATATCCTAGCTCCCATTCTGAGATGGCAGTATCCTAGCTCCCATTCTGAGATGGCAGTATCCTAGCTCCCATTCTGAGATGGCAGTATCCTAGCTCCCATTCTGAGATGGCAGTATCCAAGTCCTTATTCTGAGATCTGCAGCATCCTTCCCTATTTCTAGTGTCCTTGAGCTCTCTTCCTTCTCCATCTCTATCGTCCTTGATTTCTCTTTCTCCATCTAGCGTCCTTGATCTCTCCTCCTCCATCTCGACCGTCCTTGATCTCTCCTCCATCTCTAGCGTCCCTGATCTCTCCTCCTCCATCTCGAACGTCCTTGATCTCTCCTCCATCTCTAGCGTCCTTGATCTCTCCTCCTCAATCTCTAGCATTATTGATCTCTTCTGTCGTCTCCATCTGTAGCATCTCAGATAGCGTCCACTCAACCTTCAGCATCGCTGATGCCTTTCCCTCCTCTCCCATACCCAGCATACAGGCTCTCTGCCTATCATGCATGTAACCCATTCTGTGTGATGAAATATAAACAGGAAAACATAGCTAGCTTTTGTCTACACAGTAACTTTCATAAAGAATAAGAGAGCAGCACACTGTTTATGTATCCAATTTTGCTAGGGAACAAAAAAAAAGAAAAGGCTTTGCACATCAGTCCAGCTCTCCACTCCACTGTTGCCATCTCTGTAAGGTCCTCTCCCTCCCTTCCTTCCTTCATTTACCTTCCCCTACTTCTCTTCCTTCATTTACCTTCCCCTACTTCTCTTCCTTCATTTACCTTCCCCTACTTTCCTCCCTCCCCCTCCCTTCCTCTTCTTCCCTCTCCCATCCTCCCCCTTTCTTCCTTCTAAAGAATTACAATACGTTGCGGTAATCAATGCTTCATAAATGCACAGTAATAAAGCCTCGCATATAGTAATTGAGTCAACATTGTTTATTACGTAAAACTGTGAATTATTGAAAATATTTATAAAATAAAAGAGTTCGACTCCGATGAAAAAAAAAATGGAAGCCAGTTGTTGTTAATTTGGCTGTAAAAGCCCTAAATTGTTTGTGATCTGGTAATAAAGGGGTTGCTAATTGAATGAAAATTAATTAAATGGTGTTATTTGAATGGTTTTATAGGGTAATGTTATGGGTAAATTAATGCATGTTGAAGGTTAAATAGCGATTTAAGTTGACGATTATGTTGTTAAATATAAATTACCAAATGGTTCCATTTACCTCTCTCTCTCCCTCTCCCTCTCCCTCTCCCTCTCGTTCGTATGGTTAAAGAGGAACAGTCTACCTCTACTTTCCGTCAGGTCAACAACAAAACCTGTTTTGAAAGCATAGTTTATCAGGTATCAATATTGACGGAAGGGAAAGGTAATGCGTTTAAATATTGACCCATAAGAAACAAGTGTGAATATTTAAGGATATCGTGACTGAAGGAGACAGGGATCATTGGTGAGTCACAAAAGTACGTCTATAATTATACACAAATAAACATAGGAGAGAGAAGCTTACGGCGACGTTTCAGTCCGACTTGGACCCTTTACAGTCACACCGTATGACTGTAAATGGTCTAAATCGGTTATTTGTAAATTGTTTCACTCACGGTATTATGCCTTTTTGTTCGTCTATTATTATAATTGGGATCATAAACATTAACCTCACTATAATCATTATGACCATTAGCATCGTCTTAATTCGCGTTGTTGTCTTCCCGTTACTCTTAAGGAGAGGGACATGCTTTTTGACGATTATTCGCTGGTAATACCTTTTATGAGGTAATACCTTCTTTTACATGTTAGTCCCCCCTCCCAAAGAGTGGCATTCACTTGGTGATTGATGGTCGACCCTATTAGTATGATGATGTGTAGGCTGAGAGTGGTTTTGGTAATATTTCGGTCGTCAGGAAGCAAGACAGTGTCTGTTGACAGAGATCTTAGATGATGAGCTTTGAAGTGGCCTAACATAGCAAGGTTTTCATCCAATTTTAAGAAAAGCATATCTCTACATGGTATATCCTTAAAAGGTTGACGGAAAGTGCGGATAATATTAGATAACGCTTGGATAGTCAAGCGGAAGATGTAGCAATGCTAGATGAGTCAGTCAGGTAAGAAGCAAGTCTTGAGAATGATGGATAGAAGGATAGGTGGCAGGTGTAGGCAGGGGAAGCACCGTGGTAGTTGGAAGATCAAAGAGACCTTGATGGTGGATTACCAGAACCTGTGCCTGAGCGAGACTCAGGTGCAGGGAAGAAAATGGATGGGAGGAGCTGCCAGGGTAAATTAAGATGGAGAGAGAGAGAGAGAAATGAAAGATTGGAAAAGCTGGAAAAATCGATAAGCACTGCTAGCAAAGCATAGCGCGTTCCGTTCAAGAAATGTCGTGAAAAACTTTCCATTGGTGATAAGAGACAAAGAGGAAGAATTATTATTATAAAAAAGAAGCGCTAAACCTGCAAGGGTCATACAGCAAAGAGGATGAAGCGAAGAACCAAGAAATGGGAGAGCAGAACTTGGGCACCCTGACCCCTCAAGCGCTGCTTCTCTGTTGCTTTTCGAGCGGGGATTGACAGGCAGCCTGAGAGAAAGGTCACTGGTCGTAGGTAAGACAGACAGCCTGACAGAAAGGTCGGAGGTACGTAGGTAAAACAAACGGTGTAGAGGGACGTAGGTAAAGCAGACATAGGTTAGGGATCGTAGGCAGGGCAGACATAGGTCAGGGGAGACAGGCAAGGCAGGGGGTAAAACCAGGCGGCCTGCTATGATATTCACCCTTGGAGGTGTTGGAGAGAGCGGCTGGATCTTTGATAAGGAACACCTGCCGCTCTCTTCTCACCTCACAAGAGTCTTTTACCAGCTGCCTGACTCCCGGGGAGCAGGAGCAGCAGCAGGAGGAAAACGACATGAACGAGGACAGGGTACAGAAGGAGGAGGACGTAAACAACAACGAAGAAAACAATAACGATAGCTTAAAAGGACAGGGTAGGAGAGGTAAAAAAAATGAAGAGGATAACTAAACGTGCAGGGAGGTAGAGGAAGACGACGAGGAATAGAAGACCAAAAAACAGAAAATCGACTGCAGATATTAGGATGGGGAGCGACGTTGGGAGAGAGAATGATGGCGGATGTTCAAGGGAAAAATGTTTAAAGAAAGCGGAAAAAATAAGAAAAAATGAGGTGGAGATGAGATGAAATTTCTGCTTAGCTAATCCTTCATTAATAGCAAATAATTCAACTTAAAGATCAATTTGAATAAGAAGGGCGATTATTATAAAACCTATCTTATATACACCTTTGCACTAGTAATCCAGATGAAGATATGTAGGCCTACTTTGAGATTAAACATATCAAATATTAATATATATATATATATATATATATATATATATATATATATATATATATATATATATATATTTTAGGATGTATAAATATATTTTAAAGGAAACACAGACGGAGATTCAGAATGGAGGAGCGAATGGAAGGGAAGATAGAGATAATCTGCATACATGTAACCAGTTTCGAGGTTTCTTCTACCATGAACTTAGGCCTCGTTGATAGCCTGGTCAGTCAGGCTGTTGCTACTAGAGGCTGCCAGGCCTGCATACCCATTACAGCCTGGATGATCCGACTCTTGGAGATGTTGGTCCAGTTCCCTCTTGAAAGTTTTACCATCTTCCGGTAGTATTTCGGCTATCTGCTGGTAGCAGGTTCAAGAGTTTTCCTATAGGCGTTGACACAGTGTTCGCTTATTGAACCTTGAGCATCCTTGCTTTCTGGTGGGTTATTCTGCACTTCCTCCAGTAGACCGTTTTGACCTATTAAATATGACAGTGCAGAGATGCATTTATAATACACTGTTGCTGTACCAAATACGAGGGAAGGAAAGGGTGATCCTTTTATTATGAATCTACCAACCACCCAAACAGGCAATATCTTCAAGCATTATTCACCGTACGGGATACATTATTTCTGCTACATGAGAGATCAAACGCACTATCGCTTAGAGTATTGTTTAATGTTTACTGCTTCTTTCAGGTCAGGAGTGATATCAGAGCTGGGCCAGATACAGAGATCATGTATGGCCCACATAGAGCCAATAAGGCATTTAAATTACTGGGAACGCCTCGAAATCCTAAATACGTACTCATTGGAGCGGATGAGAGTTATATGATAATATATTCGTGGAAGGTGCTTGAGAACCTGGTCCCAAATCTGCACACTGGCATAACATAATATATTGAGTGAGATATATGGGAGAATGTGTTAAATATACCCATTGAAAAAACAGGGGCATCATCACCGTACGTAGGGCCATACTGCTTGATACTATACCACATGATATGAGAAACATTACCGGAACATGTGTGGAATTTTTCAAAGGGAAATTGGATATGTATCTACGCCAAGTGCCAGATCAACCAGGCTGTGCTGGATATGTCGGCCAGCGGGCCGCCTGCAGTAACAGTCTGGTTGATCAGGCAAACACCAGAGAGGTATGACCGAGGGCAGGGCTATGAGAGTAGAAAAACTCTCGAAATGTCTTCAGGGGTATATCAAAGGTAAGATAGACCCTAAAATTTACGACTTTCGTAATGAACTTAGGCGTAATTTCCAGGCACTAATTGTGTTTCCCAAGTTAAACTGGATAACGAGAGGAGGAATAAGAGTCTCTAAGACTTCCGAATTAAACTTTGCCCACCACACCAGCTCAGATATTCACAACAAAATAATTTTCTGACTGAGATAAGTAATGCAAATCTGGTTTGTACAGGAATGTGATTATATTTACAGTTGAACGTAATTTGGGGAAGAGCAAAATAGAAAATGACGTACATAAGACAGGCTTCGAGACTTCTCTGAAGCTAAGCCTGAAGGTAAACTTTGCTTTTGACAGTCTAGTCAACCAAACTGTTGCTTGAAGCATCCCTCAGGGCTTCAGAGATATAAATTGGCTGATGTAGCGTGCAGAGTACTTACAACACACTAGACGAGTCCTCCAATAGCTGACCTAGCTTCTACGCCAAGCCTCACTGCACAAAACTGGTTATCTTAATTGAATTTTTGCCGCCTGAGCTGAAAATTTATAGTGTATCCGCGGCTCATCCTGTGAGCGGTAGCTCAAAAAGGATTACATGGGTCACACTGGGTCCTTATCAAATCCCATTTGGCATAGGTATAACTTTTAGATATTAAAAAGCTGGCTGTAGTCGAACCAGGTTCTAGCCCCATCAGGCTACAAGAGGACACAATGAGCTCCCACATCAACACGCTCTTCCTGCAGGTCACGAGTTGGCTACGCGACGCCTCTCTAATCGAAGTGCTTAATCACTGCACAACCAGTGCAATCCACGGACTCCTCAAGCCTATTTCATCTAACTGTGACAATAAATTAGCGTGTTTGAACAAACAGGTGTCAGGGGAAAGTGCTAAACCCGTAGGGGTCATTTAGTGCCCGTGGAATGTGCGGTATTCATTTTCGATTAACTTCTTCAAAGAACGATACACAAGTGCTGATAATTTGAAACCTATCAGAAGAGACTACTGGATTTCCGAAACATCTCGACTCGCCCAGTATGTAGTCTTATAGCTAAACAAGGGCAGCACCGTACGTGGTTTTTTCCTAGTCTATTTCTTTTTCCCACACTCAGAACTGCTGGCTAGCCTTTAAAGTTACCAGGGACCTGCGAATTGTGTTGTGATCATATTAATACCAGGTACCATAGCAGAGGTTATTGAGAGATGAGAGGGCCTAGTCCCTTCTATTTTCTACTTCTCCTTACTTATACATCCCTTATTACTTACACGCATATACTCTACATGGCCATTTCTTACAATGAACATTATAAACAATGCCATGTAGAACTTACAAACACTGAAAATGACCAATATGAACAGCATGAAGAAAATGTGAATAATTTGTCGTACAGAAACTCGTAGTTCAATTAGAGTACGCAAATTACAAGCTTTCTCCCATCAAGTATGTTTATGGCGTTGGCCACGTTATCTTAAAACAGTTCGGGGAATGAAAGGGTTGTCTCGGTATTTATGGCTAAATTTGAAAATAAGTATTCCCACCCTTGAATTAATTCGTCTAAAACTGGTACTCTACAGCGAGTATTGTAATGAACCGTTGGCTGGAAGATTAATGGGTATCGTATTAGTGTAATAACCTGCTTACATTAATTTCCAGCTGGAAAACACTGGGTTTTGCTCAGTGTGGAGGGTGTAACAAGCGGGTGATGAGTGTGCAATGTGGGACTTGTACCTAACAAATGGCAGGAGTCTTGTAATCTGTGAACTATTGTTGATTTCTTGCTTGTCTCTTGCTCGTGTGCTAATATTTCAGTCTGACTCATATCGTTAATTATAAATTAATATAAAATAATTCGCCACTAAACTCTAGCAAACATATTTTATTATCTAACACACATGTTGCGTTGTAAACAAATTCTTCAACATCTGCCCGGATAAAGTCCGAAATGTATGTTAACATTTTTATCTGAATATTTTATAGTTCAGTACAGGTTTTACAACAGTTGTAGGTAAATCCTCATAGCTTATGTTGCAGTGCGTAAATTACATTGATGTATGTTGTCAGACTCGTAGTGTGAACATTTCATCTTGGATTATAGTGTCACCATATTTTACAGGCATTCAGTCTTTTTCTTTGTCTCCACAATTCTTATACATAATCCGAAAAATAGAAGCAAATTATTTACATTGATTAATTAATATTTTTAAAAATGTTGGAACTTGCTTCATGGGGATAAACTGATTTTTCTATCGGTGATTGTTCTTGTCCTTTTTTGTATGGCCAAGAGAACTGACAGTGGTGGTGGTGGATGTTATGAAGGTAAAGTGAAAAAGGGGCTTTTCTTTTTGTTAACAAGATTTGGTATACAGTATGTGACTACACTGTTCTCTCCGAGAGTTTCAAAGCGGGAACAAAACTTACTGATGTATCTCTGTGATACTCCATCGCACAGGATTGCCTGTCACATTCCACGGAATTGATGAGGATAACGTGCAAAAAAGCGTGGGGTTTAAGTGGTAGAACATAATGTTAACACTTATTTCTAATATGGAGAATATAGCTTAAACTAGTCGAACAGGCTAATATTGCGTTCTGGTGGTAATTATACTGACAGTGTAAATTAAGAAAAATTAATGGAGGAATTGTGAAGCCTCAAGAACCTAAAAATGAGATGAAGCAGAAACGTGAATGAAATAGTTGTACCCTTCTCTAGAGAGATTGAGAGAAACTACCCTCTCCTCTCTTCTTTCTGGTTTATTCCATCAGCAGGCTGGATCAGACCCTCCAGCCACTTGGGGATCATGTTCCCTCCTCTCCACTCTCTCCTCCCCCACACATACACACAAAAATACTGGGGTACCACAACTCACTCGACAGGTTTTAAAAGCAATTTCTTTCATCTGGTTTGTGTTTTTTGTCCTAGGCAAGTCAGACTCCCGGTTAGGGGTGATGGTATGGTCTAAGCTGGTCCCTACCTAATCCCCAAACTTAATGCTTGGTTTCAAGGGCAGCTTAGGAAGAGAGAAGGTGACTCGGTCTGTGGGAGCGTTTGGCTCACAGCAGAAAGAACGCTGACTTATTCTTAGGCGATGCGAAGCGTATAAGCTTGTCTCATTATACGTGTTCACCTAGTAGTAAAAAGGCACCTAGGAGTTAGTCGGCTGTTGCGAGTCGCGTCCTAGGATAGTAGACCTGAAGGAAGTACCCTATGGAAATAAGATAACTACTTTGCTTTCTGTGTTTGCAATCTGAAGGTCTTCTGTAGGTTGGTTTTATCTTTGAGATCTCCAGTGTTGCTGTCCTTATATACAAGGGTCAAAGCAGTTATTGGTACTCCCTGAAATGGCAAAATATTTTAGGTAATAAGTTGTTTGTAGTCTGTATAACATATTAGATCTATATTAAATAACTTTTCGTTGGTTGGGTGTCTTCCACACTGTATGCACACTGTTATCAACCATTGGAAAGAGGTTTCATGAAGGCCTCACTGACTTGTGTGTAGAAGTGTCATTGGATATGGCTTCGTAGGTAGGTTGATGGAAGGACACAAAATCCGTGCAGACAGGCTTCACAGGTTACTATACGACATTCGCGAGACTAGCACGGAAGGGATTCCCTCCTGCGTTAGAAAAAGCTCTAATGGTTATTAAGATATATGCTGGGTAAAGGTTGATAATCCACTTAAAATTTCGCATTTGCAAAACTAAAAGTTTTGTAATAAAGGTTTACATTATTTTGAAGTCACCAAAACTGTTCTAGAGTGGTTTCAGACGTACACAATAAAAAAAAGTTAGCTTAGTAATTTGGTGAATTTTATTTTTAAGTTACTGAAGTATTATTTTTAAGTTACTGGAGTGTTATTTTTGAGTTACTGGAGTGTTATTTTTGAGTTACTGGAGTGTTATTTTTGAGTTACTGAGTGTTATTTTTGAGTTACTGGAGTGTTATTTTTTAAGTTACTAAACTGTATCCTGAGATAATAACGAAGCATGTCTGCATCTTTGTATGAATATTCAACTCCCACAACAAAATTTGTTCCTCTTCATTTTTCTTCGCAAAAGAGACGTGAAATGACTCAACTTCTGTACAGTGACGGTTCTTTCTTAAATGTTTCTCAAGTGCCGTCGCTGCGCGTGTGACATTTTGAGCGGGTGTCAGTACCTTCCCAATTTGTGTCCTTCGCTTGTAAGAAGAACTTTGATTGACTTGAGTAAAGCCTCTCAGAGGAAGGGTAACTTGGGCTAAAGTTCATCAAAGACAAGGAAGGGAGGAAAAAGAAACGAAATATGAAAATAATATAGTGTGTGTGTGTGTGTGTGTGTGTGTGTGTGTGTGTGTGTGTGTGTGTGTGTGTGTGTGTGTGTGTGTGTGTGTGTGTGTGTGTGTGCTCACGCGTGTGTGACAGCAAGAGCAAGTGAGCGCGAAGCATCATTTTTCTCTGTACAAAAGAAGAGATGAAGTTTTTTAGCGCAAGAGTTTTGGTTCAAATTGCTTCCCACAGTAATGTTGGTAAGACGGGGAAAGGTAGAGGAAAAAACTCACATTGAAGCGACAGAGAAGAGGGACGATAAGAAAGACTACAAAAAGATGAAAGAATAATACCTAGGGACGAGGACGAGGAGTGCTATTCTATGTGTACGTGTTATATATATATATATATATATATATATATATATATATATATATATATATATATATATATATATATATATATATGAGAGAAAGAAAGTGAAGGTAAAATAAAAAAATGAAGGATGCAGGGAAAAGAGAAAGGAAAGGAAGGAGAGGGGGGAAGGAAGATCAGCCCGACTGTGGTGCCTACTTTGAACCACGTGATTTTGGCACCAATTGCCTGCTTGATCATGTTAGCAATTAGGATGACTGATATGGGACATGGCCGAGGGGGTGATGACCCCTTCGCAGTTGGTTACAAGTGCACTGCATGTAGAAGGGAATTATAAAAATATAGGGAGGAATTTATAGATTTAAAATTTGCCAAGTAGTATATTGTGCAGAGCCAGGACTCGATCCCTGCAGTCACAAGTAGGAGAGTACATCTATTGTGTGGACGGTAGCGACTAGTTTATTCTTCCCAAATTTATCCTGTGCATGAACGCGGGTAATTTATTGTGCATTACATATCCATCCTGTGTACTGTATATAGTGGCTAGTTTGTGGACCCCATATCCATCCTGTAGTGGCTAGTTTGTGGACCCCATATCCATCCTGTAGTGGCTAGTTTGTGGACCCCATATCCATCCTTTAGTGGCTAGTTTGTGGACCCCATATCCATCCTGTAGTGGCTAGTTTGTGGACCCCATATCCATCCTGTAGTGGCTAGTTTGTGGACCCCATATCCATCCTGTAGTGGCTAGTTTGTGGACCCCATATCCATCCTGTAGTGGCTAGTTTGTGGACCCCATATCCATCCTGTAGTGGCTAGTTTGTGGACCCCATATCCATCCTGTAGTGGCTAGTTTGTGGACTTCATATTCATCCTGTGGAAATAAGAAAACTTTTATCAGTAGGCTTACTGACCCATGCAAGGCCGGTCCTGCCGACAGCTAACTATTTTCCCTTTTGTCTCTCTCTTCAACTTATTTTTAACCTGCATAAGTATTTGCTTCAGTGACGCTGTTTGGCAGTTTGTCCCACTCCCTGCAACTCTTTTGAAAAGAAGAAAGACATGGAGGATGAAAGAGGGAGGAGATGGAGGTGAATTCAGATAACGGGAGAACGTATCATTTACCCACCCACTCACTCATCCTCTCACTTACTCGCCCACTCACTTGCTTACCCACAAATTTATCTATTTACATATTTACCCACCCGACCATTTACCCACTCACCCATCCAGCTGCTCACCTACCCAGCCATTTACCCAGTCACCCATTTGATTAGCACTCTGCGGCGGCGGCGGCGACGACGGCTCCTCCACTTGTTGCGCCTCATTACTACCGTATATTGAATGAGATGAGGTCCTTCAGGTGGCCTCTGTTTTCCTTACCAATTTGTCATCTACTGCTCTCCCTTTACCCTTCCTCTCTACCTGTCCACCCACTCATCCTCCCTCCATTATCCCAGCCTCCATTCCTCACTCTCCACCCCTCACCTTACGGTGAAGAATGGAGAATGTGGAATGTCTAACCCTTACACTCGATTTACACAACACTTTGTATGATTTCCATCCTGCGTGATGAAATATGACAGGGGAATAAAGCCAGCTTTTGTTTCCACTGTGTAATTATCATATATGATAGCAGCACAATGCTGATGTATCAGTTTTTTTAATTAAGAAAAGCTCCCTTTATCACACTTCCTCTTCCTCCCTTCACTCCCCTTCCATTACTCCCCTCCCTTCCCTTCTTTCACACTCATTCCTTCAGTCTCCTCCCTTCGTTCCCCCTCCCTTCACTCCCGTCCCTTGCACTTTGTCTCCCTGACTGGCTGATATTTGGAAACCTCAGAGTGGAGATGTAATTTGAAGCCTCGATAGAGTTCCCATCTCTCAACCCTCCCTCCTTCATACAATCCTAATTCTCTCTCTCTTTCTCTGATTGTTAGAAAGGGCACTACAAGGACTGCGAAGGGTACTTCCTGAACTTTGTTTCGTTATTTTTGTGGAGTGGACTCTGTAAGTTGGATGTAGTGTAGGTGTAGTGGTGTTGGGGATGGCGTTGATGCAGTTAGTGATGGTTCAAGAGGTTGCAGTGTTGTTATGGTGGTATTAAGGATGATAATCGTGGTGGTGCTCGCGCTGGGAGTAGTTGCGGCGGTGGGTGTGTTGATGGTTGTGGTGGTGTTGAAAGTGTAATGGTGGTGTTGGTGAGGTTTGTGGTGGTGGTGGTTTTCGAGAGGGCTGTGTTTGTTTGTGCAGGGGTGGTAGTGTTGGGAACGTTTGTGGTGAAGGGTGTGCAGGAGTGGTGGTGTTGATGGTTATGATATTGGTATTGTGTGTGGTGCTGGGGATCCTGGTGGAGTATTGGAGAATTTATAGTGTCGACAGCTAGTCACTTTTGCTGTCAGTCGTTCCGTAGAATCGCTTCTTTCTCTCTTACATATCAAAAGCATACTTCCGCCTTCCTTCCATTTTATCTCTCTGACAACAAATAGTACATAGGAGTGCATCGAAAAAATAAAAGGAGACCACATTGTCTGTATTGAAGATTTTTTTTTTAAACAAAATTTGTATATCTGCAGTGTACTTCTGACCTACTGTGCATGATATATCCTTGGAGCAGTCTCTAGCTAAGTGCTGAGTGAAGGACGGCAAGGAGTAATAGGACGGAGTACAGAATGAGGGAGACAGAGATAGATAGGAAGCTGAGGTAAGACAGTGAGAATGAGGAGAGGAGAACAGCTTCCAAGCTCCGGCACGCCAATGTTAAGATCGATATCTGGGGTCAGGCCCCCTCCCCCGTCTGGAGGAGAATCTGGAGGTAGTGGTGGTTGCCATTTGGAAATGCGATGGTAGTTGGTGCATTTTTCACAGGACTTCTACACTGGCCCTTATGCAAAGGCTCTCTCACTCTCGCAGTCAGGTACAGGGCTTTCTCACTGACCCTCAGGAAAAGGACTCCCTCATTGGTCCTCGGGAGCAGGGCTCAATCACTCTTCGCTGCTAACCTCTACACTTTCTAGTTTCTTGAATTGTTTGATCAGGGGTGGGTTTCATACTGGTGCTGCATACTCCAAGATGGGAAGGAAAGAGATACGAAGGAAGGAAAAAAGATATTGTGTGTGTGTACACTCGTATATGGTACAGGGGTCGAGTCTCCACCCCTGGCCCCGAAAATGTGTATGTGCGTGTATATGCACATTCGCGTGCGCGTATCTTCGTGCGTTCATGCTAAGGTTATTATTTCTAGATTTGTTTGAAGTTTGGCTATAGCTCTTGGTCCTGCCTCTTAACTTTCGACTAACTGACGTGAAATAACCTTGTCGTATCTTCTTTTTAACTTTTGTATAGAGTCATCTTCCGCTGATATTGCTCAGGTCAATCGACTTATTCACCAATAATAAGCTGAAGTGTTTGCGGGTATCCCTATGCATCGTCCTTGTACTCTTATTTTAATGTCTTCTGTAGCATCTGTCATTAGTTTTTAAATTTTCTCATCATATTTAATGAAGACATTGAATGCAGTCATGGCAAGCTCTACTAACACGTAACTGTGTGTATCCAAGACTCCCAGTAAACAATAGATGAAGGAGAACCTGAGAATGACAGAGATTGTGAAAGAAGAGAGAGGAAAAAATAAAATGTTGTATATATTCCATTACAGGATTTCCTCACATTACCGATTACAGGAAAAAGAGGAATAGAAACTCAATTAGAGGAATGTGCGACACACTTATCCATTTGCATTAATCGTAATGCCTCGCCCTTCTGGTTCTAAAATCTGATAGCCGAACCCATCTCCTGTAATCTCCGCGTCGTCTCGATGAGATGGAAAGAGGATTTTAACTTGATTTAATATTTTCTAGTTTTATTTTTTTTGTAGCTTTTTCCTCTTCCTTCCTTTCGTCTCCCTTAACTTTATCCTTTTATTTTTTGTCGCTCTTTATAATTTTCCTTTCCTTCACCGTAATCGCTTTCATACCTTCTTTCGCCTCGATTACTTTCTTTCCCCTCATTTCCGTCTATCCCTTCCTATTTTTTCTTTCTCCCCCTGCCTTCCCGTCCTCTCTCTCCTGTGCCTGTTTCCCCTCGCTCTTGTTAATCTTTCCTATTATATTAGTCTTTTCCCCAATCTTTCATTCCACCCCTACCTCTCATTCCACTCCTACCTCTCATTTCACTCCTACCTCTCATTTCACTCCTACCTCTCATTTCACTCCTACCTCTCATTTCACTCCTACCTCTCATTCCACTCCTACCTCTCATTTCACTCCTACCTCTCATTTCACTCCTACCTCTCATTTCACTCCTACCTCTCATTTCACTCCTACCTCTCATTTCACTCCTATCTCTCATTTCACTCCTACCTCTCATTTCACTCCTACCTCTCATTCCACTTCTACCTCTCATTCCACTTCTACCTCTCATTCCACTTCTACCTCTCATTCCACTCCTACCTCTCATTTCACTCCTACCTCTCATTTCACTCCTACCTCTCATTTCACCCCTACCTCTCATTTCACTCCTATCTAAGGTTTTCTCATGAGGTCAGTCTTACCTGCTGGCCGTCTGGTCAGTCAGACTGTGCTAGTGGCCCGCAAGCACACATAGCCATCACAACTCAACTGTTTCGACGTGTTTAGAAGGAGGCTGTCCAGCTTCTCCTTGAAACCTTGTGTCCTCGTCCTGGCAGTATTTCGGATAACAAATGTGTAATTAAGAGCACCCTTACGTGAACGCTCACAATTACCATAGTTTCTCCCCTCGCCCTCTCAACGTTTTTTCCTACCACTCTAATCCTTCACTTCCCTCCCACTTATCTCTCTCTCTCTTTCTCTTGCCCCTCCCACTCCTCTATCTCCCTCCTTCTCTTTCATCCCCCTACCCCTTTCACACCTCCATCCCTCTGTCCCGCTCACCCCTCCATTTCCCCCCCTCTCACTCTTCCATCCCCCTCCCCCTCTTCCATCTCCTACCCCCCATCACTCTTCAAATCCCCGTCTTCTATCCCTTCCCCCTCTTCCATCCGCCTCCCGTTCTCCCTCCCTTCTCTCCCGTCTCTCCTTTCCCTCTTTCATCTTCCTCTCATACTCCATTCTTCCACTTCCCTATACCCCTCCCCCGTCAACGCTTCTCTCCTCATCCTTCTTTCCCTCACACCTCCTCACCCTTTCCTCCCCCTTCCTCAATTCATCCCCCCCCCAAAAAAAAAATGCCACCAGGATGTGTTCACACAACTGCTGCACCTGTTCCAGCATGATGCTGACGTCACCAAGTACGTCATAACCCGCCTTTCTATACATTGCGTCTCTTGTGCATGCATGCGTATGTGTAGGATGTTTGCGTCACAGTGGGGCTTTTCTTTTGCATCAGCGTGTTGGCCTTTTGCATCAGTGTGTGAGACTTTTGCATCGGTGGGATGTTTGTGTAATTGAAATGTGTGTATGTGGAATTTTTTCATCAGTGGGATGTGGGTGTTCAAGTTGTGTATTGTTAGCGTGCGTAGGCGCACTATGTTTATACGTCATATAAAGCGCGTGTGTTGGTGGGAGCTTGCGAAGGTGTATGCCTATTGCATACGCATATAAGGTGGGCGTATAGTATGTGTATGTCAGTGGACGTATAGCACGCGCCTGTGTGGGAGTATATGACAGGCCCATACATATAGACTAGTGTTGATGCGTAACGTGCATACATGGCGTTTACGCAGGCTCGTGTGGGTATGCGACGATCAAGCAGTTGCGTATCTCATAATTGTTAAATTGTATTTAAAGAATGACTGTGTACACCACCGTCATATGACTTAAGTCACGCCTCGGGAAACTCTTGTCCTGTTTCCTGACAAGCCACACCTAACCATCCTTGCCAAGTAAAAGAATGAACTGATTGTGAGACACGAAATTGTTAGGCAAGACATCAGAGCTGCTTTGTTATTGGACGGAAGAAGGGAGAGAAGAGAGAATGAGGGAACGAAAGACGGAGACGTAAGAGACAGAAAGAGAAAGGGCCTAAAAACTAAAAAATGTGGTATAGAAAGGACGGAGAGAGGAAAATAGCAAGAGAGAAGCTTGTAATATGATAAAGGGTAATTGTAGGGGAGTAGGGGGAGAGGGAAGGAGTGAAAGTGGAGATAAAGAAAGAGGGAGAGCGCACAGAATGAATGAAGAAGAGTGCAAATAAGGGAACGAAAGAGAGAGAGAGAGAGAGACGTGAGACTGGAACGATGGAAAGGAGGGAGAGTAAAAAGGATGGCGATAGGGAAGAGAGAGGGAAAAAAGAAAGTAGGAGGAGAGGGAAGGATTAAGACTGAGAGAGAAGAGGAAGAGGGTTGAGGATGAAAAATAATTGAAGGAGGACGAGATGTAATTGTTTTATTGTTATTACCGCGTTGTCTAATTGTCATTACATAACTCGGATTAGCTAGCTGAGTTAGCGAAGGATCTCTCGTCCGCATCTCACGCAGGTCATGGTAAACTAACCCCCATTCTCACTCCACAAGTGTAAATTGTGCAGATTTGTTTTACTTTTTCTGCTTACTCTCGTCCATCTCGCTATCAGGCGCATGCCAACTGTTTTTAATACTTACGGTTAATGTACGTTTTATAAGTATATATAATCCAGTTTAACCTTATCCTATTTTAAGTAACAAAAAGGTGTTTTCAAGTTTAATGAAAGTTTTACGAAACTGACGTTGGATGCCTTGTAAGGAAATTAGCATAGTAAAATGAGGATAGGTTAAGAATGAAAGTGGGGATACGTTAATGATAACGGCGAAGCCTGTGTGTGTGTGTGTGTGTGTGTGTGTGTGTGAGAGAGAGAGAGAGAGAGAGAGAGAGAGAGAGAGAGAGAGAGAGAGAGAGAGAGAGAGAGAGAATGGTGTAATGAATGGTGACAAGAATGACGGTGGTCCTGCTGGCAGTGCCATGATTATGATGGGTTTAATATTTTAATATTTTTTGTTGTGATTAATATAATGGGAGAATAGTGAATATGGTGCTTTGAGTGTGGGAAATTATAATGAAGGTGATATGGATATAGTGATAGTGTGGACGACGAGGAGAATATTGTGCAGGTGTGGATTCTGATAAGGGCATGGGTAATGAGGAGGGTGTGGGTAATGAGGAGAGTGTGAGTGATAAGGACAGTGTACTTGGTGAGGAGAGTGGGAGTAGCAACGATGGTGTCTATGGTGAGGATGGCGATGATTGTGATGATGGTGGTATAGGATGATAGCAGTGTTGATATCTGAATCCATATTCATCGCAGGGAGAGAAAGCTGTCAAGGCAGGTCCCGTGTATGGCCAGCCCACAGGTAAATAACTAAGTCGAGCTGCTACTGGGAATACTAGCCAGGAGCCCCTCAGCACCTCAGGTATATAAATGCGGTAATATAACGGTGTACAAATGCATTCAAAGAACAACACAGGCCTGAGATATAAATTATAGCTTTGTTAATTCTACTCAGTCTTAAGCCGCATATTTGAAGAAAAATACCTACCCAGGCTTTAACATTTGGTGTGAATTACAGGTATATTTACAGGATCATTTACTTTGTCTAGAGTTATTAAGAGGTAGCAGACGATGCCAACTTGTAGCCAACTGTGTCTTTTGTAGGTCAGTCACTTGTGGGTCAGGTGAAGAGCAAGAGCTCAGAGTGGAAGAGTTTTTGAGGTAAAAAGCGTTGAAGAATTGTTGGTCCTTTGGTACAAGGTAGTAATTGAGGTCTCTCAGAGTTATAATGTGATGACAGCTATGTTACCATTATTCTGTCTGCTGCCTTGCTATATTCATTTTACTGACGTCAGGTCCCTCGTATTCTCCATTAACCTCACTTCTTTGTATCTTTAACATTCCCCACCCCCCACCTTCAAGTCCAACTGTGTCGGTTACCTTATCAAAATTCTCTCTCTCTCTCTCTCTCTCTCTCTCTCTCTCTCTCTCTCTCTCTCTCTCTCTCTCTCTCTCTCTCTCTCTCTCTCTCTCTCTCTTTACACAAGGTTTGTCAAGGTTAGGTTAAGGATCCCTAGCTTTATTGACAAGCTATTTACAAGTTAAGGATTCCTAACTTTATTGACAAACTAAGAGCTGTTACCTACATCAGCTCATTTGAAAGCATTTTATTTTTATGAAACATACAAGTAGGGCCAGCATTTTCATTTGATCGACTGACTATCTCGTTGACATCATAATGCTGTACGAATTGTGTTCCAGACTCGAGTCATCCTGGTGATAAATGATCTCAGATGAAGTGATGTTCTGGAGAAGTGTACAGCCAGAGTGAAGTTGCTGATTTTTGCCCGTCTTGTGGCATAGAAGCTTGCTTCTCGCTGTCCTCGAAGTGGATCCAAGTATGGTACTTAACAATGTTGGCCTTGTACATAACAGTAAGGCCACCCACATACCTCCTGTTTTGAAGACTCTGCTGAAATGAAAGATCTATCCAGGATGGATCCAGGCGAGAGATGAGACGTCTTGCTCTGTTCTCTACTCTGTCAAGCAGTCGCAGATGAGAGGGTAGGCAGGCAAACCAAGGAGCATACTCAAGGTGTGAGCGTACAAGTGCCTCATACAGAATCTTGCAACCCCTATTGTCAAGCAGATGCGAGATACGGCGAAGTGCTGTAAGCTTCCTGGCTGCCTTGTTTGCCAGGTTCACAACTTGGTTCTTCATGGTCACTTTGGAGTCAAATTTCACCCCAAGGATACAACATCTTTCCCAGGTACCAACACCCTCCCATTCATACTATTACACCGGCATTACCGTCATGGTGCCTAGAGACCATCATCATTTGTGTTTTCTCATGTGCAAATGTAACTTACCATCGGTTTCCCCAAGCTGATATAGCTCTTAGCTGGTGATTGATGTAGCTTAGAGCAGCTGGCATTTCTTTCCTTGGATAAGTGAATGTCATATTACAGTCGTCTGCATATGCATGGGATTCTGGGATGAGATGAAGGTCATTGAAGTAGACATTCCATAACAATGGTCCCAGCACACTTCCTTGTGGAACACTTGCCCCAATAAGATGTCTTGCTGATTCTGTTCCATTGAGAACTACCCACGGTCGAAAGCACCTCTCTCTCTCAGCCAGTCCCATTATAGAGATGTAGTTGGTGTGCAGCTTTCTATCAGTTGTAGGAATTCTGCTTTTTTTAATTCTGCAGGAACACTAAGTGAGGGTTCGTAGTTAGTGAAGTAATGGTTCGTTGTAAGGGGACTCAATTTACGAACCGCGATTCGAGCCACTCGTCCACCTTCTCTTTACTCACTGACAGTTATTTATCACAATTTGATTCCATATATATATATATATATATATATATATATATATATATATATATATATATATATATATATATATATATATATATATATATGGAAATGAGGAGGAGGTTTAAGTAAATACGATCACAGGATGCGCATTTTCTGATCGTATTTACTTAGACTTCATCTTTTCTGCAGCATTGCTAGCTCCTGATGTGTTGATTGCAACACGAAAAGCCTAGAGCTATCATTCAACTCTCCCCCATGGTGTTTTGCATATATATAATCATATTTCGATAACAACTTTCTTTAAAACTAATCCATTAGCATTCTTAGCGAACAAATTATAACACTGAAAGCTAATTTATTTCCTTCAATTATCCGGACATAATGAGAATGCCAGTTTATTGTTTGGCCTAATTAAATGTGCATATTTATGAAAGCAAAGGTTCACTGTACTCTGTTTAGCTGGGTAATTTAAAGAAATATAGATTGTAGTCACTTTAACTACCTGGCTATATTGAAATATATGCTAATTAAATTTTTTAGCTCTATTAAAGATTACAGAGACAATATAAAAATAGTAGACTACAAATGCCTGGTTGTATTAAGCACAGAATAAGTTAAATACAGTCTTGTGTATATTTAGTGTATATACACCGATAAATCACTTGAGCCCCTTCTCTCGGATTAAAACTTGCTTTGTTAGTGTCTAGGTGGATTGTAGACCTTAATGGCCCTTGTCCAGCGCTGTATGACCCTTGTGGGTTTAGTGCTTAGTTTTGATTGTAATAATAATAATGAACCTTATGTAGTCGATAGGTTTTGTACCTAATAAACTGACTTAATTATGCACATGTTGATATTCAACTTCCCGGCTTTGTTATAAAAAGTATTTGATTAACTAAAGTGCCTAATCAAACATGTGTGTCTACACAATCTGAGAATAAGTATCATCCCGTTCAACTTCCTGGTTATATTTGTTATCAGTTGGCTCAGAGTGTTTAAGCTTAGATAAAAGGTCAGTGCTCATGGAGTGTGAGAACACAGACATACGTTATAGAAGAGGCTTTCATTGTGACAACTGTTTCCTGCATAGAGCTTAATTAAGTCACGATGAAGCTCTACACAAAGCGACACGTTCTCCCAACAAAGCTTGTATTGCAACTCATGCTATTGTTTTCACATTGGCTGAATTAATTACCGTAAAATAACTGGCGAAATCCTCAACGCTTCTAGAGAGACAGACACAGACAGCCACTCAAAAACAAGCATACACATACAGATAGTAACGCAGCTATTAACGCAAATGCGTACACACCACATACAACACGTGCCTTTGACAAATAGTAACATAAACACACATACACACACACACACGACCCCTGCAACCTCAACTAGGTGAGTACACACACACACACACACACACACACACACACACACACACACACACACACACACACACACACACACACACACACACACACACACAGGAGGCATAGGACCCAGGAAAACAAGGAGATTAGTAGAAGAGCCAGAAACGAGTATGCACAGATAAGGAGGGAGGCCCAGCGACAGTATGAAAACGACATAGCATCGAAAGTCAAATCTGACCCGAAACTGCTGTATAGCCACATTTTTTTTTATATTTTATTGAAAACTTACATGGTACCAAAATATAGACATAAAAACTGTTTTTGTCAAAAGACAAGAAAACAAAACTTACACAATTTATAATCTCACCACAAAATATACCTAATCCATTGAACTAAACCCTTACACTATAGTATCTCTCTCTCAATCCCTTTCAATGTGCAGGATGATAAACCCTTGCAGCCACATAATAGTGGTAACCCCCCTTTTCATGTACTTAGCCTGAAACAATGTACATATATACACATGACATGACAAAAGTGTATAACCTAAATCAAAAAGAATCATGTTATTTTTTTGACAGTTAGTACATACAAACTAACAGATCTTAGCATTTACTAACTTACATTTTATAAAAGTTATAAATAACTAAAAACTAACAAACAACTAACAAAATATGAAAAATTGTTCAAATAAATGGACCAACAATAACTTTTACACAATACAAAAACGTCAAAAACATCTTATGCTAAATATAAAAGTTTTATACAATGTTAGATTCAGTACTAAGTCTAGTATATACACTTCATGCAAACTTATAGATGTATTATGCCTTTAAATCTAAAGCCATTTAAAACAATGTTCCAGAGCAATATCAGACTTACTCTGTCATGCACTAAGTTACACAATATAGAACTCACAAGAAACGATCAAGAGGTATGTGAGGAGCTAAACAAGAGATTTAAGGAAATATTTACAGTAGAGACAGGAAGGACTCTGGGGGGGCAGACCAGACGGGGACACCAGCAAGGAATACACCAACAAGTGTTGGACGACATACATACAGATGAGGAGGAGGTGAAGAAACTGCTAAGGGACATCGATACCTCAAAGGCAATGGGACCAGACAACATCTCCCCGTGGGTCCTTAGAGAGGGAGCAGATATGTTGTGCGTGCCACTTACCACAATCTTCAACACATCCCTGGAAACTGGGCAACTACCTGAGGTATGGAAGACGGCAAATGTAGTTCCCATTTTTAAAAAAGGAGACAGAAAAGAGGCACTAAACTATAGACCTGTGTCATTGACGTGTATAGTATGCAAAATTATGGAGAAGATTATCAGGAGGAGAGTGGTGGAGCACCTGGAACGGAACAGGAGTATAAATGCCAACCAGCACGGATTCACGGAAGGCAAATCCTGTGTCACAAACCTTCTGGAGTTTTATGATAAAATAACAGAAGTAAGACAAGAGAGAGAGGGGTGGGTTGATTGCATCTTCTTGGACTGCAAGAAGGCCTTTGACACAGTTCCTCACAAGAGATTAGTGCAGAAGCTAGAGCATCAGGCGCATATAACAGGAAGGGCACTGCAATGGATCAGAGAATACCTGACAGGGAGGCAACAACGAGTCATGGTACGTAATGATGTATCACAGTGGGCACCTGTGACGAGCGGGGTCCCACAGGGGTCGGTCCTAGGACCAGTGCTATTTTTGGTATATGTGAACGACATGACGGAAGGGTTAGACTCAGAAGTGTCCCTGTTTGCAGATGATGTGAAGTTAATGAGGAGAATTAAATCTGATGAGGACCAGGCAGGACTTCAAAGAGACCTGGACAGACTGGACACCTGGTCCAGCAAATGGCTTCTCGAATTTAATCCTGCCAAATGCAAAGTCATGAAGATGGGGGAGGGGCACAGAAGACCACAGACAGAGTATAGGCTAGGTGGCCAAAGACTGCAAACCTCACTCAAGGAGAAAGATCTTGGGGTGAGTATAACACCGAGCATGTCTCCGGAAGCACACATCAATCAGATAACTGCTGCAGCATATGGGCGCCTGGCAAACCTGAGAACAGCATTCCGATACCTTAGTAAGGAATCATTCAAGACACTGTACACCGTGTATGTCAGGCCCATACTGGAGTATGCAGCACCTGTTTGGAACCCGCACTTGATAAAGCACGTCAAGAAACTAGAGAAAGTACAAAGGTTTGCGACAAGGTTAGTTCCAGAGCTAAGGGGAATGTCCTATGAGGAAAGATTAAGGGAAATCGGCCTGACCACACTGGAGGACAGGAGGGTCAGGGGAGACATGATAACGACATATAAAATACTGCGTGGAATAGACAAGGTGGACAAAGACAGGATGTTCCAGGGAGGGGACACAGAAACAAGAGGCCACAATTGGAAGTTGAAGACACAAATGAGTCAGAGAGATAGTAGGAAGTATTTCTTCAGTCATAGAGTTGTAAGGGAGTGGAATAGCCTAGAAAATGACGTAGTGGAGGCAGGAACCATACACAGTTTTAAGACGAGGTTTGATAAAGCTCATGGAGCGGGGAGAGAGAGGGCCTAGTAGCAACCGGTGAAGAGGCGGGGCCAGGAGCTAGGACTCGACCCCTGCAACCACAAATAGGTGAGTACAAATAGGTGAGTACACACACACACACACACACACACACACACACACACACACACACACACACACACACATAGGCTGGAGCGAGTTACAGGGGCAGTGACCAGAGAAGACACAGCATATGAAGCTGCGAGGCTGAACAGGAAGGAAGGAATTATGAATTATGCTAAGGCCACATCAATCTGCCAAGGAGGACCAAGGAGTGAAAGGGAAGATCAACTGGTTGCAGATGGAGAGGGTGATAGGTCGAATGCTGAGGCACAACAAGGCTATCAAGAGCCACTGGAAAAATCAAGGGAGAAACTGACCACACACAGGCAGGATCCAGAGCCACAGAGGGTGAGGCAATGCGAGGAAGAAAGGGCAAAATCAGTGTTTATCCATGGGCTTCAGGAGAGAGAGGAAAGGACACACACTGAAAGGAAGCAGGAAGAAAGGAAGGAGATTGAGAAAATCATAACAGAAATAGGTGAAGAGAGGGACGAGATTGTAAATTTTCAGAGAATAGGGGGGTACTCGAAGGTGAGAAACCGACCAATCAAGCTGATTCTCAGGACGGAAACAGTGCGGAACAGGATCCTCCAAGAGAAACCACGATTGAAATACTCGGAAGAGTACAAGAGGGTGTTCCTAGACAGAGACAGAACAAAATCAGAACGACAGCAGCTGAGGGAGAGGACAAAAAAGCGAAAGGAGCTAGGAAAAGAGACAAGGAGGGAACCAGCAGAGGTCAGTCAGAGCAGGACAGAACAGCAAGGGCAAGCACACACACAACTACTCTCAGAACCACACAACCTATCACACCATCCCAACACACCCTACAATCCATACCCACAGCCTCCACCCAACACCAAGCTATAGAACCCCACAGTATGCCACCAGGTCTCCCACCCTCACAGGCCCCCCAAACCACAGTGTTGGAAAGGAAACTGAAGGTATGGTACACAAACGCTGATGGAATAACAAATAAGTGGGAGGAGTGGCAAGAAAGAGTCAAAGAAGCATCACCGGACATCATAGCTCTCACAGAAACCAAGCTTACAGGTATGATAACAGATGCCATCTTTCCAACGGGATACCAAATCCTGAGGAAAGACAGAGGGAACAGGGGGGGTGGAGGAGTGGCGTTGCTGATCAAAAATCGCTGGAATTTTGATGAGCTGGAGAGAGAAGATAGCGGAGAAGAAAGTGATTACATAGTGGGAACACTTCACTCTGGAGGTCCCAAGGTGGTAATAGCAGTGATGTATAACCCACCACAGAACAGCAGGAGGCCAAGGCAAGAGTACGACGAGAGCAATAGAGCGATGGTTGACACACTGGCTAGAGTGGCCAGAAGAGCTCATGCATGCAGGGCAAAGCTCCTGATCATGGGTGACTTTAACCACAAGGAGATAGATTGGGAGAACTTGGACCCACATGGGGGCCAAGATACTTGGAGGGCTAAGATGATGGAGGTGGTACTGGAGAACTTCATGTACCAACACGTAAGGGACACTACAAGAGAGAGAGGAGAGGATGAACCAGCAAGGCTGGACTTAGTATTCACCTTCAGTAGTGCAGATATCGAGGACATCACATATGAAAGACCCCTTGGGGCCAGTGACCATGTGGTTGTAAGCTTCGAATACACAGTAGAGCTACAAGTGGAGGGAGAAGCAGGAAGGCCAGGACGAATGAAGCCAAACTACAAGAAAGGGGACTACACAGGAATGAGGAACTACCTGAACGGGGTTCAGTGGGACAGAGAACTGGCAGGGAAACCAGTTAATGAGATGATGGAATATGTAGCAATAAAATGCAAGGAGGCTGAGGAGAGGTTTGTACCCAAGGGTAACAGGAGTAATGAAAAAGCCAGGATGAGCCCATGGTTTACCCAAAGGTGCAGGGAGGCAAAAACCAAGTGTGCTAGGGAATGGAAGAAATATAGAAGGCAAAGGACCCAGGAGAATAAGGAGAACAGTCGTAGAGCCAGAAATGAATATGCACAGATAAGAAGGGAGGCCCAAAGACAATATGAAAATGACATAGCAGCGAAAGCCAAATCTGACCCGAAACTGTTGTACAGCCACATCAGGAGGAAAACAACAGTCAAGGACCAGGTAATCAGGCTAAGGAAGGAAGGAGGAGAGACAACAGGAAATGACCGGGAAGTATGTGAAGAACTCAACAAGAGATTCAAAGAAGTGTTCACAGAGGAGACAGAAGGGACTCCAGAAAGACGGAGAGGTGGGGCACACCACCAAGTGCTGGACACAGTGCACACAACCGAGGAAGAAGTGAAGAGGCTTCTGAGTGAGCTAGATACCTCAAAGGCAATGGGGCCAGATAACATCTCCCCATGGGTATTGAGAGAGGGAGCAGAGGCGCTATGTGTACCCCTAACAACAATATTCAATACATCTATCGAAACCGGGAGATTGCCTGAGGCATGGAAGACAGCAAATGTAGTCCCAATCTTTAAAAAAGGAGACAGACATGAAGCATTAAACTACAGACCAGTGTCACTGACATGTATAGTATGCAAAATCATGGAGAAGATTATCAGGAGAAGAGTGGTGGAACACCTAGAAAGGAATGATCTCATCAACAGCAGCCAGCATGGTTTCAGGGACGGGAAATCCTGTGTCACAAACCTACTGGAGTTCTATGACATGGTGACAGCAGTAAGACAAGAGAGAGAGGGGTGGGTGGATTGCATTTTCTTGGACTGCAAGAAGGCGTTTGACACAGTTCCACACAAGAGATTGGTGCAAAAACTGGAGGACCAAGCAGGGATAACAGGGAAGGCACTACAATGGATCAGGGAATACTTGTCAGGAAGACAGCAGCGAGTCATGGTACGTGGCGAGGTGTCAGAGTGGGCACCTGTGACCAGCGGGGTCCCGCAGGGGTCAGTCCTAGGACCAGTGCTGTTTCTGGTATTTGTGAACGACATGACGGAAGGAATAGACTCTGAGGTGTCCCTGTTTGCAGATGACGTGAAGTTGATGAGAAGAATACACTCGATCGAAGACCAGGCAGAACTACAAAGGGATCTGGACAGGCTGCAGAACTGGTCCAGCAATTGGCTCCTGGAGTTCAATCCCACCAAGTGCAAAGTCATGAAGATTGGGGAAGGGCAAAGAAGGCCGCAGACGGAGTACAGTCTAGGGGGTCAGAGACTACAAACCTCACTCAAGGAAAAAGATCTTGGGGTGAGTATAACACCAGGCACATCTCCTGAAGCGCACATCAACCAAATAACTGCTGCAGCATATGGGCGCCTAGCAAACCTCAGAACAGCATTCCGACATCTTAATAAGGAATCGTTCAGGACCCTGTACACCGTATACGTTAGGCCCATATTGGAGTATGCGGCACCAGTTTGGAACCCACACCTAGCCAAGCACGTAAAGAAACTAGAGAAAGTGCAAAGGTTTGCAACAAGACTAGTCCCAGAGCTAAGAGGTATGTCCTACGAGGAGAGGTTAAGGGAAATCAACCTGACGACACTGGAGGACAGGAGAGATAGGGGGGACATGATAACGACATACAAAATACTGAGAGGAATTGACAAGGTGGACAAAAACAGGATGTTCCAGAGATTGGACACAGTAACAAGGGGACACAGTTGGAAGCTAAAGACACAGATGAATCACAGGGATGTTAGGAAGTATTTCTTCAGCCACAGAGTAGTCAGTAAGTGGAATAGTTTGGGAAGCGATGTAGTGGAGGCAGGATCCATACATAGCTTTAAGCAGAGGTACGATAAAGCTCACGGCTCAGGGAGAGTGACCTAGTAGCGATCAGTGAAGAGGCGGGGCCAGGAGCTCGGACTCGACCCCCGCAACCTCAACTAGGTGAGTACAACTAGGTGAGTACACACACACACACACACACACACACACACACACACACACACACACACACACAAACCTCACTCAAGGAAAAAGATCTTGGGGTGAGTATAACACCAGGCACATCTCCTGAAGCGCACATCAGCCAAATAACTGCTGCAGCATATGGGCGCCTAGCAAACCTCAGAACAGCATTCCGACATCTTAATAAGGGATCGTTCAGGACCCTGTACACCGTGTACGTTAGGCCCATATTGGAGTATGCGGCACCAGTTTGGAACCCACACCTAGCCAAGCACGTAAAGAAACTAGAGAAAGTGCAAAGGTTTGCAACAAGACTAGTCCCAGAGCTAAGAGGTATGTCCTACGAGGAGAGGTTAAGGGAAATCAACCTGACGACACTGGAGGACAGGAGATATAGGGGGGACATGATAACGACATACAAAATACTGAGAGGAATTGACAAGGTGGACAAAAACAGGATGTTCCAGAGATTGGACACGGTAACAAGGGGACACAGTTGGAAGTTGAAGACACAGATGAATCACAGGGATGTTAGGAAGTATTTCTTCAGCCACAGAGTAGTCAGTAAGTGGAATAGTTTGGGAAGCGATGTAGTGGAGGCAGGATCCATACATAGCTTTAAGCAGAGGTATGATAAAGCTCACGGCTCAGGGAGAGTGACCTAGTAGCGATCAGTGAAGAGGCGGGGCCAGGAGCTCGGACTCGACCCCCGCAACCTCAACTAGGTGAATACACACACACACACACACACACACACACACACACACACACACACACACACACACACACACACACACACACACACACACACACACACACACACACACGCACGCACGCAAGCACGCACACAACCTCCTCTCCCTACCTCTTAATTCTGGCATCATTAAAAATGTTAATTGAAATATGTTGTGCCAGCTTGTGGTCATGATTAGACAAGCGATGAAGCTTCCATTATTTTTAAAGAGAAGGTGATATATTTTTTGTCCTTGTGGACGTATACACGTTACAATGTTCCTCTTGGACGAGTTTAGTGTGGGACATTACACTGGTGCAACACTCAACTAGTGCAACGCTCCACTTATTTCTGCAACCATACACACTTGTGTTGTCTTCTTCCTATTACACTATACACTGATGTAGTCTTGTTCCAACAACAGTACTCATTGTTGTTGCCTTGTGCCTAGAAAACTACACACTGGTGTTGCCTTGTTCTTAGAAAACTAAGCACTGGTGTTGTCTTGTTCCTAGAAAACTACACACTGGTGTTGTCTTGTTCCTAGAAAACTACACACTGGTGTTGTCTTGTTCCTAGAAAACTACACACTGGTGTTGTCTTGTTCCTAGAAAACTACACACTGGTGTTGCCTTGTTCTTAGAAAACTAAGCACTGGTGTTGTCTTGTTCCTAGAAAACTACACACTGGTGTTGTCTTGTTCCTAGAAAACTACACACTGGTGTTGTCTTGTTCCTGCAACACTACACATTGGTGTGTTGTGTTCCTGTAAAACTACACATTGGTGTTGTCTTGTCCCTAGAAAATTACACACTGGTATTATCTTGCTCCTACAACACTACACACTGGTGTTGTGTTGCTCCTAAACACTACACACTGGTGTTATCTTGTTCCTTTAACACTACACTGGTGTTGTCTTGCAACATAGTGTTTATTTTGCTCTCTCTGAGTGGTTCAGCTTTAATATTCTGACCCAATTTCAGTTACGTGTTTTGTGCAAATGGCTACTGGCTGAGATGTTTTTCTGGTGTGATTGGGAACTGTAGTTGATGTGAGTGGGAACTGTGGTTGATGTGAGTGGGAACTGTGGTTGATGTGAGTGGGAACTGTAGTTGATGTGATGTGAGTGGGAACTGTAGTTAATGTGATGTGAGTGGGAACTGTAGTTGATGTGATGTGAGTGGGAACTGTAGTTGGTGTGAGTGGGAACTGTAGTTGGTGTGAGTGGGAACTGTAGTTGATGCGATGTGAGTGGGAACTGTAGTTGATGCGATGTGAGTGGGAACTGTGGTTGATGCAGTGTGAGTGGGAACTCTGGACGGCGGTGTAAGAGAGTTTGAATTGTGTAATTTGATAAAGCATTATAATTATTTTTTATGGAAGTGTGTGCATGCGTGGACGCTCACTTATATGTGGATCCAGCGGTCGAGTCTCAGCTCTCGGCCCCACTTCTTCGCTGGCCGTTACTGGGTTCACTTTCCTGGCTTCGAGAGACTTAGTCATATCTCTTATTAATCCTTTACCAGGAATTTATCAATATTGGTTCCTACCTCTAACATCTCACTGTCTAGGTCGTTCCACTTCCTGACCACGCTAAGGCTAAAGAAATATTTCCTAATATCCCTATGATTCATCTGCAGTTTTAACTTTTAGCTGTGCCCTCGTGATCCTGTTTCCCGTCTCTTCGACAGTCTGTCCTTGCCGAACTTGTCAATTTTTCTCAGTATTTTGTACGTTATCATAGTGTATTTTTTTCCCCATAATATTATCAGGCTTAGCTTCTTTTAATCTCTCCTCATAGCACAATACCCCTTAACTCCGGGACTAATCTCGCAAACCTCTGCATTTTTTCCCAGTGTGTATGTGTGTGTTCTGAGTGGGTGCAATTACCTGTAACAATAAATAAGAATTAACACACACATTGGTTCAACCATTATCAAGAAGAAAACAGACACAGTAACAGTATAATAATGTTCACTCTGGAGAACAATTTAGCATTTAATTAGTTTTTCCTGACTTCTCCTCCTACACTTTTTCTTACGGTTTTGCTCTTTCCTTTTTTGTCTTTCCCCTTTCATACATTATCCCTTTAATATTTTCGTTATTTCTCTTACTTTCCTATTCCCCGCTCATTGCCGTTTCGTTTATCGCCCTTCCCATTCCTCTTCGCCCTTCTTAACTATTTCCATTCACTCATTTCTTCCCTCCTTTCCATTTCCCCTTCACCCATTTCTTCACACCTTTCTCGTCTACCTTCAGCCCATCTTTCCCATTTAACTTAACCCATTTCTTCTTACCTCTTTCCCATTTAACTTTACCCATTTTTTCCTGCCTTTCTCGTTCCCCCTTCACCCATTTCTTTCCACCTTTCCCATTTTCTTTCATCCCCTTCTCATTTCTCTGTCTAAATCATGAAGTACTTTGTACGGGAAGCAGAGTAGTTTTGAAGTCATTTATCACCGCAGGATGACCACACTAAAGCCACGGGTGTTGGCAATTATATCCCGTGACGTGTCTTATTGTGTTGGTCGCCTGGGAGGTTGAGGCACTACCGCTGATGACTGAGGTTATTCCGGCTGATGATGAGGTTGGTCTTCACGTTCGGGGGGTTAAGGGTTGGTATTATTGTTGTGGGTTGTTTCAGGGTTGTTATTATTATTATTATTATTTTTTTTTTTTTAGTTTTACAGGGTTGATGTTAGTGACGTTGCGGTAGGTTGCTTTTAAGTTATAGTGTTGGTGTTATTGATGCTGGTTGTTTTAAGGGTTTAGGTTTGCGTTATTGTTGGTTGTTTTTATTGGTTTGAGTCAGTGTTGTTGATGTTGGTTGCTTTAGAGTTTTAAGTTAGTGTTATTGACGTTACAGTTAGAGTTATTTTAGGCGTTTTGGTTGGTATTATTGATCGAGTTGTTTTAGAGGGTTCGGAATGGTGTTATTGATGTTGAGGTTATTGTAAGGTTTTCGGTTTATGTTATTAATGTCAGGGGTTTTAAGCAGTTTGTGGTGTTGAATTTGATGTGATTGGGATGGGCGAGTGTATGCATGGTGGTGGTGGTGGTGGTGGTGGCGGTGTGATGATTGTTGTGAGGGCGATAGTGGTTGACTGGAGGGGAAGGGGTATTGAGAGAACAGGAATGGTAGAGATACGGGGAGATGAGTAAGAGGAAAGAAAGAAGGAATCAAATAGAGAGAGAGCCAGCGAGAGCACTGGAAATGCAGTGTTAATTTTGTCCTATTTTACGGACGATTTAGAATGCTTATATTGACCTAAAAATACTTTTGTGTAAAAAAAAAATCATAAACAGTGGCATTAAAAAAAATTTTTTATTTGCATGCAAATATTAGTGACTTGGTCCCCTGTGTGGCACTGGCGAGGGGAGGAGGACCGTGTCTGCCGGAAGTGTGGGAGGTTCAGCAGTTGTTCTTACGTATTATTACTCACGATTCTTTTGACACGGACGTCATAAGTAAGGAGCACTCCACCCAAGCCTTTGGCAAACATGTCACTATTGTCTGGCAGAGGTTGAGTCAGTTTGTGGTGAGCAGAGGTGCAGAATCCTGTGTGGACACAAACTGCAAAATTGTGAAATTGAAAAGAAAAAAATAGTTTAAGCTGTCAGATTGTTTCTGGTGAGCGAATGTTTACAACACATGAGAGAATTTGCCTTGTAAATGGTATATCCTTTTTGTGGAACAGTGTTGTCTTAATGACATCATTCTAACACAAAGAAACGGTATTTTCTACTCAGTTGTAAGTTGCATTATTATTATTATTATTATTATTATTATTATTATTATTATTATTATTATTATTATTATTATTAGGGTAAATAGCTTTAGATATGGTATAATACAAATACTAAAGGTTACTTGAATAATATGAAATAATGATGAACTTTAAAAAGAAATGTTAAAGATTACTTGCATATAGTAAGTACACAAGAAATTTGTGAATGCAAGCACTACTTGCACACAAGATTAAGTTTCACTCTGTACGAAAGTTAACAGGGTGACTGAAGTAACTGTTTAATATTTATTGGCGACCCTCTGACGTGCATTGTTATTTAGGGATATGTCTACTGACACATTGCTGGTCCTATGGCAGAGTAACCGCTGGCTTACCAGTCAGACTCAGTGGTTTGTATATCCCATCATAGTGGAAAAGCAGTGAGAAAGAGCAAGGAATGCCTGATTGGAAGGTGAGGTAAGGAGAGATGATAGATTAACTTAGCAGTGCAGTTACAGTAATTGTTTGGACTGCAATCAGTAGCAGCGTCATAAAAGGTAACCATTTTAAACGCCCGTTGGGCGTTTAAAATGGTTATTCATGAGAGTATATTTAAAAGAGGAGGTTATATACAAAAGGAAATCCTTGGAAACGGCAGTAATAAAAGAATCATGACACAATAGACAAGAACTAAGTGTTTTTAAAGATGACTTCACCTCTTGTTAAGCTACTACCGGGTAAAAGAATGAAAATATTTGTCTTAGCAAAGCTCAGTTAATTTTTAACTCTACCTCACTTTTCAATGTTTCAGAGCTCTCCCACACCAAACCCACCAAAATCTTTATTGATAATGCTCGTCCGAACATAACTCTGAATGCAATGGCTTGTTTTTCCCTTACGTTTCTATTAACATTTTTATCAGCGGAGTGCTTTTTTAAACATATTGGGCTGTATGTAAGAAACTCCCATACCAATATTAGCGTTATTACCTGCATGGGAGCAGGTATAAACATAATATTAACATCACCTACATGGAAATTATATTAGGTATCCTCGAAGGCGATATCCAGTCCTGATTATTCCTGGATATCGTTTATGAACGATAACTTGAGAAAGCCTCTTCTGATCGGCATCAAACTTTCAACATTAGTGTGTGTTACTTAGGAGAAAAAGGTTTGAATTGATATTAGAATATGTAGGTGCCAGTTTTCCAGTTTAATTTTTGAAATGGTGTGGGATTTGTTACTATAAAAAAGATTATCTTCTCTGAAGAACTTTAATGGTTAGGAGCTGATGCATCGTAGGAGAAAGATGATACACAATAAGTTGAGATGTGTAGGAACAAATTTGACAGTAAAGTAGCAAAAAAAAATGAAGCACTTGGATTCCGTGTAATATGCATTTTATTTAACTTTACATTTTAAGCATTGCTGAGTTTTGGTGAACAGAAGGTTCGTATTATCATTGGGCTGCATAAGTCCCAATTTGTCAATTTTAATAAACAAACTATTTATTTTAATGATGCACTTCATGAGAGAGATGATACTCTATAGGTTTAGCTTGGGTAGGTGCAGATTGGCCAGTATTGTTACGAAAAACTTGGACTCGTTGGATTCCGTGTAAAATTGGAGAATATTTCTTCTAGTCTCCTTTAATATTTTGGTAGACTTTGAGTTCTCTAATTTGCTTAATTTATTAATAAGATTTTTAGTGTCATACCTGCTCTTCTAGACCACTTAAGAAATTGGGCTATCAAGCTCAAAAATTTAACGGTCCTTCAAGATGTTTCAAACCTACATCATGTAAATTTTTTGAAGCAGTATCCTTTAGTAGTTTAGGAGATATTTTATCCGGAACCTACAGTAAATCCTGAATATTAGCTAAATTTAAATTTTTTTTTTTGTGCATTGGTACGGTGTGTTATGTGTCTTTTCATAGGAGAATAACTCGTGTGAGTGATAACATCTTAACTGAAAAACAGCCTTTTAGACACACTGAGACCCATAGCTAGCACATCTCTGGGAATATCCCTGCCTAGTATTGCCGGGTACCTCTCAAACGCCCGTAGGCATACGAATACATGTACATATGTACATGTATATTTCTGTGCATGTACTATAAGTGAGTGCTCGCGGGCACACACAGAAGTATATATATTCACATGCATAAATACACACACATACTTGTGTACATACATATATATGCACATATACATATGCACACGTATACATTGAACATGTATACATATGCACACGTATACATTCACATGTATACATATTCAAACGTTTGCATGTTCATTTATATACATTGTAACAAGTATACACCCATACACATACACAGATGCATACATAAGTGCAAACTTACTTTAGAGGCGATCTCATGAACACGAGGGCACAGATGGATGTTAAAAGCACAGTTGAGTCACATGGATGTTAAGAAATACTTAGTGGATAGGAAATGGAATGAAGTAGACAGCGAAGTGTTAAGTCAGAATACTTACATAGCTTTAAGAACAGGTATGGCAAGGCTCACGCAGCTAGAGAGGAGAGGCCAGGAGCTGAGACTCGACTCCTGCAACCACAATTAGATGAATTCATACCCACACACACATACATTTTGCTGCATTAGAATCTTGCGACCGCCCGTGCTATATATTCGTTTTACGTGCTTTGAGATAGAGGGTCATACCTGGGCTTTAAGTCTTAACAGATACGGGAATACCTTTCTCGGATCGTGCAGCAGCCGAAACACTTCTAGTTTATCTGTTCTTTTATAGCTATGTACTCACCTTTTTGTGGTTGCAGGGGTCGAGTCACAGCTTCTGGCCCCGCCTCTTCGCTGGTCGCTGCTAGGTCCACTCTCTCCCTGCTCCATGAACTTTATCGTATCTTGTGTGTGTGTGTGTGTGTGTGTGTGTGTGTGTGTGTGTGTGTGTGTGTGTGTGTACTCACCTATTTGCGGTTGTAGGGGTCGATTCATAGCTCCTGGCTCCGCCTCTTCACTGATTGCTAGTATTCACTGATTGCGCAGTATTTTATATGTCGTTATCATGTCTCCCCTAACCCTCCTGTCCTCCAGTGTCTTTAGGCCAATTTCCCTTAACCTTTCTTCGTAGGACAATCCCCTTAGCTCTGGGACTAGTCTTGTTGCGAACCTTTGCACTTTCTCTAATTACTTTTGTATCATCATTTGCAGATGACACTAAAATAAGCATGAAACTCACTACGGTACAGGACACGGAAAAAGTACAGGAAGACATAAGCAGGGTTTTCCAGTGGGCAGTGGAGAACAACATGACGTTCAATTTTGATAATTTCCAGCTGCTTAGGTATGGAAAGAATGAAGAACTCAAAAGGAACACTATATACAAAACTCAAGAGGGTCACCAAATAGAGCGTAAGGAACACGTAAAAGACCTGAGAATAATTATGTCAGCTGAACTTTCTTTTAAAGACCATAACAAGACAAAGATCACGACAACCAGGAAGATGACGGGGTGGGTATTGAGAACTTTTAAAACAAGTGCTCTCTCGCTTAGAATATTGCTCAGTGCTGACGGCCCCGTTCAAAGCAGGAGAAATATCGGAGCTGGAACAAATACAGAGATCGTTTACGGCTCACATTGAGCCATAAAGCACCTAAACTACTGGAAACGCCTTCAAGTCATGAACATGTACTCATTGGAGCGGAGGAGAGAGAGATACATGATAATATATACCTGGAAAGTACTCGAGGGCCTGGTCCCAAATCTGCACACTGCCATAACAACATACTGGAGTGAGAGACATGAGAGGAAGTCCAAAATAAACCCAGTAAGGAGCAGGGGTGCGATGGGGACAATAAGGGAACACTGTATCAACATTTGGGGTCCCAGACTATTCAATATCTTACCAGAAGATATCGGAAACACGGCTGGAACAAGTGTAGAAACCTTCAAGAGAAAACTGGACAAGTATCTTCACCAGGTGCCAGATCAACCAGGCTGTGATGGATATGTGGTGCAGTGGGCCACCAGCAGCAACAGCCTGATTGACCAGGTAAGCACCAGACGAGCCTGGCCCATGACCGGGCTCAGAGAGTAGACAAACTCTCGAAACTCTTCAAAGGTAAAGGTATATCAAAGGTCCTCTTTCTCTGCTCCATGAGCTTTATCAAACCTCGTCTTAAAACTATGTATGGTTCCCGCCTCCACCACGTCACTTTCTAGGCTGTCCCACTGCCTGACAACTCTATGACTGAAGAAATACTTCCTTACATCCATTTGACTTATCTGAGTGTTCAACTTCCAATAGTGACCCCTTGTTTCTGTGTCCCATCTCTGGAACACCCTGTTTTTGTCCACCTTGTCTATTCTGCGCAGTATTTTATATGTCGTTGTCATATCTCCCCCGACCCTTCTGTCCTCCAGTGTCGTCAAGCCAGTTTCCCTTAACCTTTCTTCGTAGGACAATCCCCTTAGCTCTTGGATTAGTTTTGTTGCAAACCTTTGCACTTTCTATAATTTATTGATGTGCTTGACCAGGTGTGGATTTCAAACTGGTGTTGCATACTCCAGTATGAGCCTGACGTATATGGTGTACAGAGTCTTGAACGATTCCTTACTGAGGTATCGGAACGCTATCTTTAGGTTCGCCAGACGCCCGTATGCTGCAGCAGTTATATGATTGATGTGCGCCCCAGGAGATGTGCTCGGTATTATACTCACCCCAAGATTTTTTTTCTTGAGTGAGGTTTGCAGTCTTTGGCCACCTGGTGTGTGTGTGTGTGTGTGTGTGTGTGTGTGTGTGTGTGTGTGTGTGTGTGTGTGTGTGTGTGTGTGTGTGTGTGTGTGTGTGTGTGTGTGTGGCGCCTTAACTCGTTTGGAAAATCAAGGTGTGAAGCTAAAGTGCACTAACTGATTATCGTGTCATTCTGCTTTAGCCACGGTGTGTTGGCGAGACGTCATGAAATAATTTGACAGCCCCGCCGCTTTGTTATTAAATACTGTGTTCATCTTGAAGGACGGGATAAGTACTGGGATCATTTTGTAATGCAGATAAGCAGCTCTCTTATTTTACTTCTTCGTCGTCCTTCTTCCCTTCCTCGTCCTTCTCCTCCTCTTCCTCCTCCTCTTCATCCTTCTCTTCTTTCTCTTCCTCCTACTCCTCTTCCACTTCCTTCTCCTCCTTCACCCTTAGCTCTGAGAGCGTGTTAGAGAGCGGGCCTCAGCATTGGGTATTCAGCTGGGGAGGATCACGTACGTACTCATGACTAACAAGACTTGCTTTCAAGAGCCATATGGACCTGCCTTGGTATTCCTCCTACTTCCTCCATTCATCTCTATTTTTTCCTATCCTTTTCTTCTCGCGCCTAGATTGATTTTCTTTCTATTCTGTTTCATATTCTTCTCCCATCTACCTTCTTTTTTATTTTTCTTATATTCTGCCTTTGTTTGATGTGTGCTTTGGCTTCTTCCTCATTTCAACTTCTTTCTTTCCTTCTTTATCTCTCTCTGTTTTAGTTTTTTTATATCTCTTCCTGTTTTCTTCGTAGTGGGACGTCATTCTGATAACCTGTAACAAAGAATTTGGACAAAATAATGCTTGGAGAGTGTAATTATTTGAGGGCATCTTAGCGAGTGTGATGGTGACCATAACCTAGTGTCCAGTGTGGTGGTGACCAGGATCTGGTGTCCAGTGTGGTGGTGACCAGAACCTGGTGTCCAGTGTAGTGGTGACCAGAACCTAGTGTCCAGTGTGGTGGTGACCAGGATCTGGTATCCATTGTGGTGTTGACCAGACCCTGGTGTCCAGTGTGGTGGTGACCAGAACCTGGTGTCCAGTGTGGTGGTGACCAGAACCTGGTGTCCAGTGTGGTGGTGACCAGAACCTGGTGTCCAGTGTGGTGGTGACCAGAACCTGGTGTCCAGTGTGGTGGTGACCAGAACCTGGTGTCCAGTGTGGTGGTGACCAGAACCTGGTGTCCAGTGTGGTGGTGACCAGAACCTGGTGTCCAGTGTGGTGGTGACCAGAACCTGGTGTCCAGTGTGGTGGTGACCAGAACCTTGTGTCCAGTGTGGTGGTGACTAGAACCTGGTGTCCATTGTGGTGGTGATCAGAACGTGGTGTTCATTGTCGTAGTGACCAGAAGCTGATGTCCAGTGTGGTGGTGACCAGAACCTGGTGTTCATTGTGGTGGTGACCAGGACCTGGTGTCCAGTGTGGTGATGACCAGAAGCTGATGTCCAGTGTGGTGGTGACCAGAATCTGATGTCCAGTGTGGTGGTGACCAGAACCCAGTGTCCAGTGTGGTGGTGATCAGAACCTGGTGTCCAGTGTGGTGGTGACTAGAACCTGGTGTCCATTGAGGTGGTGATCAGAACGTGGTGTTCATTGTCGTGGTGACCAGAAGCTGATGTCCAGTGTGGTGGTGACCCGACCCTAGTGTCCAGTGTGGTGGTGACCAGAACCTAGTGTCCATTGTGGTGATGACCAGAACCTAGTGTCCAGTGTGGTGGTGACCAGAACCTAGTGTCCAGTGTGGTGGTGTCTGGGGAGTGGTATAGGGCTGAGAGAGGAAAGCACCAGAGATCCTTGCAGGTTGAGTGCTTGGCCTGGTCTCTCTGATAAAGCACTATACAGTGGTATCATTGTGTGTGGGAGACTTGAATAGAAATGGAGGAAGGTGGATAGCTGAAATGGATCAAGAGATAGTGTGACAGAGGAAGAGAGAGAGAGAGAGAGAGAGAGAGAGAGAGAGAGAGAGAGCGAGCAAGGAGGGAGGGACGGCCCGGGAAGGAGACGATGGTTAGGAACGGAGTGGAGAGGTATAGATAACGTGAGGGAGAGAGTTTGATAGGGAGATAAATAGAGGCTCAGATTGGGATGAAGTCACATTTTGTTTTGTTTTGGCAATGGCTGAGACTCGGGTGGTACCATAGCATGGGTAAGCACTGGCTTACCCATGCTGTGGTTCAGTAATCGTAGCTTACCATGGAGCTTTTGTCATCATATGACTAAGACCCACGTCAGGAGTTATTTTTCTTGAAAAAAATACAACCAACTCTATTCGGTATCAGGCTGGGGCCCCTTGATATGTTTTAAGCATAGATTTGTAGGCGACACATCAGCCAGTAGTCATGATTCTAGCTTGAAGATCATTTTTGAATATCATCAACAAATAAATAAATACAAGCAGTAAAACAGGGTTTTCCGGTGTGGCTTTTCTTCAGATCCACAGCGAAAGAGAATCTGGCAGAGCGGAGCTTCTCAAAAGATGCTTCTCTTATGATTATGTTAATTAAGTGGTGGCTGTTTTGTGTTTTTCATTGTGTTTACAGTTTTGCGTTAGTTTGTGTATAACCATATGGGGGTTTGCGTTGTTATTGAATTAATCTATCTCGGGCAAGCGTAGCAGGTTACATTTGCTTCTGAGAAACGACAGATGATTTCCAGACAGCATGATATTATGTGTGTGAGAATGTTAAAAAAGACGGCGTGAGATTTAGTACCTACCGTGCAAGCTGATATCCTGGTGTGATAACTCTTTCAATTGAAGCCGCCATGAAATTTACAGCACTGAGGCGTATCTCTTACTTCCTTCACGGTGGAGGCAGGAAAACTATATACAAAGCATCATCTTTTGGTTTAATTTTCTAACTGTATGTACGGAAACATAAAAACTGATGCTTATCTAGTTTCTGTATTGTATAATTGATTCTAAATCAATGTGTTAGCTTAACACTCGCCATTTCTACATATAAAGATATATCAAAAGAACATCGGTAAAGGCGAAAAATATTTAGTGGAATTTTATTTTGCTTCTAATGCAGTTCAGTAGATAAATTAGTCAAATTTATTATTAACGCAAAAGACTTTCAGATGATTTTCACAGAATAATTTTACTTATATATTTTTCAGTTCCTTCCGAAGACGCATACTTTTTATAAGCCTGGCTTAGTGAGCCCAATCCACCATGAGTTACTCAAGATACAAGCCGCAGATATACTCTGCCATGAATGCCAGACAACCACGGCTCGTATCACCCACATTACCCTATTTAGTAACCCAAAGACTTGCTCTATGGCCCAGAACAATGAGGTACTGATCCTTCGACACTACTACACAACAGCTAAAATGGTGTCACTTAATTTAATATTAATAAAACACATCATAATTATCTTACAATATCACATAGTATTGTCTAACTTCATTTTTATACCCAACATCTGGACAGGGTTGAGGACAGCACAAGGAAATTAATCTGTCTGTGTTCTCAAGGTCTTCCAACCGTTTCACCCTTTCGTATTAGCATCAGTTTCTGGACTGATTAGAATTAACAACAGGATCTCACACCATATACAGTAGAAATTAGAAAATTAATATCAAATGACTGTCTCGCAACTGGCTCCAGCATGGGGAGGCAGAGAGAAGACTTTAAGAGATGGATTATAGCCTGAAAAGTGAGAAAGTAGAAACATTTTGCAAACAGATTACGGAGTAAACATAATAACGGGATTACATCATTACGTCAGCAGGGAACTAACAATGAATACTTAACACGCTGCACACTAAGGGAACTGAACCTGACGACCTTAGAAGAGAGAAAGATCTCAGGAGACATTATGACGACATACGCAATACTCAGAGGATTTGACACGACAAATAGGAGTAGATTTGAAATGCGAAACACAAGGGTGAGAGGGTATAAATGCAAGCTAAAAGAATAGGTGAACCAGAGCGACATTAGGAAATACTTCTTTAGTCTCAGGGTGGTACGTGGAATGAGCTAGATAAGAAACAGGTAAAGACATCTAGGTATGATAGAAGCCCGACCAGGAATTAAGAATGCCTGCGATTGTAGTTCAAGAAGCACACGGAACTCTGAGAACACACTCACAAACCGTCTCCTTGTGTGTGGAGGCTGGGGTGAATCACAGACCTAAGATGTATCGTAAAATTAACAGGAACGTGTTTTTTTTTTTTTTTGTTACTGGAAGGCGTGGAAAGTAGTGATAAACTGTGCTTCAACATTTAGCGGTTATACAGTGTGTGAAAAATTATAGAAGAGGTGCTGGTGAAGGTTTGTGACCACTGATACCCTGCGTGTCTGTCTGTCGCTAGTGTACGTGAAAAGTGGTGAAGGTGGAGGCGGTGAAAGTTATACAGATTAGATTCATATATAATTAATAAAATTTAGGAAGAATTTAAGCTATGCGTGACAGGTTCTTGGCACTTCTACCAGCATCATACCGAGACAGGTGTAATGCCGTATGTGAGGTAACATTAAGCCATCTTATGTTCTACATGCCCTTGATAATGTGAGGAATCACGTAAGCGCTTGGAAGTTTGCTATTATTTTCACAGTGGTTGTTTTGCATGTTGTGATATCACATGTTTAGAATAAATACCACTTGTTTGTGGTTACACTAATATATGCACTGCTTGTGGAGGCTAGTACACCAAACGGGGAGTAGAATGAAATTTGCTCTGAGGCAACCACATCATCGTATGTCCTCGCACATGAAGCAAGCCTAGTTCGCTAGGCTTATGTTTTTTGTAGGGTTGTATGGTCTTGTCGTTTAGAGCGTCGTGAATTTTCGCTCTCTTCCCACGAGGCAGGCTAAAATAACACGGGTTCGAGATTATATATATATATATATATATATATATATATATATATATATATATATATATATATATATATATATATATATATATATATATATATATATGCGCAATAAGATCACAGTAAACAGGTGATTTCAGAATATGCAAAACAACCACTCTGAAAGAATAGAGAAATTCCAAGCGCTTTCGTGACTACTCACATTATCAAGGAACTATGAAAGTAAAGCATCCAAGGAAGCTATATAAGGGGTCTGGCCAGCACCTCACTATCAGATCCCACAACGGTTAAACACCTGACGCGCGCCGACCCAACTTGGATAGGTCCTTTGCACAACTCACCCCACAAACTATTCTACCCAAGAAAATTTAAAAATTATTTGTCCAGTGTATTATTAAATTCTTCCCAAATTCTATTAATTATAAATGGATCTAATTTATATAAACCAAAGGAAATATTCATATTATTGTCAAAACTGCTTTTTATGAAACAAGATTCAATTATATTCCTGTCGACCATGGACTTGCTTGATACTACTTTCTCAACTTTTTGAAAATCAATTGGATGGTTAAAATCTCTTACATGAATAAATAGAGCATTGGAATCTTGTCCAGTTCTAATGCTATATTTATGTTGTTTTAATCTTAGTTCGAGATTTTTACCAGTTTGACCGTAATAAACTTTATCGCAAATTTTACAAGGAATCTTATAGACACATCCATCAGCATTTTGGGGGGAATTCTTTATCAAAAGTTTTTTTACTGTATCAAGATTTTTGAATACAACTTTAATATTAAAAGTCTTAAGAAGAGAAGGCATATCAACCAAGTTTTCATGGTAAGGGAGAACCAACATATTTTTAGTTGAATAAGGCTGGTTGTCCCTTTTTGGATTGTAAAAAGTATTTCTAGCAACTTTAAAAGATTTATCAATAACATTTCTTGGGTATTTTAAATCATTACCTATTTCATAAATTTTGGATATTTCCTCATCTATGAACTCAGGACTACAAATTCGTAAAGCTCTCAGAAACATTGATGAGAAAACAGACAGTTTGACTCTATCTTGATGCGAGGAATAATAGTGGACATAGGAACAGTTATTTGTAGGTTTTCTGTAAATTTTAAATTTGAATTTGAGTGGTTGTTTTGCATATATATATATATATATATATATATATATATATATATATATATATATATATATATATATATATATATATATATATATATATATATATATATATATATATATATATATATATAGCAATGAAGTCACGAAACAAGTGATTTTAAATCATTTACCAAACTGCGGCAGGCCAGGACTCGAACCTACGAACCTTGTACTGCCTCCAGAGACAGCACAATGCACGCATCACCTTACCACTACGCCACTGATCCAACAAGAACCAAGCACACAACACGTAGCTGTGTGTTTTCCTTGGCCCGAGGACACTCGTGGAAGTGGTATCTGAAGGATTAATTTCAGCCTCATCCTGTTTGAATACCCGCCTCAACAAGCAGTCTATATAGCAATGAAATCACGAAACAAGTGCCGAATAGGTAAAACTTGTGATTTTGGTTTAAATAGCAATGCTCTTCTTGCCGAGAAAGGCAAACGAAAAGTTATGCTTGCAATAATTTCGCAAAAATCATTCTAAACCTAATGAAAAAAAATATTTCATTGTGTTTGTTTATTATTAAATTATTGTAAATTTATATAAAATATATTTAGTTGGATCAGGCTAAATTAAATTGCGCTTGTTATAATAAGTTTCGGTAAGATTCCTAAGGTTCTTCTGGTACAGAATCATTTATTTTTATATTAACATAAATTAAAAAAATATATCTTTAAATGCATAAGAGAAAATTTTAGAAAGGAATTGATTTTAAATGAGTTCTTGCTAATTGATCAATTTTTATCTATTCGGCACATTATATATATATATATATATATATGTCGTGCCGAATAGGCAGAATTTGCGATCTTGGCTTAAATAGCAACGCTCATCTTGCCATATAAGACAAGCGAAAATTTGTATATGCAATAATTTCGCCAAAATCATTCTGAACCTAACGAAAAAAATATATTTCACTGTATTTGTTTAGTATTAAATTATTGTAAACAAATCTAAAATATATTTAGTTGGGTTAGGCTAAAATAAATTGTTCTTGTTATAATAAGGTTAGGTAAGTTTTCTAAGATTCTTTTGGAGCAAAATTAAAATTGTTTACATTAACATTAATGAAAAAAATATGTTTAAACGTATAAGAGAAAATTTTAGAAAGGACTTAATTTTAAATGAGTTCTTGCTAATTGACCAGTTTTACATATTCGGCTCGATATATATATATATATATATATATATATATATATATGTCGTGCCGAATATGTAAAACTGGTCAATTAGCAAGAACTCATTTAAAATTAAATCCTTTCTAAAATTTTCTCTTATATGTTTAAAGATATATTTTTTTGATTAATGTTAATGTAAAAAAATTTAATTTTGCACCAAAAGGAACTTAGAAAACTTACCTTCAGTGCCGCTTCAGTGCCAAAACATACAAATAATTTAAATACAATATTTTTAGAAGCCTTCAAAAAGAATATTCTGGAGAGAGAGGAAACAGGAGAAGGAAAATATGATGAAAAAGGAGGAGAGTGAGAAAGAAACAGCGGCAGCAGTGTAATTCTAATAAAGTTGGTGATAATAAAGAATACGCTGATAAAGTAAATTCTGTGACATTAAATTCTCCACCCCTGTTTAATTTACGTTCTAAAGGTCACTTGCTTGTTTGCTCGTACCTCCGTGTTAAGAGACACTGTCTAGACAATGGCAGAGGCAGACACAGAACGAAACAGAAAGAAATCTAGCACGGAGGGTGGGAGCGTGGAGCGAAGAAAAAATCCGCTAATTAAATAATTTTCTGAAAAGCGCGAAGTTAATTGGGGAAATGAGAGAGTTGGAGGCGGAACAGTCTCAGTTCTGAGAGGCACAAACATACTGCGAAAACTCCGACGACTCTAATAATTATGTACGCCTACCTAGAGCAATTCACTTGTTATTTTGGATGTAGCCTCAAGGTCCCTAACTGAGTAAATTATGGCTGTTATTCTCTCAAGCTCCGTCTCTGCTCTTTACTCTATGTCTTCTCTCCCTTTTCCTGTGAATTCTCTCTTTCTCTTATTTTTCTACAAATCCTCTCCTTTCCTACCTATGTGGCTTCTTTCTCTTCTCCCTTGTCCTATTACCGAATCTCCTTAATCCCTTTCTCTTAACGATTCCCCATATGTTGATCAGCATTTATATACAATGCTCTCCGGTAGTAATGCTTTTATTATTTTTTATTAACGTGTAATCACTTGTTTAGCACTCCTATCAAATAGCTATATTTGAGTCACGTATCCACTATTTTGGCGATTAAACATCCAGTTTTCGTTTAATAAACAAGTGCTCTTCCGCTTGACACCATCAGTTTCCGGTCAGCCATGTTGGTAACGGTAACATCCAAGAATACACAAGTTAAGAAGTGTGAGGATTTTGTAAATTATTATTTTTAATTTACGATGAATTTGTTTTCAGTGCAAAAACAGTATTGGCTCTTGTCTCATTTAAAATATTGCAGACTCCTTAGAAGGATAAAAAAAAAACCAGGCTGATGCTTGTGAAAAGTTATCCGAGGAGAGAAAACGGGAGTGATCTACAACAAAACTTGGAAGGAAAAATCTTGTTAATATAAGTGTGTGTTGAGCACATTTTATATCAGGTAAGACCTGATATAAAATGTACATTTTAGTGTATTAAGCATTGACCTGTTATACACGTTAATTCTGCTACAAGTATACACCTATCTTTGTGTGCCTACAGTTATACAGATAAAACTGTTGATATACTGGGTATATAATATAACATTTGAACAATAATACCTAGTTGTGTAGACGAGTATAAAGTATATTAAACCTCCGTTATATTTAATTTGAAACCTCCGTAATCTTTTTTTTTTTAACTACGCTCACAGGATGAGCATGGAACGCATAACAAATAGCCTTTATGTGTTCGGGTTATGTGTATGTTGTTCCAGTCATGGTATTATGTCTTCGTTTTTTAATGAAAGTGGTCAACAATATTTGCATTGTGTGGCAGATTGTGCTGTAATTACTATGCTATATTTCATTTATAGGCCTGATGATACTTCAGTGGCGTGTTCTTTATATAGTGGCTTAATTAAACGTTGTCGTAGACTGTTGACATACTGCAGGAAGTTGAATTGTACCATCTATAGAGTAATTCTGCTCTTCATCTAATTCAAAGTTAAATTGTGTTATAATTTAGTTGAACTTGTGCCATAATTGGCAGGTAGACTGAATAACTTCCTCTATAGGTCGTGATGAGGAAGTTCTGGAGGGATAAGTCAGATGTATGACCACTTACTAAGATAAACTTGGTCTTGGATGAAGGGAGAGAGAGAGAGAGGGGGGGGGAGAAGGGAGAGAGAGAATCAGGGATATTAATTACTTTAGATCTGAGTAGTCTAGAGGCACAAGCTACGGGCACCATAAGTCAGGGGAAGAGTGCCAATAACTTAGGTAGTACAGGAAGACAAAAGTTAACTGGCGATACGACTCTGCTTTTAAACTTATGAGGTAAGCATGCAGTTACCGAATGAATTATATGTAATCTGTAGTGTTAGCCGTTTACTGTAGGTTACATTTTAGACCTTTTTAGCTACTTGTTTCACGTGTGAACACGGAAGTTACTTTTTCACGATGATTTGTTGCTCATTCTGCAGAAAAAAATGAGCTTGTTAGACACGGCGTTTTTTACAGTGGATGAAATATTGACTTCTTGGGATCCGTTCCTTTTTCGTCTGGCTTTACTCTTCCTTTTGTTAAATGAGATTTGAACTGTGTGTTCCAGCCGACTTTGTTTTATATATTTGCTGTTGTTAAAAATGTGTTTTAATCTTAAATTCTGGTATTAAGTGAAGACCTTGTATTGTTAAGAATTTTTTACATACTCCATAATCAGCATAATGTTATGAATAACGAGGTAAACTTTTTAATGTTTGAATATAAACCTCTCTCTCTCTCTCTCTCTCTCTCTCTCTCTCTCTCTCTCTCTCTCTCTCTCTCTCTCTCTCTCTCTCTCTCTCTCTCTCTCTCTCTCTCTCTCTCTCTCTCTTTTTTCATCCTTCCCCCTTCCTCTCATTTCTCTATTCTGTATAGAAAGTCTCCGTATTGTTGCGACACGCTTAGGCTAGCCAACTTAGACATTAGCGTTTTGTTGTCTTTTATTCTGCCACTTGTGCAAGTTGTTAAATAGTATATGTTGCAAAATAAATTTGACTCGATAATTAATGTATCCGGAACTGGAGTCTCTTGATTTCTCTCGGCTCTGGTGAGGGTATACTTGCTTTGTTATGATTTATTATTATTATTATTATTATTATTATTATTATTATTATTATTATTATTATTAGACAAGTTGAAACCTATATTCACTAAGGATGTTATTGTTAGGATTTTTTCTTAAATGCTTAATTCTAGGAAAATGCTTTGTTGTGTATTGTATTTCATAAAGTTCTAAACTCGATCCTACGTCCGGTAATCGTGTCCCAATAGCTGATCAATTAGGGTGTTTGTAATTTGCAGTATCACTAGTTCCAGTTTGATACTGGGATTAACCGATGGTTTTCAGCCAAACTAAACTGCATTAATTATGCCAAGAGGTTAAAGGTCACTTAACTGAGGTCTTTCTGTGGGCGGATACCTCGCTGAATGGCAATATACTAGAGAAGGCTTTATAGTGTACATGGGAGGAATATTTGAGAAGACACACGAGGCAGTTAGCGGGGCGGATTGAGTCATTAGGGGAATAATACCATAAGGTGATTTGTCAGATTTGTCCTGTTGTTGCACACTCACGAACTGTGGTCGGTGGAGTCTTTTGGGAGGAGGACACGGACGGTGAAGACGAAGAGGAATATGAGATGGATAATGCAGAGATGGAGAAGAATGAGGAAGAGTAGGAAGAGAAGGGGAGGAGAGGAAACTAGTAGGGAGAAGGGAAGGGATGGAAAGAGGTATGGGGAAAGGGAGAGAGGCGGAGGGAGGGTGGTGTCTGAGGCATACTAAATCTAAGTGGGATAAACAGTGGAGGGAGAGGATATGAGGGGAGATGAACAGTACAACATTGTGAGGAAGATGGGGACAGAGATAATGTGATAGGAAGATTGGGAGGGAGAAGATGTGAGGAGAGATAGAGTAAGGGGAGATAGAGGAAGAGGTGAGGGGAGTGGATGCAGGGGAAGACGGTGAGGGAGCGACTGTGTTGCATCAGCTGGTAAAATGCTTGTTTGCCTTCTGTCTGACGTCACTTCCTTCCTCTACCCTGAACTGTCTCCAGATGCAATGTGTGTGTGTGTGTGTGTGTTTGTTTGTGGTTAAAGAAGTAGAGCTATGCTTATGGCTGTTTATTTTCTTTAGTTAATTTGTCACAGAGTTTCATGTTGCCAGTAGCATACACTACCTTCATTTTATTCTTTATTAAATTTTCAGAATTGGGATGATATTAGCCTCTTGTTCTCTCAGTAGTCATTCCAAAGAAGTTTTAAAGTTTGTTTTCTTGTATCTTTTGATGAACTCATAACGGTATATCAAATCTCTTTTTTTGTTTCTATCTTATTAATATCTCAGTAGATTTATTAGAGTTTAGTCGCATGACTTTCTACTTTTTCTATTTGAGTAATGTATTTCATTAGATGGATACAACGTACTACAGTTGCAGACTTGGTACTGCAATACTTTATACGTTATTTACTTGCAGGTGTCATGCCGACAGGTATGTATGGGCATACATAATATACACAGTCAACTTTTATTAGGCTAGCGCTTCTTTCAGATAAATAAGCAAGATAAATATGAGTATTCGCTGGCTCTGAATACCCATATTTATCTTGCATACTTTATTTTACACATTTACAGGAAATTTGAAAATGTAACAAATATTTTGTACACTTCGCTCTCAGATACATGTACGTGGTTTAATGACGTTTTAGCTTTAGTCTTGCCAAAATCATTTTCTGAATAGGATTTGTTTTTTTAATTTTACCGTATATATTAAAATTTCCATTGGGTCTACTTATGTCTGTATTAGTTTTATTATCCACTTGTTGCTCCATATATTCATTTTATCTAAATTTTCTTTGTGCTTTGTAAGAATTTTTCTTTATTTTAATTTGCTGTATAAATAAATTACACACACGTACACACACACACACACACACACACACACACACACACACACACACACACACACACACACACACACACACACACACACACACACACATACACACTTGTTATCCTCAAGGAGGTCATTTATGCATATTAGAATCATTATTGAGGCAAGAACTGATACTTGAGGTACATGTCAGAACGTTTTCTCCTCTCATAATTCATGTCTTTTTCTTATAAAGTCTCTCATTCACTCTAATAATTTACTGAATATTCCTTCAAACATATTTCTCAATATCTCTCATTCTTATAGTTACAGTACTGAGGCCTTTTTTTTTTTAATTTTTTGTATTACTGTATTTACTTTCAGAAAAAGAAAGTGATAAAAGCATGCAAGAACACATTAGATGAACAGAAGAGAATATATAACAGAGTAATTGCGTTACTGTGAAATAATAAATATGGAAGAAAGTGGTAGAACTCGTAAGTGAGAATGTGTAGGAATGAAAGAGAGAGAGAGGGAGGGAGGGAGGACTTATAATGATTTGCTTCATAATATAACGAGTGAGAATATGCATTGGTGGGAGAGAAGACACAAGATGGAGCGAAAACGATTTATCAAGCAAGTGAGGACAGGCAGTGTGGCAGGACTCCCACAGGTCATGCACAATTATCTCCCGTGACCAAAGTAATCTTCCACACGCGCCATATTAAGACCAACCCTCATTGGGTGCCATAATGTTATCAAGCAGGCTGGTGCATGCCCTCATAACATCCTCTTGTCTCTTGTTGTTTTTAGTTTTTTACGCTTATGCAAGTCTGTTTTTTTTTTTTTTTTTTTTTTTGACCTGTATCTGTGTTACAATGTGTGTGTGTGCTAATGGTTCACAAAGGCCATTCATAAATTAATAAGCATTTTAAATAATTTTCTGTTATAGTTAAATATAATTACTAATGGAAAAGATCATTTTTCTTCATTCTTAAAATTGGCAGTTAAATTATATTTATTTACTAACAGGGAGTCTTCATATATAAATGATTGAACCTGGAATGTACGAGCACATGTAGATCTTAGATTCTTACATAAATATAAACTGACTCACTCTAGGTCTGAGATGCGGAACATGATATATATACATATATATATAGTATAAACCTTGGTAATAAATACCGACAAGCTGGTTTAGAAAGATCTAAGCAAACACTATGACATATTTATTAGAAAACGTTTCGGTCCTGGGACCTTGATCACTTCTAACATACAGAGGTAGAAAGACATTATACTATATAGGCGGAGAGTGAGGTGTGAGTGACGCATATATAATGGAAATAATGGATTTAAGTTGGATAAATTTAGATTTAGAAAGGACAGAGGTAAGTACTGGTTTTCTAACAGAGATATAGATGCGTGGAACAGTCTTCCCAGTGGGGTGATAGAGGCTAGGACCTTGGGTAGCTTTAAGAAGAGATTGGACAAATGTATGAGTGGGTTTGGTTGGTGTCATTGGGTACGGAAGTTATTTCTTGGGTAGCTATAGGGAGAGGTCGTTTTGATAAGGACCTGCCTCGCATGGGCCAGTAGGCCTTCTGCAGTGTTCCCCCATTCTTATGTTCTTATATATATATATATATATATATATTAAATATATATTACATATATATATATATATAATATATTAAATATATATTATATATATATATATATAATATATTAAATATATATTATATATATATATATATAAATATATATATATATATATATATATATATATATATATATATATATATATATATATATATATATATATATATATATATATATATATATATATATATATATATATATATATATATATATATATATATATATATATATATATATATATATATATATATATATATATATATATATATATATATATATATATATATATATATATATATATATATATATATATATATATATATATATATATATATATATATATATATATATATATATATATATATATATATATATATATATATATATATATATATATATATATATATATATATATATATATATATATATATATATATATATATATATATATATATATATATATATATATATATATATATATATATATATATATATATATATATATATATATATATATATATATATATATATATATATATATATATATATATATATATATATATATATATATATATATATATATATATATATATATATATATATATATATATATATATATATATATATATATATATATATATATATATATATATATATATATATATATATATATATATATATATATATATATATATATATATATATATATATATATATATATATATATATATATATATATATATATATATATCTATAATATAGTCATATATATATATATATATATAGGAGGGGTACCCAACTCAGAACTGTCATACCCTCTCTAGAGAAAAGAATAAACTTGCTTCAGGGAAAACTCAAGGTTCTCCCTGAAGCTGTTTAAGAATTTTCTCCTACCACCCCTATATTTCAAGTATGTTTTATTTAAAGACAAAATACATTGGCCAAACATTCACAAAAATACAACAGAAAGTAAAACAACATTGGTAACTCAGAGCTACATCTCGAATACTTCGTCCAGCTCCCCTGCGGTGGGCCGCGTGCCCAGAATGCTGCAGGCATTTCCTCTCTGGATCGCAACACTGAGTCTCTGAAAGAGGAAGCTGGTCGCCCTGTGGTCCTTGGTTTCTATGATGAGCTTTTCACCCAGCTCTTTGAGGAACTTTAGAGCACACTTGCCCCATGCTCCAAGGGTCTCCGACCCTATTGGAATGAAGTTATAGCAAGGATATATATATGTATATATATATATATATATATATATATATATATATATATATATATATATATATATATATATATATATAATGTCGTGTGCCGAATAGGTAAAATTGGTCAATTAGCATAAACGCATTTAAAATTAAGTCCTTTCTAAAATTTTCTCTTATACGTTTAAAGATATTTTTTTTTAATTTACGTTAATTTAAAAATTAATAATTTTGTACCACAAGAACCTTAGAAAACTTACTTAACATTATTATAACAAGCGCAGTTTAATTTAGCCTAATCAAACTAATTATATTGTAGATAAGTTTACAATAATTTAATAATAAGCAAACACAATGAAATATATTTTTTTCGTTAAGTTCAGAATGTTTTTTGCGAAATTATTGCATACACAAATTTTCGCTTGTCTTATTCGGCAAGACGATAGTTGCTATTTAAGCCAAAATCGCAAGTTTTACCTATTCGGTTCTTTTGGTAGAAAATTATTATTTTTTACATTAACCTAAATGAAAAAACATATCTTTAAACGTATAAGAGAAAATTTTAGAGAAGAGTTAATTTTAAATGTGTTCTTGCTAATTGACCAGCTTTACCTATTCGGCACTACATATATATTATATATATATATATATATATATATATATATATATATATATATATATATATATATATAAATGGAACCTCGAAACAAGTGGTACTGAAACATTTACCAAACTGCGGCAAGCCAGGGCTCGACCCCACGACACATTCTCCCGCCTCAAGAGACAACATAACGTACGTGTCACCATATCCATTCCGCCACCGGAATGGATGTGGTGGTGACAGTGTGTTGTGGGATCGAGCCCTGGCTTGCCGCAGTTTCGTGTATGTATATATATATATATATATATATATATATATATATATATATATATATATATATATATATATATATTCCTATAAATACTCCGTTCTCCTAGATGATACGGATTAAATCATCCCACATGATAATATAAATTTCTCTTGATTCTCTGGACAGCAGAGTATACAAGCATAAAGCTACGCAGGTTGTGCATACCAGGAGGTACATGGAATTCCCCAAACAGCAGCTTCAATCCGGGTCAAGGGCCAACAACCACCGCAAGACTTTCTCGCTTGGTAGTAAACCAATTTGCATATCCGCAAAGGATAAAAGTGCCGTCACATCCCATTGGACGTAACGAGAGGTAACATCGTCCTCTGGTTTCCCTCTTGTAATTTTATGCTTCGCCTTAGTTTATATTTGGTTACGGGGTTCACATGGCTAATGATTTACCTTTTAAACTATAAACTCAAGAGACGCACATTCCGGTACACAATATGGTGAGCCTTTGTTGCTAAATGAGGACAAGAAAAATATGCCTAACTCCGGTTCGTCAATGGTTGCTCACTCTAAGAGGGTCATCATCTGACAAACACTCACGTCATTAGACGTTTTCCTGTTTCCTGACTGACAAAACGTCACCTCGAAGGACGCATCCCTCTAATGTTAGCGATTCAGGACGAGTTTACTATTTCTTCTTTTTACCAAAGGCTGAGAAATGTTATTTGTGAGTGCAGCTTACATTCCAACTTTCTTTTTTCTTGCAGTGTTGTGTTTGTATTTCTTAGATTTTACCACCGAGGTGGATGATTTGTGCACTTATGTTCATTTTGTGAACAATAGCCGTTTAGTGATTTTTAAACTGAAAAATGAACTTTGATTTTCTTCCGGCATGTGTAGTGCGCTTATGTGGTGTGTGTGTGTGTGTGTGTGTGTGTGTATGTGTGTTTATTTTGTCCTTCAGTCGACTGATGTATTCTAACCCTTTTCAGTCCTTTTAGTTCGTTTCCATTCTTCACTACCCTTAAGTTTTTCCACTATCTACGGCTCATTTTGGTACTTCATATATTCCCTCGTTCTTGTTCCTCGTGGTATTTTTGTACCTTGTCGATGTGTCGTGTTCTCTCTAATTCTTTTCCTCTGCTACGTGAGGCTTAGTTACTTTACTGTGCCCTCATATTTCGGTGTCTTAATTCCTTTACTTTTCCAACTTTTTACTTTATGTGCTTAATATGTGAGCTCCATGCTGGATCTGTATACTTGGGAATAAGGTTATTGTACGTGTACGGTATCCTGTATGATTTTTTGCTCTAGAGAAAGCTCCAGGCTTCCATATGTATCTTGTATTATTGGGTTCGTGTGTGCCTCGGGAGATATGGCTTTGATGGCTTCGTTCTGGAGTCGCCTGTGTTCCATACTCGTATTGTCTGAAATGTTGTGCTTTTGGTTATGTCGTCTTATATGTCAATGATTTTTTTATTGTACATTATTTTAACAAAATTCTCTCTCTCTCTCTCTCTCTCTCTCTCTCTCTCTCTCTCTCTCTCTCTCTCTCTCTCTCTCTCTTTCTCTCTCTCTCTCTCTCTCTCTCTCTCTCTCTCTCTCTCTCTCTCTCTCTCTCTCTCTCTCTCTCTCTCTCTCTCTCTCTCTCTCTCTCTCTCTCTCTCTCTCTCTCTCTCTCTCTCTCTCTCTCTCTCTCTCTCTCTCTCTCTCTCTCTCTCTCATCCATTCAATTTCAGTTCGAAAAGCTCATCAACAAATAAGAAAAATGCACTAGCCTCTCGTGGTTATAAAGTAATTATCTTGCCCCTCCAACCCAGCTTTTATCAAGTACTTAGCCAGTGTTTTCAGCAGGGTATTTGATAAACGCACGTTGCACCCGTCTTTCATGCTTTGGTCACGGGTAATTAACGCTCGAGGGCAGTTTCTATCTTCGTTCTGTCTCTGTAAGGTGCTGTGACCATTGCCATCACCTCGAGCACCACGCCCACACCTTCTCAGTCACGCTGTGACCGTTTGCCAATATATATTTTATTTTGATTTAACAGTGCTAGGTATATCCACATTCCATAAGAAAATAAGAAAGGAGGAACACTGCAGCAGGCCTGTTGGCCCATACTAGGCAGGTCCTTTACAATACATCCCACTAACAAAATATTTGCCCAACCCAATTTTCAATGCTACCCAAAAAATAAGTTTTGATGATTCTATTTACTCATTACGCAAGTCTCACTCAAATCCAACCCCTCTCACTCATGTATTTATCTGACCTAAATTTGAAACTACCCAACGTTTTAGCTTCAATAACCCTACTAGGCAGACTGTTCCACTCATCATCTACCCTATTTCCAAACCAATATTTTCCTATATCCTTTCGAAATCTAAACTTATCTAATTTGAATCCATTATTGCGGGTTCTTTCTTGAAGTGATATTCTCAAAACCTTATTTATATCCCCTTTGTTAATACCCATCTTCCACTTATACACTTCGATCATGTCTCCCCTCATTCTTCGTCTTACAATCGTTCTTCGTACGGAAGATTTCTAATGCTATGTATTAATTTGGTCATTCTACGCTGGATATTTTCTAGCGAATTTATATCCATTCTGTACAGCTATCCAATTTTACTTGTTAGGTACAGTGTGAGAAAAGCTGACCAAACCATACCCCCGGCCGGGATTGAACCCGCGGTCATAGTCTCAAAACTCCAGCCCGTCGCGTTAGCCACTAAACCAGCTAGCCACTATAAGATTCATCCAACTAGCGTCGCGTTAGCCACTAGACCAGCTAGCCACTAGTGGCTAACGCGACGCTAGTTGGATGAATCTTATAGTGGCTAGCTGGTCTAGTGGCTAACGCGACGGGCTGGAGTTTTGAGACTCTATGACCGCGGGTTCAATCCCGGCCGGGGGTATGGTTTGTTTGCAATCGTGTCATTACGATTTCTTGAGTCGTGAGAAAAGCTGGTTATGGTTTGCTACCACATTCCTTCGCACAGGATGTATTTTATTAATGAAGTAATGATTTTTTTTTCAGTCTGAGCTGGGAGACCTCAGTACGGCAGTGATGTGTTTTCTGGTATGGGTTCTACTAATACTTTTGAAAGTTTCAAGGTGGTAATGTTGGGGGATGGCGTGGTAGTGAAGGTGGCGTTGGTTGTTGTGAAAAGGAGGGGAGGAGGGGTGTGTAGTTGAGGTGTGGACGGTATGATGTGTACATGGTGAATAACCACACATTGTACTATAACATGAGTTACATCGGTAGCCACCCTGTCAAGTCTCACATCAAGCATACATCATAACACGGCATCACTCATCACTTTTCTAAAGTTCCTTAACAACCCAACAATTTACGTAGATATCATTTTAAATACAAATATGATTCGAAATGAAAGAAATGACCGGATGACCAATCTTACGTGAACAACTCTGAAACTGTAACGTTAATGGTAATGTTCCAGTTTCAGAGTTCTTCATGTGCGACTTGACTGATGAGTGATGTAATAACCAGAGCACTGGTCAAGTGGTCCACACTTACAGACTCCTCAGCAAGTGACTGACACAAGGAGCTGTTCCTGATCTCGCTGTTTTCTCTGTTTTCTTATAGAGCTAAGCCACCACTATCAGGCTGTCCATGAGTGACAGAAGGCCCATATTATCTCATAAAAGCACTGGTTATTGGGGAAACTAATTGGAAACGTTTCCCCTCACCACTAACAAGGAGCGTCTCGGCTACTCTAATATTGCAGCTCATCCTCAAATTACACAGTTTTTTTTTTTACGCGTTACAGTGCGTCAGTGCCTGAACAATCTGAGTCAGGTTAAATTTGAAGGCATGTTTTTGATTAGGCTACATTACGTTTACAAAAAACCGCCAATAAGCAAACTGCATAAACGGAATGATAGCGTCTTACTGCAGCCGCTCAGGTAGTTGGACACAAGCTTGTTGTGTATTTTGTGCGGACGAGGTAGTTATTGGTACTCGTGGTAAGATAACACTGTTTGAAAGGTAAACTTTTATTTAAAGACAACGTTTCAGGACTGTATCAGTGACATGCTAAAACCTCTTTAAATAAAGGTTTACTCTACAGTATCCTATTACCATGTTTGAAGACATTATTGCCGTCACAATACATAATATAGGTGCTCAGAGCAAATTAGCTTGGCCCATCAGAAGACATTACCAGACCTGTGCCAAGAGAAAAACTATCTCTTGGCACAGCTATTAACATTGGTAATAAAATTACGTGTGGTTGCTGTGGATCTCTGGACTAAGGTTACTTTATACTTAATTGAGTGAGACATTTGGCCGACTCTTGAAATATTAATTAACGTCCTTCTTAGAATGGTGGTGGCAATGGTGTGGTAGATGGGGTGGTGGTGGTGGTAGCGTTGGCGTCAACGGTATTGTTGTGATGTGGTAGTGATGTTGGTATGGTGGTTGTTAAAAATGATGGGGGTGGTAGTGGTAATGGTGGCGGTGTTTTGGGTGTGAGGATGGGAATTGAAGGTAAAAATGGTGGTGAGGTAGTGGTAGAAAAAATACTTCTTGTCGGTGTTCAGAATGAAAATATGATAAAAATTAAGTAGAGTGAGATTTGTTTTTTTACCATAGTTCCAGAGGTTTTCCTTAAATTTCTAGAGTCATGTTGACAGTAATAATGTGAAGATTAGGTTCGAGTTTACTGTCGTAGCGACCTGGTTTATTGTACAACCTATGTCCATCCTGTGGCAGCTGTTGTACAATTATTACAGCTTTCATTTTCCTCCGAATTATCCTATCATATAATTATGTATATTTACGTATAATTAACCGAGAATAACGAAATTAAAGAATAAGTAGCTTACATCTATCTGCCTTGAGACTCATTTTTCTCTCATACGCTAAAAAAAAGCTGAAGGATGAGTTGCCTCGGTATCCCCATCGTTCAGCTTTATTAACGTGAAGCTCTAGCGTAGAAATGAGTAGAGTTTTATCATGGGAGTACGTGAAGTTCTATCATGGGAGCGGGTGGACTTCTAGCCTAGGAGTGGGGGACTTCTAGCCTGAGATTGATTGGACTTGTAGCCTGCGAGTGAGTGGACTTGTAGCCTGGGAGTGTGTGCATTTTAGTACACAGGGAAGACAAACACAGGAGTGTTAGGACAATACGTAAACAAGACGTGAGGTTCACTCTTACAGGGTGTAGTTCGTACGTCTGGTTGTGTCAATATTTGCTCACAAATTTTACTGACAGTGAAAGGGTTTAACAAACACTCACGAGAGCTCTGAAATTAATATTCAGATTTATTGTATAATAATTGAAACTACTTTATGAACCATTTTTTGATTAAAGAATGATTTAAACCAAACATTGTCGATATGAATAGGCTCATAACGCACATAGTATTTTTATCATCATGTAATAAGTATATCTAAATTAAACACACACACACACACACACACACACACACACACACACACACACACACACACACACACACACACACACACACACACACACACACACATATATATATATATATATATATATATATATATATATATATATATATATGCTACTATTAGTATTATTACTACTACTACATCTTTCTTTCAACACACCGGCCGTATCCCACCGAGGCGGGGTGGCCCAAAAGGAAAAACGAGTTTCTCCTTTTACATTTAGTAATATATACAGGAGAAGGAGTTACTAGCCCCTTGCTCCTGGCATTTTAGTCGCCTCTTACAACACGCATGGCTTACGGAGGAAGAATTCTGGTCCACTTCCCCATGGAGATAAGAGGAAATAGACAAGAACAAGAACTAGAAAGAAAATAGAAGAAAACCCAGAGGGTTATGTATATATATGCTTGTACATGTATGTGCAGTGTGACCTGAGTGTAAGTAGAAGTAGCAAGACGTGCCTGAAATCTTGCATGTGTATGAGACAGAAAAAAGGACACTAGCAATCCTACCATCATGTAAAACAATTACAGGCTTTCGTTTTACACTCACTTGGCAGGACGGTAGTACCTCCCTGGGCGGTTGTTGTCTACCAACCTACTACATATATATTATTATTATTATTATTATTATTATTATTTTTATTATTATTTTTATATTCACGGAGAAGCACTGAACCTGGGGATCAGAGAGTACCTGGGGAATTATGTTAGTCAGGTTTAACCCAAGAAAGGGGAGGTCAGTTCCAATTCCCTGGCTCAGGAGCTCTTCACTACGGTCAAAGCACTTCCCTTCCCTTGAAGGGATAATATCTCTTTAAGACAAAATTCAATTTTATTAATTGACTGATAAGTTTTCTCAGTTTATAAATATTTTTGAACAACTGAAACTTCTGCTTACTGCGGCGGAAATGGTTAAACTAGTGGACTGAATGGAATTAACCTAATATTAAATGATGAATGATGTACAGACGATGTTGGGCTCCCTGCAAATGATTTTGAGTTATTGCCAAATTACAAAGAAATTTCTAATAATATAGGTCAAAGGATAAAAACAAATTTCACTTTTTAATATTTGGTCACGTTTCCATGTGATTTGATTACCAACTTTAGGCGGCTAGGCATATGATTATGTATTTTTAAAGTAAGTCAAGTTCATTTCTTGAATCCAGATTTTTTTTTTTGTCTCCTCGGTCAAGATGTATTTTTGGAATGGAGGTTTGCTGTCGAGTTAACCACAGTTGTCGACGGGATTTAGGTCAGGGTTGTTCCCTGACCACTCGATTAAATTGATATTGTTTTCTTAGAAGTATTTCTTGACCTGCTTTAGAATGTGGCGCCTTGCACTGTCATGCATGAAGTGTGTGGTGCCATGAATCTTGTAGAATCGAGGAAGCGTTCCTTAAGTATATCCACTGTATATACAGACTCCATAAAATGGTGCTGGTTAGTATGTGACCCAACATTATTTTCGGAGTCTAAAATGCGAATTTGTTTTTAACTTTTTATATTATGGCAACAAGGATTTCCATACTCTTAATGAAAACGCATTATAAAAAATTAATGATACTTAATGTATCATTTGAACAAAATAATGAAACGAGAGGAAAAAACAAATGAAATGACCAATTTTTTTTATCTTAGTTTCGTCTCAGCTAATCCTAAATAAGTACATAAATATATTAAATTCAATTAGAACATTACAAATTTTAAACAAGTATAAGAATTACAAAACCAAATTCTAGAAAAATACACTTGGATGTAAGAAGTTCCACATTTTAAAGTTTGTGCCAAGTAGAAAATGGATTGGATAAATGATTCAGTGGGAGGGATTTTCTTCATGACAGTGATGGATTTTGTGTTTCTCTGTCCCCTTACCCTTGCTCTACCCTCTTCCCCTTACTCTCCAGTGTCATCGTTTCACTTCCGACTAGTCCTCCTTCACCTGTCTGCCAGCCCTAAGCCTGTTTTCCCTCTTTTTCCTCTTGCCCCTCTGTTTTCTATCCATTCCCTCTTCAGATGTAGCTGGTGTAACACGTGTGTGTGTGTGTGTGTGTGTGTGTGTGTGTGTGTGTGTGTGTGTGTGTGTTTAATCACAGAGTTGTTTGTGTATGCAAAGAGAGACCTACCTTACCTCTAAATTTGTTATGACCGACCTTTACTGGTTCTGGCCTCCCGGGCTGTCGTGGTTATTCTTGAAGTTGTAAGTGGAGTTTACCCCTCGCATTTAGTCACATACCTTATTCCGCTTGTCTATCTTACTGAGACTAAAGAAATACTTCTTAATATCCCTATAATTCATCTGTGGTTTAAACTTCTGTTTGCAACTCTTGCTCCCTCTCGCACTGCCTGTCTCTGTTTGGACTTACAAATATATACGTCATCGTAATTACGTCTTCCCTTTCCAACGTCTCCTCCAGGGCCGTCAATTCAGACGGAATCTTGTTGCAAACTTTTAGACCTTACGCTTTTGGTCATGCTTGAACTTGATCAGGAGAGAGCTCACGCTGGGACTTGAGTGCGTGAGCTAAAGAGAGAGAGAGAGAGAGAGAGAGAGAGAGAGAGAGAGAGAGAGAGAGAGAGAGAGAGAGAGAGAGAGAGAAAGAGAAAGAGAGAGAGAGAGGGAGGGAGGGAGAGAGAGAATGAGTGAGACTGACTGATCTGATGAACCTAATCGAACTGACTACACTACCTGCCTGATTAAACTAGTGACAAACCTGATAGACTGAACTGACTAACCAACCAACCGACCGACTTATTAACTATCCTCAAACATTGGTACCCATAAATTCTTTGAGTGTAACTGCCTGGCCGCCAGCTGTATGACAGCCGAGGCCACACGTCCCGTATCTCCTCAGTATGCAACCCCTCCTCAAGATGCAACCAGCGAGTATCTTTAATATGTTAGGTAAATAACTAATGAGACGGTTGAACACAGTTATTCTTGTGTCTGCTTACCTTTGATATACCTTTGAGGTGCTTCGATTTTTTTTTACTCCCTTAGCCGGGCCTTGCACCAGGCTCGTCTGGTGCTTGCCTGGCCAGCTTGCTGCTGGCGGCTCACTGGCTCATATATACATCACAGCCTAGTTTATCTAGCACCTGGTGAATATACTTGTCCAGTTTTCTCTTAAAGTCTTCTACACTTATCCTAACCGTGTTTCTGATATCTTTTGGTACGATATTGAATAGTATGGGGCCACGGATGTTGATACAGTGTTCTTTTATTGTACTTACGGAGCCCCTTCTTTTCACTGGGTTTATTTTGCACTTCCACTCCATTATGTTATGATAGTGTGCAGATTTGGAGCAAAACCTTCAAGTACTTTCCGGGTATATATTATTATGTGTTCGCTCTAGAATGTATATATTTAGGATTTTAGGGCGTTTCCAGTAATTTAAATGCTTTATTTGCTCTGTGCGGTCCGTAAATGATCTCTTTATCTCTTTCAGCTCTGATATTTCTCCTGCTCTGAATGGGGCCGTCAACACTTAACAATATTCCAAACGAGAGAGCACAAACGATTTGAAAAGTTTCATCATTGGCACTATTTCCCTTGTTTTGAAAGTTCTCATTATCGACCCTGTTATCTTTTGGCTGTCGTGTAGCAGATAAAATGTAATTATTTACCCAGATATACTCCTGTTGACCCATTTTAGGACCTAGTTCTTAGACTTTTTACATATCCAAATGCTCTTGTGCAAGTCTCAGACTCTTCGAAATAATACCGTAATACTACTTAATTATTCGATCTTGTAATTATGCACCCGTGCCCTTTAAGTAAACCATTAAGTCGAATTATAGTGAGATGTGTCGATGTTTCGTCATAATCTATGTGTAATCAGTCGAAATTTATGTATTTTTTTATCAATATTGTTTCCCATTTCAGGAATTGACTAAAATAAATCTGTACATGATGACTTATAACAAAAGTAATTTCTTCAGTTACCATTGGTACGCGTGGTGGAGTGTGACACTGTGTGCGGTGAGGCTGTTTTTATGTGAGGTGCTAAACCTAGTATACCTGCGACATTCCTCTGACCGCTTTCGAAGCCTTTCTACTCCTGCAGCCTTGCCTGAGGCCAGACTTCCTTACTAATTGTCTGGTCAACCAGGCTGTTACTGCATACGTCACGCAGGCTAACATGGCCATATCAACTTGGTTGATCAGGCACTTGAAGCAAGTGGTGGCCCAGTTTCCACCTGACATCGTTTACCATTGTTCTGGCATCACATGTTATGTGATTTTCAATATTTTACGAGGTGGACCGGTAAGTCAGCAGAAGGCTTCTTGTCAAATGACCAGAGGCTAAGCAGAGCAAGTGACTAACACCCGTCAGAAAAACTGGTCCCATTTTCCTTTCAAGCTGTATGTAGTAATTAAGGAGATGTCTGAATGTACATTTTAGTCAAATATCTAAAAGAAATTTAGTATGTCGTTATGAACGTGACTTGGGAAATAGTTTTGATCTTCAGTCATACGTTTTTAATGCTTAGGGTTCAAAAATGTCATCACCTTCAGTCATTTAGTTTCAGTATCGGCACTGTATCTTTTTTGTAATGAAATGTCTTTTAAAGAAGGATGTCTAAGAATGTAATTCGAAGAGTATTTTGGATTCGAATTATAGGTTTTCTGGGAGCGCACCCCTTTATAATATCTTGGGTTTCAGTTATATGTCTTCCTTCAGAGGAAGCCCTATGTCTGGCGGGGAGGCGGTTCGTATTATACCGCGGGCGGTATTCCAGCCTTTTGGAGATGTCCTTGTTGTGACGAGCAGGTGAGTCGCTAATTAAATTATTTTCCACGGAGATGGAAGGAAAATAAGGAATTGTGTGAGACTGCCATACTTAAAGCAATCTGGGTCCTGTTACGTAGCGGTCGAGACTTGTTATGATGAAGACGGGGAAGGAATATTACTGGTTAGAAGTAGTGGTTAACAATTGTAGTGGTTGTGATGGTAGGAATATTTTGGGGGTGTGATGGTGTTTTCCTTTTTTGACATGGCAGTGACAATTATTAATTGACGATTACTTTTTGGGATCAAAAGTGGAACAATATGCCGAAGAAGGCTAAGAAAAATTTACAAGTCATTACAATGCTTAGCGTGAAATTGTGTGCCACAATCTCCGTAGGTGTTATCTTCATATGACTTGAGTTAGTTTTATAATAAAATAGCTTTCACTCTAATGCTTCCATTATGTATTATTGTGGATTTATCAGCACGGAATATAATTTGTCATATATTAGATCAGTTTAGTCATTTGCTTAATTCGTTTTGCTGTTGTGGCTTTTGTCCCAAGTTGTGTGTTCTCGGTGAACGTTTATAATGTGCAGCATGATCGTGGTCATTTAAGTTTATTGGCCTGTGGCCAATCACGTTTGTTTACCTTTTTCGATGTATTCATAGTAACAACTATCCGTACATCTGTACCTTGTGTATCTGCTTATATTGATTATGACTAAATGGAACCCTGGCTTACATTATGACTGTAAATGGAACCCTTGCTTACATTATGACTGTAAATAGAACTATGACTTTGATTATGATTGTATATATGAACCTGGTATTAATTTTAATTTTATATAGAACTATCTTCATTTTGGAATTTATATAGAACTCCGACTTTGATTCTGATTCTGTAATGCTTGCCGCTGACTCCTGTAATCCACGGTCTTGTAAGTCAGTATTGTAGTCTTCCAGAGGCAGACTTGTCACGTGAGCCTCACATTACTCAGGAGACATTGCTAATACATAAACACGCAAATTCTTGCATTTATTTTACAGATAAATTTGATTTGCCGTAGCGAGTGTGCTTTTACAATGTTATTTGTAAGCATTTTTCTAGATGCATAATTATCTTTCCGTATTTTCATTTATTTTACTTTGTTTTAGAACGTGTTCACGTTCGGTTTATTTTTTGCAATCTGGGAAAGTTAAATCATCGTTTGCCAATAGCTCTACCATTATTTTCGTAATGGCTTTTTGGGTGAACTTTCTTTTGCAATCACACGAAAATAACATATTTTCCCGTTTTTTCATAAAAAAAAAATGATTTTGCTGATAGTGTCAATACTGTATTTTGTTTTAAAGGTAGGGTTATTATTATTATTATTATTATTATTATTATTATTATTATTATTATATGCATGATGGAACGCTGAATCCGTAGGGGTTAATCAGCGCCTGGGAGAATGGAAGGCCTTCAGACTCGAATGAAGGAATTAGAGCACTAATACATGAATAATGTTATGTATGATCTTGGTGGTAATACTGTTTCGAGATTAAGACTTCTAAGGTCAGGTTTACGATACTAACTTAAACACCACGTTGCTGCTTCTTTCCGTATGGGAAAGATTTTAATAGTAGCTATCTTAAGCTTGCTTATTATCTCGATCACCGATTCAGCAAATTGAAAGTTTTACCATCTCGCATTTCCGAAGTTTCCGAAATACTAATGCAGTTTGACGGCCAGTTTGACGGTTTGGCTCAGAACAATTATGTTCCAAGGCTTGTAGTTTCTGCGTCGCTTATATCTATTTATTTATATGCTGTATTTTATTAAAGATGCAATAATAATAGAGTACATGTTGGCAGGTGCTAGAACATTTGCACTTGGTAAGGAATCGTACATTTGTTTATCTGATCCCACCTATCCATTCATTTTTATTGACTGTCTCTGCACATCTTTAAGCATAATTTATATAATAACTTGGACTTTTAATTTTTTTTCGAGTAAACATAATTGTTTCAAGAGGTAATGGTTAGCCACCTTGGTAATAACCAGGTCACGTCTACACCAAACATTATATGAATGTTGTTCTTGCAAACGTTATGTTTTTTATATTAAGAAAGGTCACCTACTGGTTGTAGAAATGAGCTGCTTTAGGCACTTTTACACTACTGAACGATAATGATGCCATAAAGAAACGGTAAGGCAACAAATAATTGTTTAGGGTGCCACAAACAAGCGGTAATTGCTTCACAAACATGCGGTAGTTACGTCACAAACAAGTGATAATTACACCATAAACATTCAGTAATACTACCACAAGAGGTGTGCAGCTAATAAAATAATGGACAGAGTTGTCAGCGATTGGGTGGGGCCGCAGTTGATCAACACCTCCATGTAACTGATGCCCCTATGTGGGTTGATTCAGTGTCAGCAAGACAGCTCCCGAGGGTATAGGAGACGGGTGAATGGCCTTCACCAACCAACCTTCATGACACCTCTACTAGAATCCCTCAAAAAATTATATAATAATTGTAATTTGTGTAAATTGATAAAAAATGACTATAATGGTAATAGTAAGAGCATAATACATAATGCATAAAATAACCCTAAAAATGCTTATTTACCATAATCAGCTTAAATACGTGATCATCACGTTAAGCCAAAGGGTAGGACGTGATAGGTCAGTTTACCCTCCGGCTCTATACAGATTGGGTGATTAGGTGTAGTGTTAATAATTGCAGGAGTTCTTCCTGGGTCATCGTTTGGGTGGAGAGTGTTGGGTTGAAAGATCACTTGGTTTATACGGATTTAGCAGCAGTTTGGAGATAGAGAGTGCGAGTGTTTCAGTATGTTAAACACACTTTGTACCTTTAATGTTTGCTACAGTGGCTGAAGATAATGGGTAACGCAATCTTGGGGTAGACGGAAGGCGATGACATTGTCCGTATTATGAAGGTGCTTTTACAGGTTTTTGTATCGTTACTGGTGTTTGTCACGCTCCAAACTACACGTGCTCTTCCCTGTGGTGTGTCAGCATGTATACTTTGTGCACTTACCCTTTTTGTTGTTGTAGGAATTGATTTTATTCTCATGATAATCTGTTAAAAAACTGTGCTATAATTTTATTATGTTTCTAGTGCTTGTAATACACCTGTCAACCAGACTGTTTGTTATGTAATGTTTTTTAATGTTCTTTCTACACTGTTTATTTAGTAGTTTGAAATATAACTTCTCAATATTGATGGTACCAAGAAGCCAGTATTTTTTTCACATTCGTTTTTAAACTCAGGTGTAATTGTCATATCTCTCAATCTCCTGCCTTCCGACGATGACATTTAAATTGCCTTTAATCTTTCTTCGTATTTCTTGTTTCTTAACTCTAGAAATAATTTTGTTGCACATGTGATTTTTATTTTAAATTTTGTTGAAGGTGCAGACAGCATACCACAACCCTTTACACCAATCTTAGTCAATCATGTTGCAAAAAGTTGAACACTTTTAATTGTGGAACACAAGACATGTGCAGCGCTAGCTTCTGTTTTGACAGTGTTTGGCTGTATGTAAAGTTTCTTACTGCGAAGTGTTGTTGCAAAGATTTTTCTTCACTATTATTAGCAATACTCGTTTACAACCACTTTTAATTATCCATATATTTGAAGTCTATTTAAGTTTGTTAGTATAGTACCAACTTCTGGCTAGTATATTTTTGTTGACCTCCCTTAATGTGTACAATCAGTGATTCGCACTCGTTTGCATGCATGCTCACGTAGGTGTGTGTGTGTGTGTGAATGAATGAATGAAAATTAATAAATAAATGAGTGCTGGCGATCGCGAGTGAATACATGCATGCACCGTAACATTTAGTATTCAAAATCAGAGATACTTCAGTCATCATGCAGCAGGAAACACTTGTAGATGGCTTGTCTTGGACTCTAAGTAACTCATATGCGTCTTTGTGGGAAAGGTATAATAGTATAGTGATATATGTAGAATTACACGGGCCTTAATGATGCATTCTTGTTCGTTATTGTTAACTAACGACTCGAATATTTATATTGACTGTCTCGTCCCTTCATGCAGTTGACTCTGTGTTGTACGATGACATGAAACATGCTTCCTGGGGTCAACTCATCCGCGACCCGGTCCCGGACCAGGTCTTCTGGTGGAATAAGGCCTGATAAACCAGGCTGTTACTGCTGTCTGCACGCTGTCCAACGTACGAACCATAGCCCGGATGGTTAGAATTCATTTGAGGAATTTTTACGGTTTCCTCATGAAGACAGCCAGAGGTTTGGTGGTAATTCCCTCTACGCACTGAGGGATGGTGTTGAAGTCTCTCTTACACTCAGCGAGTTTTCTTTTGGTGTACTCTTTTGACTCACTGGTTTTTTATATGTGATAATTTGCACTTGCCATGTTTTCGTTGTCACACGGGGTTTTAATCTTAAGGTTTTATTATTCTAATGTGTGTATTAAATGTCTGCCTGCCTACCCATACTTTTGTTCATACGGATTGTTTTATAAATATTTATGGGCTTAATATAATAATGAGAATGGAATGATAAAATGTTTTCAAAATGCCACTCTCCAAGGTATAAGAACTAATAAAATAATACACATTAATCCGTAAATACTTTCCTTCAACGTTTATTTCATAAGAATTAGGGTTCGGTTTTATATGGTTTGTCAGCCCAAGTAACTAGTTCCCCTCAACTTAAAAGACACACTTGAAACTTTTCTTGCTCTCCTCTGCAGCAGTAAGTGATGAGTGGGACGTACTCGCTAGAGGGTTTGGAGTTTTTGTAAATTTAAATTTTGTAATGTAAAACATTTAAAAAAATATATAGTCATTATTCCACAAAGTTCATCTAATTAAAATCAGTTACGAATAGTCAGTCATGTGCACAATTATGGTATGTTAAACCATGGAGCGGGTGGGGTTTGCACCCATGGCGTGTGAGTCCTAAAACTCCAGGCCAGTGCGTAAGCCAGTCGGCCAACAGGGTTCAAACCCCACCGTTCCGTGGTTTGCAGTCGTGTTACTAGGATTGCGTTTGACATGTTCAGTTGTTGCAGTTCGTCAGTAATATGTGAAAAAATATTAAAAAAATTTTCCGTAATAGAAACTCCTTACGTGTTGGGTAAATATTCACATCGTAGTTTATGGTACAAAAATTACACTCTAATATTGTTCAATAAAAATTGATAAAATGTTAAAGCTGAAGGCTGAATGTTGTAATTCAAGTTGTTAATGAAGACTCAGTTGAAGTGTTGTTGCAAGCTGATAATTACATCACTTACTGTTTTGTTTCGAACTGACCTGTTTCAGTGAACAGTTAATAATAGTTTTAACCAGATACTCCCTGTTCAGTTTCAGCTTCATAACCACACTCATCTGGCAACGATTGAGAATATAAATCACACTCACATCACCCAAGTGAACAACCTTTTTTATACGTTTATTATCAACAAAAAATATCTTAAATATCAGCGCCTATATAATAAATCTTAATAAACTATTATAAAGTTCAATAAACTGATGAAAACGTTCTGTTTCCTTTATTAAAAATTTCCAAGAACAAGTATTATGAGCTAAGAATGTTGTTAGGGCTTCATAAATGTTGTTAACCTTAAGGAAACAAAGGCCCTTGTGTAAGTCAAGAATTGTCAGGTGATGACTCTATTTTGACGTATTTTCCTCATTGTCTGATGCATTGTTTTCCGAACACAATGGAGCCCGTAAACTGCGCCCGTGAATCATGCAACGGAGGGAGAGAGAGAGAGAGAGATCTGGGAAGAAGAGGTAGGGGCGATTGAGAGAGGGGCGCAATTTTCCAGCACTGAAGCTACAGTATTTTCAGCACTATGAAGCTACAGTATTTTCAGCACTATGAAGCTACAGTATTTTCAGCACTATGAAGCTACAGTATTTTCAGACCCTCCAGAGGTGTGGTATCTTCAGCGTCACTCGACTTTTAATGTTTCCATCGCCTCCAGTGCTGGAAGATTTTCAACACCTCCAGAGCTGTAGTATTTTTACTACCTCCAAAACTCTACTGTTTCCAGCACCTTCAGAACTTTGGTATTTTCAACACTTCCAGGCGGGCGGTCTCAACAGTATTGAGGTCGTATCCTCGTTTCACGCTGTCAGAGTGACTGACTGCTTGCATGGCAAATATATCTTCGTATATTTTTTTCATGCCTCATCCTTCATGCTTCTCTCTTTTCCTCCTCTCTCTCTCTCTCTCTCTCTCTCTCTCTCTCTCTCTCTCTCTCTCTCTCTCTCTCTCTCTCTCTCTGTCTGTTCTCATTTTCTTTTGTTCTTGTTTCCAATAGTGTACAGCTGCTTAGTTAAGTTCTGTATTATTTAGCAAGCAAGATAGTGAGACTTTTTCATATGAAGACTTTAACATTTAATAGCCTGCCCATTCTTTTGAATGAAAAAGGATTTTTATATCAGCTTCCTTTATTGAGGTGCTACTCATTTCAGAAAAGGAATTTGACTACTTTATCGTATCTATAGAAAAACATTAAAGAAAAAATTAAATGAGAGAAAAAGATGCGAAATTAATTTTGAATATATGCTTACTGTTTGATCAGAATATTTATGATTCATAAAATACGCTTGACGCTGATGGAAAAAACAGTTAATGTTTTAGTGTGCCTTGAATACACATATTACAACTGGCCTGTGATCGTCGTCTTTCCAACGCACACCTTGCTTAGTAAGAAGAATACCGCTCACAGAGAGAGTAAGTCAGATGTGATGACAGTTTTTGGGAACAGTCAAAATCTGGTTTAAGTTCTCAGTGCTCACTCGAAACAACTCTAGGTTTTGCATCCATTTTAAAATAATAGAAGCTCCACCAGAGCTGAAACGAAGTTTTTGGAAGATACTATATCTACTTACCTCTTAGTGGAATATCTCATGATATCCTTCTCATTGCCCCATTTAGGTGTCCCAATTCAGGATTACAGACTTCATCACCTGATGTACAAAATCCGCCCTGAGTGATTGAACATGACAGGGTAAACATAGCTATCTTTTTATTCAGTTAAGTAATTATCACATAAAAGTGAGTAGCGGCATATATGCTATTTATTCAGTCTGCTCACATAGAATTCCTTCATTTTTTTTTTTTGGAGCCGTGGTGTACTTTACAGACGGCTGTTTAATTTTTAGATGCTCGCCTTCAGTAAAACGACACATCGGAACAGATGTGTTTGTCCGTATGATTTAATTTATAAAATCAGTGTGGTGGTGTTGTGTGTCAGAGACCTGGACGTGAATTATCAGAGCTTTCGTAAGAAGGGAAAGGAAGAAAGATGGATAAGGATGGAAATATAGGGAAAGGGTGGTTGGGGATAGGGGAGGTGGGATAATAAAGGTAAATGGCCTAACCACTTTAGAGCATTTTAATACAGGTGTGTGTGTGTGTGTGTGTAGTGTTTTTCATGAATACAAATTCATAGTATGGGGTATACCCCACTTCTCAACTACTGCACACATTTATACCAGCTGTATATTGGCATGTTGCTGACTCGGAAGGAGGTATACTTCTTGCAATTGCTATTAGAGTTCACACTGTGTGCGCGCGCGCGTGTGTGTGTGTGTGTTTGTGTGTGAGTGGGAGTTAGTTTGCGTGTGAGAAACCTTGCGTGTGTGCGATAACTGATGCGTGTTAAAGGTTGCTTATGTGCGAAATCTTGCATGCATTTGATTGCGTTTGGGTACTCACCTATATATATGATTGCAGGGGTCGTGTGCGTGTGAACATGTGATAGCTTGAGTTAGTTGTGTGTGTGTATGTGTGTGTGTAATCATGTAATGGCTTACATGTGTGTGTTTATGTGATAGCTTATATGTGTGCGATGGCTTACGTGTGTGTGTGTGTGTGTGTGTGTACTCAACCCAGTTGTGGTTGCAGAGGTCGAGTCACAGCACAGCTCCTGGCCCCATTTTATTATAGGCACATGTCGATTGGACACTTGGCCTGTTTTGTGTGTGTACTCACCTATTTATGGTTGCAGGGGTCGAGATTCATCTCCTGGCCCTTCCTCTTTGCTAGTCGCTACTAGGTCCACTCTCTCCCTTATCGTACCTCATCTTCAAGCTGTGTATGGATACTTTCTCCACTACTTCACTCTCCAGATTGAATGTATGATTGTCTCTCTCTCACAGTAATCATCAGCAGTAACCTAAAAGTCTTCCCTGTCGTCTGTCTCAGAGCAGGAAGCATTTTATAGAAATCCAATAGTTTTATGGGTCGTATGTGACGAGTCTACCATAAAACCTGCAACCCCTCTGCCCAACCCCCTCCTCTCACGGCCCAGCTCCTTTTCCCCATCACTCGTCAATACCCAACCCTCAACCCACTGCGTAACCCGTCCTCACCCCTCTCTACCCAAACCGCCCCCACAATCCAACCGACCTCTATCCCTCAACACCGAACCTATGACTCGCCGCCCACCGTGCGGTTTAATCTCTCTCATCCCCCGACTAAGACTTGGCTTCTAAAGGATTTTGACGGATAAAAAAAAACAGCAATTTTTTCGGTCATTTGTAAAGATAAGAAATAATGAATATTGGCGATGTGCATGGTGAGTTATTTTCTTCCCTTGTATGTTACTGAATTGTTTCTCTCTCTCTCTCTCTCTCTCTCTCTCTCTCTCTCTCTCTCTCTCTCTCTCTCTCTCTCTCTCTCTCTCTCTCTCTCTCTCTCTCTCTCTCTCTTTCTCTCTCTCTTTCTCTCTCGCTCGTTCTCTTATACACACACTGCTTAAGTGCCCGTGTGTGCTCGCATGTTACATTGCTCTAGACTTAATCCTATACGCCTTGGATTATTGAACAAAGAAGAGTATCTCTTCATTCGTACTCGGGTTATTTTCTGGAATGCTGTTCCACTTTTGTCTAGTGGTTCCAGCACACACTTCTTCCTTGATCATATATTAAGTGCTCGGTAATAACCCACATGGATACAGAAACTCGGAAGATTAATTGATCTGTATATTTCGGCCCTCTTCTGGGATCCTCTTCAGCAGGAGAGAATCACAGAAGGGGGTCGAAATATACATATTAATTAATCTCCCGAGTTTCTGTCTCTATGTGGTTTATTATTGACCACTGACAAGTGTTCATTACACTGGTTATTCATGTGTTAAGTGTTCTCCAGCATGGCCGCACCTTAGTTAAACGACCCTTAACTCAGCCTCCCCTTAGCTTCGGCTGTTTCCTGCACTTTCATATAATTTCGTCTTCACACACCATTTCATACCCTTTTTATACGCCATTCCATGCCTTTTTTATACGCTCTTTAAACGCTTGTTTTGTTTGGCCCCCATGATGACTTTTTCATGCCTACTATTTTTACATGGAAATTGTTCCATAAAGTTTCTGGCCTGCTCCATGTTGCTTCTTATCCCCTTGAATGCTGTCTATAAAAATTCCAGCAGTGACTTCTCCGTGGCATTGTGTATTTTATCTTGTAGAATTTAGCCATGGAAACCCAGAAACATTTGCAGTTATTGCTGCTTTTAGTTTGCGAAAATTATCCACGAAATACAGGCTTTGTGTGTGTGTGTGTGTGTGTGTGTGTGTGTGTTTATGATCTCACCGACATGTCCTAACCACGTTGAATTGACTTGGGTTTGCGAGGGTCGAGGAACCGCTCCTGATCCCACGTCAGCGACTGCTTTGATTGACCTAACTGATTTCTGACTTCCTTTTTTTTTTTTTTTTTGTTGCCTCAGCATACTTACTGTCGTGCACTGAATTCATCTCCACCACTTGCTCATTAACTCATTCCACTTTTCAGGGACCCTGAGGCTAAAAGACTTTCAAACATTTCTATGGCTGGTCTGTTTTCAGCTTCCACGTGTGCTAATTTTCCCTGGTTCTTGCACATCAAATAGTCTATCTCAATATTTTTTTTACGTAGTAATCATCATGCCCTTCTTAGTCCTTTCCTCTAGTTTCTTCAACTTCTCCTTATCTTGCATTCTTTTCAGTTCAGGGAGTAGTTTGATTGCAAACCTTCGCACGTATATGAGTCTCTGCACACTGGGTTATTATAGTCTGTACCAAACTTTACGGTCACAAGATCCAGGGAACCTTGCAGAGTATTGATGCACAAGGAGCAGTTCTCGTCCTGTTTATCGAGAGGTGATAACATTGGTGAAATTTACCTCTCAGTATTGTCTTAGGGAAACGGGGTAGGAAGAGTATTATTTTTTCCTTTTATGTGCTGCTCCTTTCTTCATTACGTTAAATTTTAAATTTTGTCTCGGACGCGCCATAACAGTATATAACAGCTTAAAACAGTTGACACGGCACAGATGATGTTTTGCAAACTAAGTCTGCCTGTGTCAGCATTCACATCTATAACTTTATCAGATTAAAAGGTAAGAGCATTTCTTATAAGGTGTTCAAATGTTTTTAAATGGGATGGATATGGAGGGTAGCTCTAATTCCCTAGATTAAGAGTCCTTCACCAACATCTCAAGGCACCTTTCTTGAAGAGCTTCTTTTGTCAAAAGCGGTTTGGTATCTTGCACTCTTCACCCACTTATCTCATTAGTTTTACATCATCTGTGAATATAGGGAGAAAAGGGAAGAGTGGTGAGTGAGAGAAATATGGAATAGTGTGTGTTCGCTTTCTGTTTCCTCCAAAAAATGGGGCTTCTTGAATGCGAGATGGAAGCGAGGAAAACACCGATGGTCTGTTATAGGAGGCTTTATTATTGTTAAACGAGAGAGGTCCAGCCTGTGTTTGCACGCCTGGTCGACCTAGCAGGAAGTGAAGGGGATGTCTGTCAGCTAGGTGGCTAACCGAGGGAGCCCATAACGTCAGCATAGCCAGGGAGCATGGCGATAATCTACTAGTAATACATATAATACTACACAAGTATTACACTAATATTAACATTTGAGCCAGAATCAATCTGTTTTTTTAAAATCTTCTTCCCTCTTATAAAGTGCCATTTATATTTCTGCAAAGCAGTCATGTTTTGTACTTTTTATTTCTAAAGTCGCGATATTGTGAAACTTCATTATAACTGTATGGTTTATAATTTAGTGCTCTTCCAATACTTATAATCACTGACCTGTTTTAACAAAAATTACGCTTTTTCATGTTCTATAAGAAAAATGTGTTGTCAAAAATTTTCATTTCGGTTTCAAAAATTGCTTCAGGGTTCTAAATTAAAATACATGTGTTGGTGACAGCTGCAGCGCAGTTTCCTCGACCTTCGTGACCGTCTTGTTATACATTACGTACTAGTCATAAGATCTGGAGGTATAAACGACTGAGAGGCGTGCTCTTACATACTAAATGGCCATCACTTTGTAACTGAATAGCCAGCAATGATTGCTTGACTGCCCAGTACTGATGTAATGATAGCTTTAACTGGATGACGCTGTAATTTAGTTTTCCTTCAATTCTTTGCTTAGACCGCTATGACAGATATTTCTGTTTTAACAGGAACTGCTGATAATTTCTTTGCTGTAAATAGTTTTTTTAATGGTGGTATTGTGATCAACGTTGCTTTTGTTGTAAATGCTAATTTTGTGAATACCCTGTAAAATGCAGTTTTATGGTATTGCTTTTGTTGATATACATTTTAAATGGTATTCTGAGTATTTTTGTTGCAAATGTTGGTTTGGTTGATATTTTTTGTAGCAAAATGTTTGTTTTTGTATAGTTGTCGTTGTAACTGGAGTCTGTAGATACATAGTTTTCATAAATTGTGTTTTTGTCTTTTTTTTGTAAATTATGGTATTCTTGGTATATTAGTTGTGTGTGGAATCTTTTTTATTGTAAATAATAAATCTGTTGTAACTTTTGAAGCTCGTACTGTTGTAAATGATAGCTTTGTTGACTTATTATTTAGTATGTAATGGTTCTCCTCTGACGGCTGTAACATTTAATGTCTTTGCTATAAGATTTATGTTGTTGCGACTGACGTTTTTGTTGAGCGTGCCAGTTGTACTTAAAAGCAGAGGTAATTGTTATGTGCTCTCCCGTTGCAAATAACACAGTATAGGCACCTATTTGTCTGCAGTTAATGTTGTATTTTAGTTCTGCACTGTCGACTGTTCTTAGATTATTTTGTTACAATATTATTTTATTGTGCTGTGCTAATATTCTTTATTAAAAATACATTTGTTGCGCGACCTCGCTGTTACCACAAATGGAAATGAAACCTAAACGATGTTTCGGTCTTTCCTGGATAATTATCAAGACAGTTATCAAACCATCGTCTAAAATCAGTTTCCAGTTTATTTGACAGTTTGTGAATTTCCAACCACGGTATTAATATATTTTGCATATATGTTTTTTTTTTATTATTTTGAAAGGGGAAACTGCATTAGGTTTGACAGCTTCATCGAGACAGCTTGGGTAATGATAACACCAGTTACAGCCTCCTCCCACCATTACAGGTGCGCACCTTTACTTGTGAGGGATAAATATTGGCATTACCAAGACAAAGTTGTACAAGATTTCTTCTCCTCATATTATTTGCAGTGGATAATCTTGTCTTGGGCAAGGTTCGTCGAGGTTTATCAAGGTGTATCGGCGGCTGATGCGCGCACCATTACCCATTAATGACTCCCGTGGTGTGCCTCAAGGGGAGAGGGAGGGAGACACGGCCCACACTGGTCATTTTAAATAATAAATAAACTCTGGGATGTCACAACAACAGTGGCGGGTGAGGTGATGATTAGAGTCCACCGAGATGCGTTGATGATAGCCAGAGAGGGAGGGGAGAGCTGGGGTGATGAGGGAGGAGAAGGGGTGGGGTGATTTTTAATGGGAGGAAAGTAGGAAGGTGGAGATGATGTAATTATTGGGTGAATGATTCAGGAATATTGAGAAGTTTAGGGAGGATGTGCTTTGCGAAGAGATACTAGGGATTCTTTAGCGGAAGTGTGTGTGTGTATATATATATATATATATATATATATATATATATATATATATATATATATATATATATATATATATATATCTGTGTGTGTGTGTGTAAACAGATAGCTAGAATGGGAGGGAGAGGGAGGTCCACCTGTAGACAGAAGTAGGGAAAAAAATATTTTCTGTATATTTTGACCTACTGACGTCGTCATCAGCAGTACAAGTGCCCAGTTGACCTGGTCAGTCCTAAGTGTAGTTGACCTGGTGCGTCCTGAGTGTAGTTGACCTGGTGCGTCCTGAGTGTAGTTGACCTGGTGCGTCCTGAGTGTAGTTGGCCTGCTGTCAGGTCACCTGCGTCTGGTCATTTTAACATTACGTCAGTAGTAAGAAACTTTCATATTAGCCTTGCCTGTTACAAAACTCTTCTACACACCCCTTCCTTCCACTCCCAGGCTTCTATCCTGTTTAGTAATGTTACAATCTTCGCCTAGTTCCAGATTAACCAGGCTGTGACGGATATGTGGGCCATCGAACCCCCAGCAGCAACGGTGTGGTTAAACAAGCACCAGACAAGCCTGGCCCAGGTCCGGGCTGCTTTACCCTGTTCAGTAATGCAACAACCCCTTCCTCCGGGTACCATAACTACCCTGCTTGTTAGTGTTAATGAGCCTCATTAATTAAACGGACCACTTACGGGTGGGTGTTAAGCGAAAGCAAAAATTTAAACGAGGCTTCCGTGTATGACTTATGTAGGTTTTGTAAAAATGCTTCCTTAAAAGCTCTGATAATTTTTAAGAAGTGGTTGTGGGGATGGTGGTGGGGGAAGGAAGGGGGGGGGGGTTCGTCAGTTAGTTCCATGGGACCGTCTTCCTCGTCCATCTTCTGTCGCTGCTAGTGCCACGGCTCGTCTGTTGTCCCAATCCTCGCTCGTGACTTTTGTTTTTTTAGTCTACTTGCTGGAAACCTTGACACTGCAATATATATTTTTGTTTTGCTTTCCAGTGATTGTGTGTAAGAACGTGTGCACGTAGGCGCTGGCTCCCTCGATCACCCACCACAGTGTTTGCGACACCTAGTTCATTTTAATAGACATAAATTATTTCTTTCATACCTCCTTCTCCCAGAAATGTAATAAATTTTCCGGACTTGTTTTTTTCTTTTATACTCCTAAAACCATACTGAATTTTCCTGACTTTCTTAATCACCTCTTTTGACTTTCTAACACTCATCTACGTCATCAGTGTTCTCTTTTTGCCTCTGCTCTTCTTAATTTAAATAGTGAATGCCTGTCTCAATTATCAATTCCTCATATGTACCTAGTAATCATGTCTTCCTTAGTCTTCCTCTTCACCAAGGTCGTCAGGTTCACCTCCTTCAACTTCTCCTCATAGTGCATTCCTCTCGGTGCTGGAACCAGTGCGTGAGGTGGTGGTTGGTGGTTTATTCAACATTCTCTCATGGCCACCACTGCTTCCCTGTCCTCCATCTCTGTCGCATCTGCCTCTGGCGCAAGGCTTTCACTACTCCAGTTGTGGGTTCTTAAAAGTTTCCAGAGATCCATCAGGGAAATTAGAGCGGATGAGGAAGAGCATTGCAACCCCCCATCTCTCTTCCACTCTCTTCTCAGCTCACACCCTTCCCTTCCTCCCTCTCTCTCTTCCCCCCCCTCTCTCTCTCTCTCTCTTTCTCAGACATCCCTCCCCCTCCCCTCCATCTTTCCCTCTGTATTTTAGTCATATGATGACCCGCATCTGGAGCTTTTGGTCATCTGACCAAGGCCTTCCGCTGGTTTACTGGTTCACGCCTTTAAAAATTATGGTTATGATTATAACCATAAGATTATAATGACGTGGTTGAAACATTACAAATATTAGAATTGATGCTATAATCGAATTCGTAAAAACGGAGCCGCAGTTCTGACACTTTGAACCTGCTAATGCCATGTAGTACTGCAGGACTGGAACCAAGGTTCATAACATGCAAGATGCTATTGAAACCTGATGCTCCTTGAATAGCCAGGTTGTATGTAGATATCCACGCGTATAAAACTATATAATGAGAGGACCAGAAAGGACATAGTACCTAGAGGCGCCACAAAAACATTTTTATGACACTTAAAGACAAATGGCTCAATGTGTTTTATAAATGGTTCTTAAAAACAAATTATGATATTAGAATAAAATATTGCACACTACTTTAATGGGCGCCTGGTGGGGCGTTACAGCCTTGGCGTCCTGGTATAATAGCCTATAACCTCTCTTCCACTCTCCCACTTTTATCCCAACCTCATCTCACTACCTGTCACAGTCCCTTTCCATGCCTCCTCCTCCTCCTCTTCATTTTCTCTCTCTACATCTGCTCCATCTCTTCCCTTTTCCTCCCTTGTCTCTCCAAATATCATAACCCTTTTCCTCCTCTCACCCTCCTGCGTGCCTCCCTCACATCTGCATAGAAAATAAAGGCAGCCATCGGTCCCAGTAATGAAAATCTAAAAATTATTCATAAAGGAGGTTTTGTGTGCGAGGGGCTTGGACTTCCAGCAGGCATGCGTGAGCGTGTTTGATAGGAGTGAATGGAGACAAATGGTTTTTAATACTTGACGTGCTGTTGGAGTGTGAGCAAAGTAACATTTATGAAGGGATTCAGGGAAACCGGCAGGCCGGACTTGAGTCCTGGAGATGGGAAGTACAGTGCCTGCACTCTGAAGGAGGGGTGTTAATGTTGCAGTTTAAAAACTGTAGTGTAAAGCACCCTTCTGGCAAGACAGTGATGGAGTGAATGATGGTGAAAGTTTTTCTTTTTCGGGCCACCCTGCCTTGGTGGGAATCGGCCAGTGTGATAATAAAAAAAAAAATAAAATGTATATATATATATATATATTATATATATATGTATATATATATATATATATTATATATATATATGTATATATATATATATATATATATATATATAATTATATATATATATATATATATATATATATATATATAATTATATATATATATATATAATTATTTATATATATATATATATTATATATATATATATATATAATTATATATATATATATATATATATAATTATATATATATATATATATATAATTATATATATATATATATATATATATATATATATATATATATATATATATATATATATATATATATATATATATATATATATATACCAGACCCCGGATTTGATGACCAGATTATGCTAATATTATTTATTACATCGTTTGCCCGTCCTGGATACACGCCACTTCGGTGTCGAATTTATTTAGATGTCATGTTAATTGTAGAGTCACTCTTAGTATTGCTGTCCATTTTTGATAATAGGTGTGGCGTCTCTTAAATGAAAGGTATACAGGTTATAATCATAACCATCATTTTTTTTAACGGGGTGAACAGGTAAGCAAGCGTAAGTCCTTGGTCAAATGACCTAAAGCTCCAGTGGCTGGTCATCATGTGACTAAGACCGGCTTCAGGAAACACTCGTCCTGTTTCCTGATAAACCTTACCTAACTTAATCTATCTTAAATGTAGCTCATCTTAGGTAAAGCCTATCCTCAGGTTAAATATGACATCAGTTTAATTATATCGAATCTTTGTGTTTCCATTATGATAATTGTAGGCAAAAAAAAAAGTAAATTATAGCTAATTTAAGTAAATACATTAGCCGGTTCTAGGTAATTGGATTCTGTTTAAGCAAAATTGTTCAGTCTCATAATTTGGATAATAATTGCATCTGGTCTTGTTAGATCTAGTTGAGTGATTGTTGTTAGAATGGGTGATAGCCTGCGAGGGTGGATAACATCCTCGTAACTAATTTTCGTGAGTGATGACTACAGTGTCAAGCATTAGTTGGTTATACAACAGGATAAATGGCGAGCCTTGTATTATTATGCCGGGAGGTTGTATGGTCTAATTCTCTCTCTCTCTGTCTCTCTCTGTGTCTGTCTCTCTCTCTGTCTCTCTCTGTCTCTCTGTCTCTCTCTGTCTCTCTGTCTCTATCTGTCTCTATCTGTCTCTATCTGTCTCTATCTGTCTATCTGTCTCTGTCTCTCTCTGTCTCTCTCTGTCTCTCTCTCTCTCTCTCTCTCTCTCTCTCTCTCTCTCTCTCTCTTATCCCTCTACCCTCTCTCCCACCCTCCCACTTTCATCCCTCTCTCCATTGTTACTTTTAAGATGTAATGTTTCGGTATTACATTTGGTTAAGTTTCGAGTAGTACTTTGATAATTATCTAAGCTGGGTGCAATAGCTAAATTAATATATAACTTTAGAGACATTTAGCACCCAAGACAAAAAGTTTTCCAACAAACAGAAGGCGATTCCGACAATCTCTGGACTGTCTTCAAGAAACAACGAGCTCTGTTAGAAAAGTCTCAACAACAGCCATGCTGTGATGTTAACGGTGAAGCTGCCCCAGTAGTGGAATACTAGGTCGATATATGGTAGGCTTCCTTAATAACTGCTAGAGGCTGCTGAATATATTGTGTCTTAGGAGTGATTGATTATCAGCCCCCATCAGTCTCAGCCAGGATTATCTTTGATGAATATCATTAACCAAAAAGGGAACAGCTAATGTTTGGTAAACGTATAAATTAGTGTTAGCATAGAATGTGTGGCAAAGGGGTGACGAGCTTGCAGTAAGCGTAGAAACCAGTGCTAGTAGTGTAGAATGACGAACATTCAGCAAAAATATCCCCTCAAGGAAGGTTCCTTGATGTTGGTGAGGGGCTCTTGATTTAGAGAATTGGATCTGTGCTCCAGTTCCCCGAATTAAGCCTGAATGCCTTCCACATCCCCCCCCCAGGCGCTGTATAATCCTCCGGGTTTAGCGCTTCCCCCTTGATTATAATAATAATCAGCAAAAATATAAACAAGGATTAGTGGTATAGAATGTTTGGCGAAGGAATGATGAACATTCAACGAACATATAATGTCCAGCGAAGAACTAATGAACCTTCAATAAATGTATAAACCAGTGTTTTTGGTATTTAATACCGTACGAAGGAACGTTCAACGTTCAAAGACATATCAACCAGTGATGGTGGGATAATGTTTCTGGCGAAGTGACGTCCAACGTTAAGGGGCCTTATTTGGTGTCCTTTTTTGTTCTGTGTTCTCTGTTCCAGAGGAAATGATTAAAATTGCCACAGTTAACGGGTTGAGAATAAAGTGCTTCAGGCTTATAATATACGGAGTTCGTCTGTATTGTATGATAACTGACGTCCCTACGTGTAATAAAACGTTCATTCTGTACCCTAGTGTAAATTAGTAAGCAGGTACACAGAACGTTTCATGAGGCACGATACCAACTACTGCCTTAGAAATTTAACAAGATTGCTCTTAAGGGTGAAAGCTGATGTTTAGGATATTCAAGTGGAACACTGAGGTGGTTGTTGAAGACAGTGTTGGAGTGGTTTATTAAGCCATTACGCGGCGCATCCTGCTGTCGGAGCTGATTGGGTGGGGGCAGAATAGCGTGCTGACTGGCATCTTGTTTCGGCCACTCTGACGGGGAGAGAGAAAATACCCCGAGATTATCGTTACCATCAATGACACAGATTCCATCTTGATACGTCGAATTTATGGAAATTATTCGTTATGGGATAAATCGCCGGACCCGATTTTGATATATTCATTTTTTTTAACACGCCATCGGTATAATGGATTTAATATTGCATACAGCAACTTAACTGGAAAAGTAAGGCATTTTCATGGATAATTAAAGATTCTTACGTGATAACTCCGAATCATGACAAGAGGTTACTATAGACTTTATCTTTGACCTGATGCTTATTGCACAGGTAGGAAGTGCAAGTTTATAAATGGTTACCACCCTTAATACTGGATATTCTTTGGAACTGTAAGTTTATTTACAATACATTTTTAAATGGTTCTGGGGGTCTCATAAACCGTATAGGAAACAATAAACGGTAAGAAATAGTAAGTAGCACACAAAAATAAAGATAATTGTGTACTGAATGTAAACAGAAGTTTTGAAGAATTATTTATCTTAAGTGTTAATGAGACAGAAAGATAAGATCAGCATCCTGCTAGAGTGCAAAACCTTTAACAGGCTTTGATATCACACGCATATGACAGGATCCATCATTACAGCTGAATACTGCATATGGGAACTTAAGTTAATTTCTTTTATACCTGGCTTTGTATAATGTATAAAACCACACCCTGATTCATTGATAAAATTTGATAGTCCTTCTCAAAATTAACTCATAAATGAGCGAAGTTGAGTTTGAGAAAGACCTGTCTGCAGAGCTTCTCTATTTATACGTTCTTCTTATGCTCCAATGTTAGTGGAAATGTTATCTCTGAAAAAAAAAAAACTTGTGTCATTCTCATCTCCTGTTCTTTCGGAACTTGTTTTCTATCTCCAGAATGTTTCTTATCTGAATGCCGGTTAGGCAAATAAGCTCTGATTGTGGATTACATGTTCTGAAGTGTAATCCTGTGTAACAAACTTGTGACCGGTTTTGAGAGTTCTACTCCGGCGGTCCGGCTTGAGACCTGAGTAACTAGGTTATTGCTGCTAGCGGCCCGAATGCCTACGAAGTCATGCCAGCCTGGCTGATCAGGCAGTTAGTGGTTTATCTCTTCGTGAAAACCTCGACCCTTGTACTGGCAGTAATTCTTACTTCCACAGATACGCAGACCTCCCATCCAACATATTAATTTTTAAGGCCTCAGGTGTGTCTTTGTATAATCATGACAATCACGTTATTGGCTTTCTTCTTGTTACAGTTCACCTGAACGAACATGTCATTATCGTTGAGATTCCCGAAGACATTACTTCCCTTACTAGGAAAACCTGGCCGCAGGCGCATTCTGAATCACATTGCCTCTGTTACAAACGTGAGAGACTAATTTTAGTGAAGTGTAAGATGATGCAATGGTGGGAGAAGACGTGTGATATACCGTACCATGTCACTGGAATGAAAGACGACGTGTGGTTGACTGCATCATATTATGAAGATCAGAGATGTGTGGTGGGCTATGAGATGCTATGAAGGTCAGGTACGTGTGGTAGACTATAAGATGCTATGAAGGTCAGGTACGTGTGGCGAACTGTAAGATGGGATGAAGGTCAGGTACGTGTGATAAGCTATAAGATGGTACGAAGGTCAGGTACGTGTGGTGATCCATAAGATGGTATGAAGGTCAGGTACGTGTGGTAGACTATAAGATGGTATGAGGGTCAGGTACGTGTGGTGATCCATAAGATGGTATGAAGGTCAGGTACATGTGAGCTATAAGATGGTATGAAGGTCAGGTACGTGTGGTGGACTATAAGATGGCATGAAGGTGAGGTACGTGTGGTGGACTGTAAGATGGTATGAAGGTCAGATAGCACGTGTTGAACTGCCGCTTACTGTAAAATTACCTTTCTTTTTTGTGTGTGCCTCCATAATCGCCCCGGGTTAGCAGTAGTGTTAGAGGTCACAGCTTCGTGATGGCATCACCGTCTTCAGTCTTACCACAACTTTTATATTCCACTCTATCACGGAATGACTTGTGGCAACTAAACGCACACTTTTCTTCTAATTCTCCACGTTCTTTTTTTTTTAAATGTGACGTATCTAAAATGGTAGAGTATTTGCCTCCTTTTGATAGTTGATGCACTTACTACTCCGGGTTTCTTTCTCTTTCTGCTGCAAGTGACGAAGAAATGAGCAAACAAGTACAAATAATAGGGCAGAAGAACGTCTTAGAGTGCGTACTAGGCAGTGCACACGTTAAATACTTTAAGAAGTACTTTTTATGTCTGATGGCATTAATTGAATCGAAATAGATGCTCCAAGAGGTGGTGGTGGAGGCAAACGTCTTGCTTAGTTTCACCAATAGTTTTAATCATTCCCTGGAGCTCAGAAATTGGTAAAGCTGTTCGGTAAGAGGCGTGGTCTTAATCTGTAACTTGATCCCTGCAAGCAAAGCTACTTGAATATACGTCTGATGATATACAATTGTCACCATTATGCTAGAGAAATCATCTTCCGTCTCCTATCACGCAGATAGTTTTACAGGTTTGGACAGAATATAAATGCTCGGCCATCCTCTTTCCACAGTTGACGAATCTCTCTAGATTGAGGATTGAGCGCACACATACCACTCAAGACTACCTGGCTGCAGGTGCATCTGCTTCTCTATGTGAGAGACTGTAGGGTACTATTGAGTACGGAGCTTGTGGGTGTTAATATGTGTGATTATATATAGCTGTTTATTGACAAGAACATTAAGTAACTTAATAGATCAAAGTGCTTTACAAATATTGCGACTTCCTACCCATCACCTGCACTCAGGTACAATTTGATTGATTTTTCTCACTTGCTCGCCTTTGGCTATCATTATTCCCCAAATCTTGCCTGCCCTAGCGGGCGTGACCCGTAGGATGGAGGAACTTGAACCTCAATCAGGACATTATCTCATCAGTCAGAAACGGTGTTTTGTGAGCTCTGGCTGTGATTATCTGATATTTAAGCATCTGTCTCTTTTACGTTAGACAACGATATTCTCAAAATGCAAGTTTCGGTTGTACAGTAAAAGGAATGTTCAAAGTTACTAAAAAATGCTGTGTACTAGATAGAAACAGTTTTATTGTTTATCCATTGGCTGATTTTATAATAAATTGATATTGGATAGTCATTTAGACATTGTCTCATTATTTCTAGAGTTGTCATTATCGAGTATCGGGGTCGAGTTTTTCTGCGAGTAGCGCGTGTTATAATGTGGGAGTAGCGGTGCGGGCTTGTTCCTTGGGGCCACACTACCCACCACTAGCAAGTCTGACCACCTGCTTGTTATTGTCGGGGTCACCCAAGGTCACTGGTTAACAGCATAACTTCACAAGGCCGCTAGCCTCTCAAGATGTGCTTAGTCACAGCCAGATACTAGAGATGCTAATTATTATTATTATTACTATAATCAAAGAAAGCGCTGTTGAGAGACGCTAAACATGTACAATATAAACTAGACTGTGATGGTTATGATGGTTAATCAGGTAACGAATAATGAAAAGTCACTTTTTCTCGCTTTATTTGGGGTTATCCTAGATAATTTACAATAATATTTTACCATATAAGACAATTGTAATCACCCAAAACTTGTGTAAATACATTTGTATAAATGTACTTAAATAAACTTACAACCTCAGGTTGGGCTTCAAGAAACCACTCACACTAATGTCACAGAAAATTGTGTTTGTGGAGGTAAGAGGGAAGGGAGGTAGCAGAGCGACCTAAAGATGAGGTTAGGTTTTTGTAAAGAACAAAAAACACTTGGTTCATTAATGATTCCGGTGATTGAACTTTAACCCCTGAAGTGGCCAGAACCACAATCCAAGTCACGAAAGGTAACAGAGGGAGGCAAGACGATGCGACCCCAGGGAAGATAAAAAGCACGAGGTGATCATTGTCATGGTGGGTGACAGGATGATATGTCGGAAAGCTCGGTGGTGGCAACAGAGTTCACACAGAGGACAAGAAACTTTATTGCTGGGTGAGGGAAAAACAGGACGTCACTCAAGGACTCCAGGAGGCAGTCCTACAGCACCGCATGCTGGGCTACCGGTCAGAGGCACTCATAAACTCTGGGAAGAGACACTTATAGACTCTCTGGGCTGCTTTCTTGGGGCCTCGGCAACTGATTTATTGTTGCATTTTTCTGCCTTGGCCATATGTTGTTTGAGGATGCGAATAATTAAAACTAGCTCTCCTTTTTTAAATTTTTTGCATCCTTCATATTCTGTTGCTTCCCCAGATTTATCATGTTCTACTTATTTCTGCTACTTATTCGTCTTTTTTTTCCTATAAATTTGGACTTCAAGGTTCTACAGAGTTCAGTGTAGTTTCTTTAAGTAATTTACAAGCTAAGCCTTGCCCTACCAGTTGTTTTTTAATACCGGTATAGTGAACTCTCCTCTCTCTCTCTCTCTCTCTCTCTCTCTCTCTCTCTCTCTCTCTCTCTCTCTCTCTCTCTCTCTCTCTCTCTCTCTCTCTCTCTCTATTTCCCTACTTTTTCCCATTGAATTCCTCCTTCCTATCTCTGTTTCTTGCCTACTGTCGTTTCTTTCTTAGGGCCATTTTTCTCTCTGCTACCCTGGTGCACATCACAGGCTATGGAGACAACAGTTTCAGCTGCATACGACACCACCTCCACGGGAGGGCTGCCCAGAGAAATGCATTTTCCTTGTCTAAAATGTGTTTTGCAGGACCTTTCTTACAGACCCACAGTATTAGCAGGTTCTTGCACTTTTTTTTACAACCTCAGCGTTTGAGGTTTTTTTTTATTGATTGAAGGATCTGTTTCTGAAGACTCGCAGGATTTTAAGACGCTGTTTTTGTGGATTTAGTGTTTGAAAGTCCTCGGTTTTTATACATTATAAATTTTTGAAGGTTTTCAGCATTTTTGTAGACTCGCAGTCTTGAAAACCCTCAGTTTCTGAAGGCCTAGTTGAGGATCTTGGCTTATAACGAGGGATTGGGAACCGAAATATCAACAAATGTTAAAAAATATCGACACATGTGGAACAAGACACAAGCCGTTAACTTTGTCAAGCCGTTAACGGCTTGACAAAGCTCCTGGAGAGCGAAACGTTGCCACAATAAAATGTCACATTAGTTGCACTTGTGTCCTTTTACATTACATTCTTTAGGATTGAAGAAAACGGTCATGGCGAAACGTTTCCTCAGTAAAATATCCTAATACCTGCCACTTCTTATTTTCTGCGGGTGTTTTTGTCACTGTCATTTGTCTTATTCAGGGTAGTGATATTGGTGTTTGTTTTGTGAGATAGTTGGGATTAATGAAGCTTGAGATTAATGAGGTACACGAGGTTTTGGTGGTTGAAGTGATTTGTGGTGAAAATGGCGGTTAGTGATTGTGGTGATTAGTGAAGTTTTTAGTAGTTATTCTGATAGTTGTGACTGCTGAGTAGGTATGGGTGGTAGCTTTGTAGTTGTTGGGTTTCTCTGTCCACCACTTTTCTCCGTGCCATCCAAAATCCCTCTTTCCTAGAGTAACCAAGAAGAGCGTGGTGGTGCGACCTTCTGGTGTTAGTATGGAAAGTATTGTAGAAGTGGAACCACTGACCAGAAACATGATCTAGGGTTTTTGGTCTTTCTCCCTGCTGGGATAAAGATGGACTTGCATCTTTTCCTGAATAAGTTGCAAGGGTTTGCATGGAACACCTGATATATATGCAAATTATGTTGTCACGTAAATCTTCGCTCTTTAGATGAAATATTTTAATGTTTGAATATATCTTCACACAGATGTACAAAAATGACAGAAAATTACGAAAAAAATTGCCATTGCGAATAGATAAATAACATTGATAATGATGATAAAATGTAAGATTAAGAACAAATATATAAACTCATCAGAAAACGGGCAGCCAGAAATATTATCATGAAGATCAATAAAGCTATGAAAGGAGAGAAACACATTGAAATGTACGAAACTTTTACTAACACTAAATATTAAGAAAACAAAATCCAGGTCAAGATTACGAGGGACATTTACCTCATGCGGAAAATGGTTGGATAAACTTATTTAATGACGTTCATAATAGCGTCGTGTGGAAACTGTGAATATCGAAATAGGATACATGAAATATGAAGCATGGAATAAGTGATTGACAGAACGACTGGCGATAGAAAGGAGTATTGTTAGAAAACAGTATTACTGATAAAGAGTCTTGGAAAGATGTAAGTGATGGTGTGATGGGAAGTTTGCGGTTAGTTTTACAATAATCATAGTATTCTGATGGCTTTTGATGCTTTGTTTTTTTTTTTTTAATTTCCAAATATTCGGCAGGACTCGGCCTAACAAAGGTCTTAATCATTTGACGACATGAGGAGTGTCGGAGTACTAGTGGGTATGTGTTGCAGCAGGTTGGCTGCGGCCGGTGCCCTTTAATTGAGCTTCAGGGTGTCTTCAATCTAGTCACAGCCGCATGTTCATGGTCGCAGCAGCACAGATGTGGGCACTACATCTCGACTTGCTAGGTACTCTACCGGATGTATGTAGGCCTTCATAGGAACAGTTTTGCGGGAGTGGACATGTAGTCGAGTTGATGAATCGGCTGCAGCAACGTTCCTACTGGTGTTTGTCATCTCAAATGCAGGAGTCTTCTTCAGATGCATCTCGGTCACAATCCCTGCCCCCACAGGGCTCGCAAGGGGAAGCTGGGCATATTTTCAGGGGCATAACACGTAGGTACAATCGTCTTCTGTTTCAGTGGCATCAAAATTTGGTGATTTTCTCAGGTGTGAGCATTCTCAAACCCACAGATTGTCTGCTTCCTATCCCGCCCCCATGGGGCTCTTAGGGCGTAGCAGACGCAGTGGTGCAGCAGGAGGAAAGGTCGATGTTCTGGACAGCAAGGATCACTTTATTCCCAAGAAAACACGACTCTCAGAAGTCGCTCCTGATTTTGGACTTCGGCGGAGCGCCGGGTAACTCAGGAGGCTCTCTGGATGTCTGCTCTGCTGCTCGACGATGAATGAATAATACCTGGGGTACAAAACATATTAAACTAAACAACTGGTGATGGTGGTCAGTGTGATGATGGTTTGAGCTCAGACGTTACATCTCCTAATAGTTATATTTTCAGGAACCATGAAAAATAACTTAGAGCATTATACACTTAACGTTAGGCCTATCTTGGAGAATGCAGTTCAGGTGCGTAGCCGCACTTGGTAAAGCACATATACTAGATAAACATT
>NC_091342.1:13988576-14031076 GCF_038502225.1 Cherax quadricarinatus
GGCAACTACAAGATTGCTTGAGCTGATTGTGATGCTACAGTGTGAAAACACACACACACACACACACACACACACACACACACGCTCGTCTTGCGCGCATGCGAGAAACGATAAGGTAGTACGTGAGGAGTTGGACAAACAATTTAAGGTGTTCCCAGTGGAAACAACAAAGAGCCGAAGGGAAATGGCTCATGATGAGGTATTGGACACCTTACACATAACTGGGGAAGAGGTGAAGGAACTCGGTGAGCTGGATGCAACATTTGCAATGGGATAGGATAAAATGTTAGCAATGGGACAGGATAAAGTGTCACCAGTGGGACAGGGTAAAGTGTCATCAGTGGGTCAGGATAAAGTGTCACCGGTGGGACATTATAAAGTGTCACCGGTGGGACATTATAAAGTGTCACCAGTAGGACAGGATAAAGTGTCACCAATTGGACAGGATAAAGTGTCACCAGTGGGACAGGATAAAGTGTCACCAGTAGGACAGGATAAAGTGTCACCAGTAGGACAGGATAAAGTGTCACCAGTAGGACAGGATAAAGTGTCACCAGTAGGACAGGATAAAGTGTCACCAGTAGGACAGGATACTGTCACCATTGGGGCAGGAAAATTGTTACCAGTAGAACAAGATAAAGTGTCAAAAGTAGGGTAGGATAAAGTGTCACCCGTGGGACAAGATAAAGTATCACCAGTGGGACAGGATAAATGTCATCAATGGGGCAGGATAAAGTGTCACCAATGGGACAGGATAAATATCATCAATGGGACAGGATAAAATGTCAGCATGACTTCACGAGAGGGTCGAAACCGCTTCAAAATCTGCTATAAGCCACTGGATATGGGCGATTGCGAGAGATCTGGAAGACAACAAATGTAGTCCCAGCATTTAAGAAAGGAAACAGACATGAAGCATTCTCTACGTACCAGCATCATTGAAGGGCATACTATGCAAGGTAATAATAAGATAATCAGAAGGAGTGGTGGGGAATCACCTGGAGAAAAGTGGTTTCATAAACAAAGAAAACTGGTTTTGAGATGGCAGATCCTGTCTCACAAACTTGCTGGAGTTCTGTGACACAAGTGAGACGAGAGAGAGAGAGAGAGAGAAATGGCCATTCTTAGACTGCAAGAATACATTTGACATAGCTCCTCACAGAGTTGAGAAGCAGGAATGTGTAAAAGTGAATGCATTACAGTGGATGACGGGGTACATTATGGAAGGGAAAAAAAGGTAATTGTTCAAAAAAGAGGTCTTAGAATGGACACACACACACACACACACACACACACACAACTTTTGATGGTGTTAGCGTGGGTGTACACGGTCAGGGTCAGGACTGATGGAGGGGGCGGTGTTAAGCTTAAACCCTGGTCTTATTTATCTCCACTACTACACGACACACCGTGTCATATCGCCCAGCACTGATCTGATAAATACCCCATCAAGCCATAATTCTCGTGGGGGAAATTTTAAAGTTGCAGATTAACCAAGTTGGACGTTTATCACAATTGCCAGTAAACATTACTGAGTAACTGCCTAAAAAAAGATAAAAGGAAAAAACTCGCTGAAGATCGCAGAGATGCGATTTGAAATTCTCCAAAATGCTATTGGATCCTCCACACCACAATTATGCAGTAGATCATCGAATGCTTTTGGAAGTGGAACAAAGTGTGGGGTCTTTATTATTTTCATTGGTGTTAGCGGTTACGTAATTTATAGGTTAGGCCGCAAGTTTTTGAAGCAGACACGATCCTTCTCTACTATCTCTGGATCCTGTTTATCAGAGACAAATAAGTGGTAGTGAAACAGCTGTCTTAGTATTATTGTCTGCTGATTATTGCTTAGTACCTTCATGCCTATCCTCCCTAGTTGATTGGTAGGCAGCAGCCATCCAGGGAAGCACTCATAGTTGATTGGTAGGCAGCAGCTATGCAGGCATGTTAAATATTAAACGTCATTAACACATAAGCTGATGGATGAATTTAACTTAGAAACTTTTAGTTTCTATACTTTTCTAAGATTTTAATACTGTACTTATTCCTAAAATATTTTTCTTCTACTTTAGTAGGCCAAGTCTGAGAAGAATCAGATATCCACACATTCTCCCCACCTTCAGTCATGCCTTCACTCCCTTTTCTTCTTACCTCTGTCTCTGTCGCCAGATATTTTTTCTTCAGTTTTATAGAGCTATTTCCCATAATAGTGTTGATATCTTCTACCCTACCACTACTTCCTACCTCACCCCCACTGAACCTTTGTCTTACTAACCTTTTCTAATCCCTCCCATTACTTCCTGCTCACTTCACCTACCCCCATCCTCACTCCTTTGGATCAGTCCACCAATTCTACTCTCTATCCTTACTCTCCTTACCCTCCATCCTCACTCCCCTTACCCGTCAATCCTCACTGCCTCCGACATCCTTCATCTCTATTCTTCTCTATCGTATATTCCAACCCTCATATCTCACCTGTATTTCCGCCACTCCTTCCCTTACATTCCTTGAGTGGAAGGTCAGGTATAATGAGTAAATGGTCAGTGGGAGGAAGGTCAAGGATGGAATGTCAGGTGTAGGGGTGGAAGTCCAGATCTAAAGGGAGAAAGTAGGTGGCTGGATACACATGTGAGGCGTAGAAAGTAATGACAAGTAGAGCAAGGAAGCTAGTTAAGGTAAAGGATAGGTGAAATGAGTGTGGCAATGGAGGTTGGTAATAAAGGAAGGAACGAGGTGGTAGACAAAACAAACAAACAAAATCCAGTCTCAGCAAAGTTCAATACCCCAACACATGGTGCCTATAATCTTTACTGTTTTTCTTCCTCAGAGGAGACATGCATAAAAACGCTTACCACAGTTTCGTATTAACATTTGCGGACGACATCGAGTTAAGAATGAAAGTTGCCTCAGTACAAGAGAGAAAACTTATAAACAGCTGTCAACAAAATCTTGCAGTTGACTGGAAAATAACATTATTTTAAACGGTGACAAAATCTACAGTAACTTCTGTATCCTGGTTGGCCAAGCAGTCAACACATACACTCACCTCTACCCTTAACCTTCAACTCCTACCCATGACCTTCAATTCCTATCTCTCACCTCTCGCAGTGTAGCAGAAACGATAATGGGAATTTTCTAGTGTGACGATTACCTTTGTGTGTGCCTGCGTTTACGTGTACATATAACGATTTATCCTCATATTTATGATTGTAATCCCAGCTCCTGGACCCGCTCCTCTTTGTCGCTGCTGGTTTACTCCCTCCCATCATACCTGTCGTTAAGGGGCACGTAAGTTCCCCTATCTTGTAATATAACATGTTCATTTTTCCACTGTAATCTACCTTGTCCATAATTACTATTGCATTTGCTTTGTTTCGTAAGGTGAAGTCCAGGATCTTTCTTTAATTCATGGTATAACTTAGCAAATTTTTGAGGACAGCTGTGTTGGAGAGGTCTGAGCTGTGCTCGAACCTCTCCACCTCTTAATTCAGGTCATTCACTTTCTGACCACACGGAGGCTGCACAGAAACTTCCTTCCATCCCTGTGACTCATCTGTGTTTTTAATTTCAAACTGTGCTCTCGTGTACCTGCTCCCCGCACTCTTAACAATTTATCTTTGTCTTGTCTATCAGGTTTTCATGAGTATTTTACAGGTTATTATATGGTTTTTCTGATTCTTCTGTCCTAATCATGATTCAGTATCATTAGTTGTAGTACCTTTGCACATTTTTTAAATTTCTTGCTTTGTTTTATCAGGTTGTTAGTTCCAAGATTTTTCTTCATATGCATTAAGATGGGCCTGACATGTATAAAGGGTCGTGAATGATTTCTTGTTGAGATTATTGGAAAGTAATCTTGTATTCGCCTCACGCACATTGCTGCAGAGGCTGTTTATTTAAACTCCATGGATCGCTCTAGTGTACCTGGAATGTACTCTTTGGAGCAAAATAGATAGGGATACCTGATAATATACTGTCTATATGGTTTAGTAAAAAATCCACACGCTGACAACTTGCTGGAGTAAGAAGATATGGGAGGAAGTTGAAAATAGTCCAGCGAAAAGCTGGGGCACAATAAGAGAACACTGTGTCAGCATCTGTGTTCGAACAGTATTCAGTATGCTACCATCAAATACCAGAAACATTGCTGGAACATGCGTAGAAATTTTTCTGGATAGAACTAGGTGACTACCCCGTCTAAATGCCAGATCAACCATATTGTGATGGATATGTGGGCCAGGGGGCTGCCAACAACAACAGAAGCATGAGTGAAGAGGCAACCAACAGAAAAGCCTGGCTAAAGGCCGGTCACAGATATATCACAGGTAGATAATATGTTCCTCGTGGAGGTGTTCCGTCTTCTTTGATATTTTTTGTAGCTTATTAGGGGTTAATATAAATATCCATTTCTTGAACATATTCCATATCAGGTGAGGGCCTGACTGAACTACTCTCCAATCCTGTTAGCATTGAGCCAGGAAGAAAAGGTTCGACTTTTGAATATGAGCCTCTAAGTCTCAGACTTATTAGTACATGATTAGTAGCAATACTAAGAAGGAAAACTGAACTTGTATGAGGTTCGAATCTAACTCATGACACCCTCACCTTAACCGTTTCCACATTTCCTCCGCTTTTTCCCCCCTCATTCTCTTTTCCACCTTCATCTCTGTTCACTTTTCTCGTCCCTCCCCCGTCGTCCACTTTAGTCTCCTTCCTGTCACACCTCATCGTCAGTGCCCGTTTACGTCAATACATTTACCACTTATGAAACGAATTCACTTCTCCTAAATGAAGTCGTTATGCCTGTGCCGTTAAGGGAAAATATTACTCACTTCATCTAAATCAAGCTCATCTGGGTCTATCGTACTGACCTCGGAGCTATGAGCCGCACAAACTCCACTCACTCCCTGACTAGTTTCTTGCCGGGAAGAACTTATATTAGCAATCATAATATACCTTCTTTCTCATTATGGGAGGCTGTCGTGATGCGTCTTGAGGGAGGAGATAAAGATGATCGTGGTGACGTAGTGGACTAAGGCGTCCACTACGTCACCACGATCATCTTTACGTGCCGAATAGGCAAAACTGGTCAGTTAGCAAGAACTCATTTAAAATCAAGTCCTTTCTAAATTTTTCTCTTATACGTTTAAAGATACAGTTTTTCATTTATGTTAATGTAAAAGTTAATAAGTTTGTACCAAAAGAACCTTAGAAAACTTACCTAACCTTATTACAAAGAGCGCAATATAATTTAGCCTTATCCAACTAAATATATTTTAGATAAGTTTGCTATAATTTAATAATAAACAAACACAATAAAATATATATATATATTTTTAGTTAGGTTCAGAATGATTTTTGCGTTATTATTTTCTCTGTGGTAAGTGTTATTATACTTTGATTAATATCTCTATCTCTCTCTCTCTCTCTCTCTCTCTCTCTCTCTCTCTCTCTCTCTCTCACACACACACACACACACACACACACACACACACACACACACACACACACACACACACACACACACACACACACACACACACACACACACACACACCTGCCTGCCTGTCTACCTGCCTACTAGGTGTATGCAAAATAAATACAGTAATTTGATATAGGCAGTAAATGAGAGTTATTATTATAACCACTCACGATTGTTAAGATACTGGCCACGAACACAAATGTGCACCGACTCAAATAGATGTGTACACCAACCCTCATACTTATGTACAGTGATCATCACAGGCTTGTATACTAACAGGTGTACATTGATACACTTGGGTGTGTACACCAAAATACAGAAGTACGTTAATATGCACAGGTGTGTACACGAACACCTGTGAATGCCAACATATACATGTGGGAACATCAGTATAGACGTGCATTTAAACTAACAGGCACAGATGTGTGCATCAACACAGATGTGTACACTATAAAATTACAAGTTACTAGTTACGGGAGTATGTTATTTTCTAGCTTGGAGAACAAGTTCGGCTCCTTATGTGTGTTAGAGCCGCTAACTGGAGAACATTCCTCTATTAAGAATACCTCGAGCTGTGCCGCTACTCTGATTATAATTACCCATACTGCTCAAGCTGGGACAGTAGAGATTACCAGGTATTTATACGGCTCTCGTATAATAATTAGAGATATGTCTGGTGTCTTACACCACAAAAGCTTATTAGTGAAGGCATATTTGGAAGCTTGACGTTTATTAATCGAGTAATTGAAATTTCATCACCGTATACCTGAGAATTAAGCTTATTGCACGGGGCTTTAATATGCTGGTATACGCGCAGCAAAATATTTCTTCTATATTAAATACGAACAATTATATACTGGAAACAGTTGCAGGGTAAGAAATATAATAGACTGTTATTATCATGTTTTGAGGTCTCTTCAAGGGGTGTCCCTTGGTTCTCGTGAAGGGCTCTGGATTCAAGGAATTGGTAATTATTCTCCCTTTCCTTGGATCAAAAGTGATTACTTCCTAATTTCACAGGCTGTGTATGGCACTTGGAGGTTTAGTGGGTGTGTGATAAGAGTGTGTACTCACCTATATGTGATTGCAGGGGTCGATTACATCTCTTGGCCCTGTGTGTGCGTCTTCAACACAAGGGTGAAACGTGCTCAACTATGTATAGGGATATTCAGTGTGTAAGAAACTTTATTTAATGAGAGCATTGTGTAGGGATGTGTATATGCTGAGGGAAATGTGTAAGGATATGTGTATAGGTAGAGCAATGTATAGGGATGTATGCAGTAATCGCAAATTAGCGATACAAGATGTTAAACTACGTCAAAAACGTTCCTCTGAATGAATCTGCTTTGACTTCTTACTCATTTTTGCAACATTGCAAACCCCTCATGATGTGTTTGCAACACTAAAGGCCTAGAACTATCATTCAACTCCCCCTGTATATAGTTACAGCAGATATGACGATGTGTGGTATATGGTGACAAATGTGCAGGGATGTGTATATGGTGACAACAGTGTATGGGAGGTATAAATGATGTGTGCAAGATAAGAGCAATGTATAAAGATATATTCAGTGGCAGAATGTGTAGGGATGTGCTCAGGGTGTGCAGAATACGCAGCAGATATTTAAGCTGTAGAAGGCTTCACAAACCGGGATCGGAGACCGCCAATTAACAATATTAAATCCCGTATACACGGGAACAGACATTCCCAGATTATAGAGATTCTCAGATTCTACACATTGTCAGATTATAGACATTCCCAGATTAGATACGGAATATAAACTGCGCGGACTATTAATTACTAAGGCGAAGACAAAAGTACTACAAATTGTTTAGTGTATTTTTTTCATTCCGTTGTCTAGTGTTATGGGCTATTGTTTTGTCTCCTCTAAATGCATTTATCTTTTTCGTTTGTTGACGATGACCAATTCTTTTAATTTCAAGACTTTGACCTCTGCTTAATTTAAAATATTGTTTATTTTTATTATATATTATTAGTTATATACCTTCAGATAATTATTTGATAATTTTTATTATTGGTAATATAACTTCAATAATTATTAGCTAACATGCCTAAAAATTATTAAAAATTGAGAAAACTAAATAAATTAAATAATGCTAATGACAGAATTCCGCAGACTCTTGTATTGTTGTGGTTGTAACAAACCAGATTTTTTAACAAGAGAAGGATTGGATGTGTTACTTGTATTTACCAGAATTGTTTGGGAGAGGTATATAAGTACACCTACTGAAAATGTCCTTGGTACTGTTAATGGCATGCACAGACATGCTACGCGGGGACTTATTGCGTGTTGTTCTCCAAAGATGAAAGTATGGACTGGGGTTTAGTTCCAGGTACTCCTATAACAATTTGAAACTTTAACAATATAATGAGAGACTCATGTTATATATATATATATATATATATATATATATATATATATATATATATATATATATATATATATATATATATATATATGCAAAACAACCACTCTGAAAGAATAGAGAAATTCCAAGCGCTTTCGTGACTACTCACATTATCAAGGAACTATGAAAGTAAAGCATCCAAGGAAGCTATATAAGGGGTCTGGCCAGCACCTCACTATCAGATCCCACAACGGTTAAACACCTGACGCGCGCCGACCCAACTTGGATAGGTCCTTTGCACAACTCACCCCACAAACTATTCTACCCAAGAAAATTTAAAAATTATTTGTCCAGTGTATTATTAAATTCTTCCCAAATTCTATTAATTATAAATGGATCTAATTTATATAAACCAAAGGAAATATTCATATTATTGTCAAAACTGCTTTTTATGAAACAAGATTAAATTATATTCCTGTCGACCATGGACTTGCTTGATACTACTTTCCTAACTTTTTGAAAATCAATTGGATGGTTAAAATCTCTTACATGAATAAATAGAGCATTGGAATCTTGTCCAGTTCTAATGCTATATTTATGTTGTTTTAATCTTAGTTCGAGATTTTTACCAGTTTGACCGTAATAAACTTTATCGCAAATTTTACAAGGAATCTTATAGACACATCCATCAGCATTTTGGGGGGAATTCTTTATCAAAAGTTTTTTTACTGTATCAAGATTTTTGAATACAACTTTAATATTAAAAGTCTTAAGAAGAGAAGGCATATCAACCAAGTTTTCATGGTAAAAATTTGCGCCTTACTAAAGCAGACAAAATAAATGCAATAGTAATTATGAAAGAAAATGATTACCAAGAAAAAATGAATAATCTCTTAGATGATACTGAAACCTATTCTAAACTTAGGAAAAATCCCCTAGAAACCGTTAACAGCAATTTCAATAAAACAATAAAACTTCTACTGAAAGGCAAAGATGAATTAGTCAAACAATTTACTTCCACTAATCCATCTTTGCCTTACATGTATGGACTAATAAAAAAACACAAACCAGGGAATCCAGTCAGACCAATTATTAGCTCCATAGGGTCAGTTTCATATAAATTATCCAAATGGCTTGTTGATATTTTGAGCCCTATTGTTGGCAAAATTTCTAACTTTAATGTTAAAAACAACATAGACTTGGTTGATAAATTAAGCTCCTTGACTGACTTAAATGATTTTAACATGGTTAGTTTTGATGTTACTTCCTTGTTTACGAAAGTTCCTGTTGATGATTTATTAAGTTTCTTATCTGAAAAACTCGTTAACTATGATTTACCATTGCCAGTTCCTACTATCATTAAACTTATTAAACTTTGCATTGTTGATGCAAAATTTGTATTTAATAAGTTTTACACTCAGAAGTTTGGTATGGCAATGGGAAATCCTCTTTCACCTGTTCTTAGTAACCTATACATGGAATTTTTTGAAACAAGGTTACTTAACACAATCCTCCCTAATAGAGCTAAATGGTTCAGATATGTTGATGATATTTTGTGTCTTATGCCCAAAAATGTAGATATACACCATTTCCTAGGAAAATTAAATAGCTTAGCCCATTCTATAAACTTTACTGTTGAGTTTGAAGAAAATAACTCATTGCCTTTTCTAGATGTTTTAATTATTAAGGGTAATAATGAATTCAAATTTAAAATTTACAGAAAACCTACAAATAACTGTTCCTATGTCCACTATTATTCCTCGCATCAAGATAGAATCAAACTGTTTTCTCATCATTGTTTTTGAGAGCTTTTCGAATTTGTAGTCCTGAGTTCATAGATGAGGAAATATCCAAAATTTATGAAATTGGTAATGATTTAAAATACCCAAGAAATGTAATTGATAAATCTTTTAAAGTTGCTAGAAATACTTTTTACAATCCAAAAAGGGACAACCAGCCTTATTCAACTAAAAATATGTTGGTTCTCCCTTACCATGAAAACTTGGTTGATATGCCTTCTCTTCTTAAGACTTTTAATATTAAAGTTGTATTCAAAAATCTTGATACAGTAAAAAAAACTTTTGATAAAGAATTCCCCCCAAAATACTGATGGATGTGTCTATAAGATTCCTTGTAAAATTTGCGATAAAGTTTATTACGGTCAAACTGGTAAAAATCTCGAACTAAGATTAAAACAACATAAATATAGCATTAGAACTGGACAAGATTCCAATGCTCTATTTACTCATGTAAGAGATTTTAACCATGCAATTGATTTTCAAAAAGTTGAGAAAGTAGTATCAAGCAAGTCCATGGTCGACAGGAATATAATTGAATCTTGTTTCATAAAAAGCAGTTTTGACAATAATATGAATATTTCCTTTGGTTTATATAAATTAGATCCATTTATAATTAATAGAATTTGGGAAGAATTTAATAATACACTGGACAAATAATTTTTAAATTTTCTTGGGTAGAATAGTTTGTAGGGTGAGTTGTGCAAAGGACCTATCCAAGTTGGGTCGGCGCGCGTCAGGTGTTTAACCGTTGTGGGATCTGATAGTGAGGTGCTGGCCAGACCCCTTATATAGCTTCCTTGGATGCTTTACTTTCATAGTTCCTTGATAATGTGAGTAGTCACGAAAGCGCTTGGAATTTCTCTATTCTTTCAGAGTGGTTGTTTTGCATATTCTGAAATCACCTGTTTACTGTGATCTTATTGCATATATATATATATATATATATATATATATATATATATATATATATATATATATATATATATATATATATATATATAATCATTGATAATATATTTGATAGTTCTCAATAGCTCTGCAATTAAATTAATTTAGTGGAACTGGTAAGGTGATGCCTACAAAACATTTCGTTTGTTTCAACATTTTTATTATCGTGTAGTTTATATTTAATTAAATGTTCGAGGTATTTCTAACATTCTGAAATTCTTCTCGTAATTTTAATGTAATATTTTATGTAAAAAAATACTGTCTAATAATATAAGATATTTCGTTTTATTTTTGTGTAATCAGCAAATGGTCCAGAATTAAAACGTAATAATTTCTTTCAAGCACTTGTGTGTGCTGGTCTGAGCCAACATGTCAGATAATAGCATAGCCATGCAAATTTACATTTGTTACAACTGAGGTACGGACAACCCACTTTCATGGAGGGTATATCACCACTGATCTCGGTATCTGATATAATAAAGGAGATGAAACACCAGCTCGCCTAATACAGTTCTTTATTTAACGTTTGCATACTAAGCTCTTAAAGAAAATAAATAATATGTAAATAGATAGCCCCTTTGTAATATTTTTTCTCATAGGAAAAAATAAATTCACTGTCGCAAATACTTTAAATAAGTCAATAATTGTGACAGTACTTGACTTATTATATTTAGAATATTCAAACAATATTTCTCTTACAACAAAAGAAGCTTCAGTTGTAGAGAAGCCACAACCAAAACGATATTGCATCGGTCAGTATAATTGTATCTGATAAAATGTTCAGTGGATTAGTTTTTAAAAATATGATTTAGGAATATTCCATTTTGAGTAATTTGCTCAATTATATTACTCCCACGAGAGTGGGAGGCATAGTAGGTTTTAATATAACCTAACGTAAGCAGAGGTGCAGTAAATACTGTAACATAACTAGATAGGCATAACAAATTTTCAGCATCCTCCCATCAAACATAAAGAGCCCTGACAAGGTTATTGTAAATGGTATACAATACTGACAAGTGTTGACGAAACTTTATTGCCGTGCTGCAGGCTTCATCAGTCGAATACAGAGATGAATCACATTCCTGGAAACATTGGCCTTGGTGGAAGACGAGGTAGAGAGGTAGTTTGATATTTAGCATGACCTGCTTCCACTAGTGCACCCAACTCACCTGTGACCTCAACTCCAGCTGCTACACCTCACTTTCTATTATATAATACTCTGGCCACATGCTTCTACTTGATGGACTAATTAAATCAAACTATCTCTCCACTTAGTCTATTTCGTCTTCCACCGAGGAATGTGATTAATCTCTGTATTCGACAGATGAATCGTTTCATTAGTAAAGGTTCATAGTAGTACAGTTCTGATAGAATCTTTCTTGTCTTCAGAATGGAACTTGATAAGATCCTGAGGCATGTTTTTAATTAGCCTGTTTGTGGTGTCTAGGTCGGATTATATGTAGTACTAGGATGTTTATTAAGGAGACTTTTCCTCGATAAATATCTTAGTATTACACGTGTCTTGTTATTATTAACATAAATTAAGATCTGGTCTGGGATCGGTGAACGAACACGATGATCCCCAAAACTGTTTTCAGGTGAAATTCAGGTGTAAGATTTTTGTCACATTTCCTCACTTCACAAGGCAGAAAACAAGGATTGAACCGAACTTCTAACAATAGTGAAATACCACTTCATTTTTAAAAAAAAAAATTGCTCTGAAAAAGAAATGTAAATCATGTCTCATGTCAATACGAAGAGAAAATTAGTTTTAAGTGTGACTGTTATTATTAATATTTTTTCCTGTTAGTTCAGTTGCTTCCACCTGTCGACAAAAAATAAGTCGATTAAAGCACCTTCCTTAGCCAAAAAAAAAATTTTATGAATTACACTCAGAGCCTACTATATTAGGCACACACTTCTAGTGTAAGGAAGGCCCTCTCTGACCCGAGAACAACCGAATTCTTCGTGGTATACCTTTACCTTTGATTTACCTCTGTTTAGTTCCGGGAGTTTTTCCACTCTCAGAGCCCGGCTAGGGCCAGGCTCCTCTGGTGCTTACCTGATCAATCAGGTTGTTACTGCTGGTGGTCGGCTGACCCACGTGGATTCAATAAGGTAATGGAAACATTCCTTAGAGATCCTGGTCCCTGTTGACATGATAGCATCACACAGTTGCTGCAGATTTGTCGGCTGCACATTCATGCTGTGGATCTCCCGTTCCATCACATCCCAAACGTTTACGCTAAATTCTGACACTGCCATCTGCATGTCGCAGAAGAAATCGCGATTCGTGAGACCAGGCAACGTTTTTCCAATTTTCAACTGTCCAGTTTGGGTGAGCCTGTGCCCACTGTAGTTTCAGTTTCTTCTTAGCTGACAGAACTCGAACCCTGTGTGGTTTTCTGCTGCTATAACCCATCTGCTTAAAGGTTCGACGTGTTGTGCATTCAAAGATACTCTTCTGCGTACCATTTATAACGAGTGATTATTCGAGTCACTATCACCTTCCTCTCGGCTTGAGTCGGTCTGACCATTCTCCTATGACTTCTCTCATTATCAGAGCGTTTTCGCCCACGAAACTGCCGCTTACTGTTTTTTTTTTAACTCTGAAGATTGTTGTGAGTGAGAATACTAAAGGATCAACAATATCCGAGATAGTCAACCCTCCCGTTTGGCACCAACAATCATTCCATGGTTCAACTCACTCAGATCACATTTCTTCCCCATTCTGATATTCGGTTTGAACAGCTGAATATCTTGACCATGTCTGCTTTCTTTTAGACAGAGGTGCTGTCGCGCAATTGGCTGATTATACATTTCTCTTAGCTAGCAGGTGTATAGGTGTACCAAAAAAGGGACCACTGAGTGTTTATTATAAAATACTACAATTATTGATTCTTTCTTAACATTACACTGTCATTCTTGATTCTCTCGTACCATTTGTACTCTTAACACATTCACCTTTTCTTACTTCCTGAAATAAGTCTACACAAATCTTTATATTTACTGGAGTACAATCTGTCCTGCTACTGAAATGACATGCTTAATAATATTCTTATTAATTGCTCCGTTCTGTTACTGTTACGGCACAGAGAGGTAGTATAAAAATTAGCAGTAGTTGATACTCGTCACAATTATATCACTGATACATTAAGTAAATATTCCATTATATTCGCCTATTCATTTTATATAAAACACATTTAACCTCCATGTTCTCCGCAGCATGAGACTGGCTCTTTCATTAGCATTAATAATCTCTGCCTCTCATCTCTGCCTCCCCCAGCCTTCCCTCTCTGCCCTCTTCCCTCCTTTTCCCTCTTCTATGCCTTCCCACTCTCCCTCTCCCTCTTGCTTTCTGTCTCCCAGCCTCCCTTCTGCTATCCATTTTCGAACCTCTTATATATATATATATATATATATATATAGAAATAAAAGCAGGTGGGGATATATATGCAATTATTTATATATGGAAGAGGGTATATATATATATTCAACAAGTCGGCCGTCTCCCACCGAGGCAGGGTGACCCAAAAACGAAAGAAAATCTCCAAAAAGAAAATACTTTCATCATCATTCAACACTTTCACCACACTCGCACATTATCACTGTTTTTGCAGAGGTGCTCAGAATACAACAGTTTAGATGCATGCACATATAAAGATACACAACATATCCCTCCAAACTGCCAATATCCCAAAACCCCTCCTTTGAAGTGCAGGCATTGTACTTCCCATTTCCAGGACTCAAGTCCGACTATATGAAAATAACCGGTTTCCCTGAATCCCTTCACTAAATATTACCCTGCTCACACTCCAACAGATCGTCAGGTCCCAAGTACCATTCGTCTCCATTCACTCCTATATAACACGCTCACGCACGCTTGCTGGAAGTCCAAGCCCCTTGCCCACAAAACCTTTACCCCCTCTCTCCAACCCTTTCGAGGACGACCCCTACCCCGCCTTCCTTCCCCTATAGATTTATATGCTTTCAATGTCATTCTACTTTGATCCATTCTCTCTAAATGATCAAACCACCTCAGCAACCCCTCTTCTGCCCTCTGACTAATACTTTTATTAACTCCACACCTTTTCCTAATTTCCACACTCCGAATTTTCTGCATAATATTTACACCACACATTGCCCTTAAACAGGACATCTCCACTGCCTTCAACCGTCTCCTCGCTGCTGCATTTACCACCCAAGCTTCACACCCATATAAGAGTGTTGGTACTACTATACTTTCATACATTCCCTTCTTTGCATCCATAGATAACGTTTTTTGACTCCACATATACCTCAACGCACCACTCACCTTTTTTCCCTCATCAATTCTATGATTAACCTCATCCTTCATAAATCCATCCGCCGACACGTCAACTCCCAAGTATCTGAAAACATTCACTTCTTCCATACTCCTCCTCCCCAATTTGATATCCTATTTTTCTTTATCTAAATCATTTGACACCCTCATCACCTTACTCTTTTCTATGTTCACTTTCAACTTTCTACCTTTACACACATTCCCAAACTCATCCACTAACCTTTGCAATTTTTCTTTAGAATCTGCCATAAGCACAGTATCATCAGCAAAAAGTAACTGTGTCAATTCCCATATAATGTATATATATATATATATATATATATATATATATATATATATATATATATATATATATATATATATATATATATATATATATATATATATATATATATATACATGTCGAGCCGAATATGTAAAACTGGTCAATTAGCAAGAACTCCATTAAAATTAAGTCCTTTCTAAAATTTTCATTTATACGTTTAAAGATATATTTTTTCATTAATGCTAATGTAAAAAAATTTAATATTGCACCAAAAGAATCTTAGAAAACTTACCTAACCTTATTATAACAAGAACAATTTATTTTAGCTTAACCCAACTAAATATATTTTAGATTTGTTTACAGTAATTTAATACTAAACAAACACAATCAAATATATTTTTTTCGTTAGGTTCAGAATAAATTTGACGAAATTATTGCATACACAAATTTTCACTTGTCCTATATGGCAAGATGAGCGTTGCTATTTAAGCCAAGATCGCAAGTTTTGCCTATTCGGCACGACATTATATATACATATATATATATATATATATATATATATATATATATATATATATATATATATATATATATATATATATATATATATATATATTATGAAAATTTGAATTCTGCTTTGTTGTGTAAGCATAGAGTGGCAGGAGGCATGTGAGAGTAGTAACTGATGTTTTATTGATTATACTAACTTAATAAGACGTCGTGTTTTCTGAAATGAAACATTGTTCTGTACATTATAAAGAATATCATTCGCGTTTTTTTTTCCTTGCACATTCCGCCCAACTGTATGAAATTATTTTACTTCTGGCTTTATAAATGTATTTGATATATGTATAACGAATCACAGAGGCTAGCCCCCTGGCGGCTGTAGACTGTAACCAGTGGTCAAACTACTTATACTCCCGTGTTATTATCATATCTTATTATTTACACCAGGTGTAGGCCAACAAAGTTTGACTCCCAGGTAGTTATTAGTAATGTAAATGACAATTCTTAAGAATAGAGCAGCTTCTATGTAATGATAGGATGTTATTTCTTCAAGTATATAGCTAGCTTTATTGTGGTTTGCTAATTCATATTGTGTTTATTATTGTGGGTTTAGTTTGAGAGTATATTGCTGTGTTATTATTGGGTATTTAGCGAACGTCAGTCATGCGGGACGCAATTAATGAAGCAGCTGGAGATTACTCTGAAGACTGAGTGTGAACGTCAGTGGTAAGGACAGACGGACGGACGGACGGACGGATGGATGGATGGACGGACGCCGGGGAGAAAGACAAATATACGGACAGACACCCACTAACTCTCCAACTCTCCCTACCAATATCCTCCCTCCTGTGCGACATTCTCTCTCTCTCTCTCTCTCTCTCTCTCTCTCTCTCTCTCTCTCTCTCTCTCTCTCTCTCTCTCTCACACACACACACACACACACACACACACACACACATACACAATTCGTTATTTTTAATCTGGTTTCGTCCACAACCGAGAAATCTTCACATGTTATATTTAACTCTTGAGAGAACAAGATGAATTCTATAAAAATCATATGTTGATAAGAAGACTCCAGAGAGGCAAAAACTGGTCTAGATAGACAAACTAGTATGTGAATCAACCTAAACGTCCGCTCAGCAGGCATAATAAACCGGACGGAAAACGCGAGTCTTTGGTATATATTACTGGAGGTAGAAATAAAACTACAAATGCAGGTTTATGTGTCTGGTTCTACACAGAGGCGCTGGAGACTTGAACCTAGCACTCTTTGTGTGTGTGTGTGTGTGTGTGTGTGTTTACAATTTTGTCAAAGGAACTTGTCGATAGGACACTTGACCTGTTCGGAGAGAGAGAGCACAGCCTGCTCTAGTGGTGTTCCGTCTTCAGTGTTCATTTCATTGTAATTCCTCTTGGTTCTCATTTCATTATTTTACCACTGTGAAAAACTTTAATGTTTGTCACTTGTTATTCTAGTGTGCATAATTTTCTCATTTATTTTCATGGTACTTTTTATGATCTTACATGTAGTTATAACTCTTTGTTTTAGCTCCTCTGGGCATTCTGAAGTATGAGTGGATAACAGGAACACATAAAAAAAAAGCCTTTATTGTAAAAAGGTTTCGGTCAGGTAAAGATGTATCATATTAAGCTGGTAAAGCTCTCCACGAGAGAAACGTTCTTCAAGTATAAGCTTAAGATGTTTCATATACATACCTGAAGGCTATTATTGAAGTTTCCCATTGTAGCCTGAGTGCCTCAAAATTTAATATTATCCTCCGGTATCAATCATTTTATCCCATAATTACGCCTAAATTTCGCTCTCAAACGTTGTGTCGTTCATATGGTCAAGTTATTACTTTATCGTTGTATTTAACGCTTCCCTATATTAAATGATAAAATTTATGTCAATCTATTTGCTAAGTTTATCCAGGTCGTCGTCTTGTAATTTACATTCACTTAATATTTATTTTGAATGGGAATTGTGCATCATCAGCAAACATATTCAGATAGTTTTTGTTCCTCCTAGCAAGTCATTTATGTAAATTTCGAATAATATCGGGGCAAGTATGAAGACTTTTGCCGTGCCACTGGTGGCATTTTCCAATGAAGAGACTCAGTATTAGTTAGCCTTTTATGTTTCCTGGAATTTGTTGTCTGCGGATAAGTATTTTATGGGGACTCTATCAAAAGCTAATTTAAAACCTAATAACAATCAGTCCAGTTTATTTTTTTTGATAAATTCTGTCACGCTTAATATATTTTATATACTGTATTTATTGATCGAAAACGTGAATATTTGACTTGTAGGTTTTTCATCTCTAAATAGTTTATCCACAATAATTTAATTTAACCTAATCCAACTAAATATATTTTAGATAAGTTTACAATACTTTAATAATAAAAAAGCACAATGAAATATAATTTTTCGTTAGGTTCAGAATGATTTTTGCGAAATTATTGCTTACACAAATTTTTGCTTGCCTTATTCGGCAAGAAGAGTATTGCTATTGATGTCAAAATCGTAAGTTTTACCTATTCGGCACGACTTATATATATATATATATATATATATATATATATATATATATATATATATATATATATATATATATATATATATATATGTATATATGTATATTATAGTATGTGTGTGTGTATTGTACGATTAAACTTATATACTATAGAAAATATGTATTTTCATAAATCTCGTGTTTTTTTTTTTCGCGGTATATGTTCCTGCGTCTAAAACCTGTTATTTAACGCTCCATTTACGTCCATTCTTAAGCTTATGGAGGGAAAAGCTCGTTGCCCGTCACGCCAATTTGTGTGAGCGGCTATGTTTGAGACACTCACAGGATGAAAGTCTCTCAGCACATGGCTGGGCGACAACAAAATAATTTCTACTTGAAATTTTGTGTGAGGTAACCACTGAAGAGGCCTGGATGCGATTGCTGCTGCTGTTGCGAGGAATGACGTATTACTAACAAGTATGAAGGTAGAGATACACGAAGCTGCTACATGACGCGCTGTGTAGAACTTTATCAAATCATCACTTCATAATGCTCTACTCAGATCGAAACGTTGACCCAACTAAAGTTTATTCTACAACTTGTCTTTGTCTTCACGGTGCTGCTGCTCCACGAGATAACCACGTGTGTATCATGTCAATCTGGGCGGCGTGATAGCCTCACGGTCGTATTGAACATGACTTACACTGGACCACACCTTCCAGACTGTTAAGCACGCCGGTGAAACATGGTTCGTCAGGCACGATGGTAGGTTGTAAATCGTGGAAGCGAGTCTGTGTGGAACTGCGAGATTATATGTATTTATTGTTCCAGCGATATCCTACCAGAAAAAAATAGTTGTTGTTCAAGGGATATCCCAGCTGGATATGTATTAATGTCCTTGCTGGAAATATGTTATTGTCCAAGCCATATTCCAACCAGAAATGTATTATTGTCCTAGTCATATTCCAGCTGGAAATACATTGGAGAAGCGATATCCCAGCTAAGTATATATTAGTGTCAAAAAGATATCCTAGCTGAAGTTTTATTACTGTCCAAGCTATATTTCAGCTGAAATTATATTACTGTCCAAGCTGTATTCCAGCTGAAGTTATATTACTGTCCAAACTATATTCCAACTGGACTGTCCAAGCTATTTTCCAGCTGGAGACATATCACTGTCCAAGTTGTATTCCAGCTTAAAATATAATAGTGTCATGACTGTATCTCTGCTACGAGTACATTATTTTCCGTAATCGAGGTACAGAGCAACACCTGTGGTTCCTGAGCAAGCTGCCAAACACAGAGGCAGACGACCCATGGAGGTGACTGAACACGACATTGTTGAGGCTCTGGACCAGCTGGGTTTTATAGCGCAAGTGTTGCCGACACCTCCGCCTGAATCCTACTCTATCACCTCTCCTTCTCCTTCCTCCATTATCACCTCGCTCTCTTACCACTTCTTCCTCCACTTCTAAAATTTCTCTTCTTGTCTCCCTTACTGCTTCTCATCACTTACTAAATCTTACTTTATCACTTCTTATCATTTACTGCCTCCTTCTTTATCACTTTTCATCACTTACCACCTCCTTAATCACTTCTCTTCATTTACTATCTTCTTCTTTACCACTTCTCATCATTTAGTACCTCCTTTATCACTAAATATTCTTCTTCCTCCTCTCCTCCCGTCCTCTTCCTTATGAGCATTGTTCTTCCTACCTTTCTGCACATTATCTTGGTATTTTCCTTGCTCCTTTCCTTTATATAATTTTTCTACTCGTCCACTTACTATCCTTCCAGTCCAATCCTTCCATATCTTTGGCTGCCTCTGTGGTTAAAGTCAGGAACAAGACTCACCTGTTGGTATTCCTAAGGTCACACTGTACGGAGAGTGCGTTTACTTGTCAGTCATCCAGCAACAGTCTAACTTTTTGTAAGGAACCAGGTCTCAAAGTCCTGTTTTTATGATGTGTTTAGAGTTGTATGTGCTGCAGTTGTTTCTGAGAGTTGTGTGTGCTGCCATGTTTATATAAGAGGTGCATGTGCTGCCATTGTTTCTGAGAGGTGCATGTGCTGCCATTGTTTATAAGAGGCGCATGTGCTGTCATTGTTTCCGAGAGATGCATGTACTGCCATTGTTTCTGAGAGGTGCATGTGCTGTCATTGTTTATGAGAGGTGCATGTGCTACCATTGTTTCTGAGAGGTGTGTGTGCTGCTATTGTTTCTAGGAGGTGCGTGTGCTGCCATTGTTTCCGAGAGGTGCGTGTGCTGCCATTGTTTCCGAGAGGTGCGTGTGCTGCCATGTTTATATAAGAGGTGCATGTGCTGCCATTGTTTCTGAGAGGTGCATGTGCTGCCATTGTTTATAAGAGGCGCATGTGCTGTCATTGTTTCCGAGAGATGCATGTACTGCCATTGTTTCTGAGAGGTGCATGTGCTGTCATTGTTTATGAGAGGTGCATGTGCTACCATTGTTTCTGAGAGGTGCATGCGCTGCCATTGTTTATAAGAGGTGCATGTGCTGCCATTGTTTCTGAGAGGTGCATGTGCTGCCATTGTTTATGAGAGGTGCGTGTGCTGCCATTGTTTGAGGTGCGTGTGCTGCCATTGTTTATGAGAGGTGCGTGTGCTGCCATTGTTTATGAGAGGTGCGTGTGCTGCCATTGTTTATGAGAGGTGCGTGTGCTGCCATTGTTTATGAGAGGTGCGTGTGCTGCCATTGTTTCTGAGAAGTGCGTGTGCTTCCATTGTTTCTGAGAGGTGCATGTGCTGCCATTGTTTATGAGAGGTGCGTGTGCTGCCATTGTTTCTGAGAGGTGCATGTGCTGCCATTGTTTCTGAGAGGTGCATGTGCTGCCATTGTTTATGAGAGGTGCATGTGCTGCCATTGTTTATGAGAGGTGCATGTGCTGCCATTGTTTCTGAGAGGTGCATGTACTACCATTGTTTTTGAGATGTGCATGTGCTGCCATTGTTTATGAGAGGTGCGTGTGCTGCCATTGTTTCTGAGAGGTGCATGTGCTGCCATTGTTTCTGAGAGGTGCATGTGCTGTCATTGTTTATGAGAGGTGCATGTGCTACCATTGTTTCTGAGAGGTGCATGCGCTGCCATTGTTTATAAGAGGTGCATGTGCTGCCATTGTTTCTGAGAGGTGCATGTACTACCATTGTTTTTGAGATGTGCATGTGCTGCCATTGTTTATGAGAGGTGCGTGTGCTGCCATTGTTTCTGAGAGGTGCATGTGCTGCCATTGTAACTGAGAGGTGCATGTGCTGCCATGAGTGCTGCCATTGTTTTGAGAGTGCTGCATGTGCTCTGTTTCTGAGAGGTGCATGTTGCATTTATGAGCATGTGTGCATGTGCTGCCATTGTTTCTGAGAGGTGCGTGTGCGTGTGCTGCCATTGTTTCTGAGAGGTGCATGCTGCCTATGTGCTGCCATTGTTTATGAGAGGTGCATGTGCTGCCATTGTTTATGAGAGGTGCATGTGCTGCCATTGTTTCTGTGCATGTCTGAGAGAGTGCATGTGCTGCCATGTTTCTTGCATGTGCTGCCATTGTTTCTGAGAGGTGCATGTGCTGCCATTGTTTCTGAGAGGTGCATGTGCTGCCATTGTTTCTGAGAGGTGCATGTGCTGCCATTGTTTCTGAGAGGTGCATGTGCTGCCATTGTTTCTGAGAGGTGCATGTGCTGCCATTGTTTGAGAGGTGCATGTGCTGCCAGTGTTTCTGAGAGGTGCATGTGCTGCCAGTGTTTCTGAGAGGTGCGTGTGTTTCCGAGAGTCGTGTGAACTCTCTTTATTTCTGAACACTCTGAGGTAAATTTAAAATACAAAAAATTTCGAACCATCTTTGGTATAATTAAAATTAATAACAAATCAAATTACATTGAACATTTTTTTTTTTTCAATTTTATTTAAAATCCACAATCAGATATATTATATATAGTAAAATTAGAGCTTCTATTATGAGTTTAATGGACTAATTGAAAGCCATATATTACAGTGGGCATATTCAGTGTGTATAGTTTTTTATTGTTATTACAATGATTTTTCAAGGGTCTCCACTTCCCCATAAGTATGTAAAAAATAATTAACTAGCATTCCCCCAGGCGTTGTATGATACCTGTGGGTTAAGAGCTACCTACCTGTGGTGGCAACACGCCACCTGCCTCCGTACCTGTGGTGGCAACATGCAACCTGCTCTACCTACCTCCCTACCTGTTGTGGCAGCATACCACCTGCTCTACCTGCCTCCCTACCTGTGGTGGCAGCATACCACCTGCACTACCTGCCTCCTTACCTGTGGTGGCAGCATACCACCTGCACTACCTGCCTCCCTACCTGGTGGCAGCATACCACCTGCACTACCTGCCTCCCTACCTGTGGTGGCAACATACCACCTGCACTACCTGCCTCCCTACCAGTGGTGGCAACATACCACCTGCACTACCTACCTACCTGTGGTGGTAGCATGCCATCTGCACTACCTACTTACCTGTGGTGCCAACATACCACCTGTTGTACCTAATTACGAGTGGTGGCAACATACCATCTGCACTACCTACCTACCTGTGGTGGCAACTTACCACCTTCACTGCCTCCCTACCTGTGATAGCAACATACCATCTGCACTACCTACTTACCTACTTCTGTTGGTAGTTAGTTGTTAATTATTAGACTGACTTGTGTAAAAAGCGTGAGTTGAGGGAAGAGACGGATGCATTGAAGCTTGATAATTATACTAGTTATACTTTTGTTGCTGTTTAGGGGTGATAGTGTTGCTGGTTTGATAGTGCTTTTGTACACAAATAATCCGCACATAGGAGAGAGAAGCTTACGACGATGTTTCAGTCCGACTTGGACCTTTTACAAAGTCACACAGTGGGATTTTGTAAATGGTCCAAGTCGGACCGAAACGTCGTCGTAAGGTCCTCGCTCCTACCTGCGGGTTATTTATGTATTGTTCCAGTCATGGTATTGTGCCTTTTTGTTCTTTAGTGGTTTTGTGTTTGAGGGAATGGTAGTCAATGGTAGGGTTGGTGTACATATTTGTAGTGTACCTGTGGTCGATTACATGGTTCATCGCCTCCGTAGCCAGAGCCCAGACCAGGCCTCCTGGTTGATGGACAGATCAGTCAGGCTGTTGGTACTAGCAGCAGGCAGTCCAACGTAGGCGCCACAGCCTTCCTGATCAAGAACTGACTTGATGAAATTACGAGTTATTTCTTGAATACAAGGAAGGGTTGGTAATGCCCCTTATACATGAAGGAAGTAATGCCCCTCATACATGAAGGAAGTAATGCCCCTCATACATGAAGGAAGTAATGCCCCTCATACATGAAGGAAGTAATGCCCCTCATACATGAAGGAAGTAATGCCCCTCATACATGAAGGAAGTAATGCCCCTCATACATGAAGGAAGTAATGCCCCTCATACATGAAGTAATGCCCCTCATACATGAAGTAATGCCCCTCATACATGAAGGAAGTAATGCCCCTCATACATGAAGGAAGTATGTTAGAACATCTTAGTACCCTTTACACTGATCGAAATGTCATTTATTGTATTTCCGGTACTCCTACGTGTCATTGGGGGTATATTGCGTTATCTGCCGAGCTTCTTGCTTTCTTAGGGAGTAATTTCGGTGTGCAGATTTAGAAACAATCCATAGAGAATCTAACAGCTGTAAAATATAGTGTATCTTTCTCGTCTATGTTCCTGGGAACACAATTCAACGGATTTTAGACATTCGCAATTATTTATGGGGTGGTGGTAGTGGGGATTGTGGTGGAGGGGGTGATGGTGGTGAAACCCGGGTCAAGTCAAGAAAGTGGTTGCCATAATGAGCTCGTTCACAGTTAGCTTTAATTATCGACAGCTTTGCCATCTTGATTGCGCTTCAGCTGCTAGACTGTTGACTCGGGTAGGCGAAAGACAGCTGAGAATATCGTCTTTTTAACTTGATTGTGTTTAGGGGGAGTATATGAATGTTGAAGTAAGCGTAAGACTGAACAGAGCGTAAGTATGGAGTGAGACTGAAGGAGTGAATTTGTGTGTGTACTGTCCTGTTTGTGGTTGCAGGGGTCGATTTATAGCTCCTGTGTACATGTGTGTGTAGAGGAATACGCGTTGTTTAGGTGAAGTAGGTAACAATATGGAGGAATATGAATAGAGTTTTCTAAAGTTATCAGTGCTAAGAAGAAATGTTCATTGCTCCTTTCCTGTTAGGAAGATGTGTTTAGCGTATAGTTAAAGAAATTATTTTCTTAGCTGTTTTACAATATAATTCTACAGACATATTTACACTTGATTAAACAAGGTAGGATTGATTTATGAGAGTTCAGTTATGACAATATTTATTATATGAGCAAATCTTTTGTGATTTAACATGCCTGTAGTAGGTAATGAGAGATAAAAACCACAAGTTAATAAAAAGACGCTATAACAGAATGAACACCAGTACTGAGACAGCGTTGCTCTTGAAGGCCAACGCTTTTCTAGATCTAAATGAGCATCTCTTCCATGTTGCGGCTCATGAGGGTTTTACTGTCACTATGATTTTATTATTAATTTGGATTTTTTTTGCAGTAACAATGGCTAATCGTTCATTATTTCTGTACCATACATTATGTTTAATTACTCAGTCACCGATAACCTTCTAATGACGTATAGTATAAGCTGTGGGATCTCATATGTAATCTAGTTAGACTAGCACCATATAAAAGGTTGTAGCTAACTGCTCTGGGAGCATTTAGTCCTTGGAGTTTTATAAATTAAAAGTAAGGTGACACCAAGAAGTATAAAAGTTTTAACTCATCACAAAGCACAAATCTTATGATGTGATGGCCAAGTTTTTAGAGGGTGGACTGGTAAGCTACTGGAAGGCTTTTTCCAAATCGCCAAAAGTTCCACTGAGCGGATCATCAAGAATAAGACCCGCGTTAGAAATTTTTCCAGACGAGGAAAATGCACACATTATGGGCAGGTCAGAGAGGCAAGATGTAGTAAGCGAGCCAGTTACCCACACAAACTGGCCAGGACAAGCGGGTGACTAAGACTGACTGGGACAAAAAAGTTTTGAATAATCAGAATGTAATAAGAGCCCATAATTTATGGCGGGACGAGTACCTGTTCGAAGGAAATTGCGAAAACGACCGGTTTTGATTACAGTTAGTACCTTTAGGAAGCAGGTCTAATAGAAGGTTATTGTATTTGCTTTTATTGTTGATAGTGGCATATTTTTTGTATTGCCGATTTTGTCGGAATAATCACTTAGTTTTTTTTTTTATAAAACAATAATTATTTATAATCTTTCTAATTATCACAGGCATGATAAGAACACTATCAGATTGGAAACGTTTATTGAGACAAACTCTTGCTCGGAGACCAAGCTTATTCAAGTATACAGAATACATGATAAGCAAAGATATATGTAGTCGGGAAAGGATGTGACGAGGTGTCGTGAGTTGCGAACCTTATTGTCACGTGAAGGTGGCAGTGTGTTGTGAGGAGCATGTGAACCAGGAGCTCTTTAACTACTAGAAATTTCCCTGATTCTAGGTGATGGTGTCTGGTACGAAGAACATTTTCTTCTGGTAAATAGACACTTAATATAGTGAAGTGTTTATTGGTACATGTTTTCATCCACGTGTGGGATTTATCAAATACTCGATAAAGCCCAATCGTAGGTGAAACGAAGCAGGAGAGGCTTCCTGACATTATTTATGTACCACTTGTCGGCATTACCTCTTTTTTAAGTGCGTCTTCTGTTATGAAGAGAGGTTATTATGAGGTAAAACAGGCTTTTTTTATTATTATTATTATTATTATTATTATTATTATTACTATTATTATTATTATTATACAGTAAAAATAATTGTTGACGAGTTTTTGACGTGACGAAATTTGTCGATATAATTACGCAGACGGGAACGAAATTGGAGAGTAGACTTGCGGCTTTGACTATGGATCTAAGGCAGGGATCCTGCCGTGCCACTCATCAGTTCATGTCATAGAGAAAAGTTAACCATTCCACCTGAGGTGAAATGAATGAGGTTTTTGCGTGAGTGGACTGATATCGTGCTCTCCAGGGAGCTGCTTAATTGACACAGGGATAGGGAGAGCGAAGAAGCGAGTGAGTGGGAGAAGGGCAAACGATGAAAAGAGAAAGCAGGAGAGGAAGTGTGAGAGAATGAGGAGAGGGAATATAAGAGGAATGAAAGAGAGAAGGTTGGATAGGAAGGGAAAAAGAGGGAAGGAAGTTTAAGAGGAAACTTTGTGTGTGGTGTTTACTGCTACCACTTTTCATGCACCTCATTCCATATTTCTTTACCATTAAACATAAAAAATATGGTCAAAGATCCTTCCTCGTCTGGGGTTACTTCTTTCATCTATAATGCTTATTTGCTTATTTCAGTTACTTAATATCAAAGAGCTTCTTTAACCGCGTCTTAACTTCTTACTATCAGTATCACCTGTTCTTAAAATTTTGTATTATGCTTGCTTTCACAACATTCTTATCTAGGTTATTCCCCTTCCTGACAATCCTGAGGCTGAAGAAGTGCTTCGTAAGACGACTGTGGCTTATTTTCGTCTTTAATTTCCATTTATAAATTTCTGTCTCTCCTTTCCGATTTTCAAAACAGTCTGTTAACGCTATGAAGTCGTCCGAGTATCTTGTACGTTATCATGTGTCCCCTGGTTCTTCTTTTCGTTTACGGTTGTCAGGGTTGGCTCTTTAATCTCGCTTCGAAGTTCAGCGTCCTCAGCTCCGAGACCAGTCGTGTTGTCAATCTGTGAACTCACTCTCTCTTTTCCTAACATATAGGATCAAGAATGGATGCCATGTAGGTGCTATATGCTCTTTGGTAGATCTGACAGATTTCGTACATAGGAGTCCAGAATGATTGTTACTGCTTGTAAAATCCATTCTGTTACTGTTTATAAAACCATTCTGACGGTACATATTCTGTCGACAGTATGCTAGATGCTGTGCTTACTGCAAGGTTCTTCTTATTTGAAATGTGCATCCTCCTGACCACACTTTACCCCATCCCCCAGCCTCTACTCCGTCTCTGGTTTTTATTCATCTTTCGAAATTCCGGTGGCATTTGCTAAGCCATTTCTGTAGTTTGTCCACGTCGTCTTTCAGTCTTTCCCTCGTGTTTTTAAGGTTTAAATATCTTCATTAATTTTACACAATCCACAAACAGTGGGTGTTCGTGTGCTTGTGTTCGCTGGCTGGCTAGCGGGCGTGCGTGCCAATTAGTGAAAATGTCTGAAGTGCTGGAACTATAAATGGATGTCGAGCAGAGCTGCGTTTTATAAGTATTTTATCCTCTTTCGTTTGTATATGCTGTTTTTAATTTTTATTTTTGCACACACACACGAGTCTACATAATGTGACAACGCATAATATCAGTTACACTACGCTAAGTGTAAGAACACTTCTGTTCGAAAACAGTTCACTTAACACATATGTTTGCTTTCCTGGAGTTATCGATCCGATGGCTCGATTCCACAGCAGACCTCCAGGGTGATGGCATGATTAGTCAGTCTGTTAGTGATTAAAACACGCAGTCCAGCGTAAGTGATACAGACCAGCTGATCAAGAATGAACTCGAAAAAATATCGCATTCTCTCCTGAAGAAAGCTAATGATCTGTTGGGAATTTCCCTTATATATGAAGGGTATTGAAAAGTCTTGGGTCGTTTAATCTTACATCTAGATAAGTTTCACTTAGAATATTTCAAACCATGTGCGATCTTTCCGCTCTCGATATGAGCAGTTTGGGTGTGTGGAACAAGTCTCTCCAGAATTCTCGCCTGTATATCTTTCTCGCCTGCTTTCCAAGGAGTACAATATAAGTGACTTCAAGTGTTGATATAATTTATACGAATTGTGAAAGATCTCCATGTCGTCAGCTTCGCCTGCATTAAAAGGTGATTCTTAATGTACAGCTACACTCCAATTTAAAGGGTGCAAGATGTTTACGGAAGCGTATTCTTATATTCAACATCAACCATATTTTGAGGTTTAGGCTTTAATATGTACAGAACTGTCCCCTGCACACTATACCATCTTGTCTACTATGTTTATATATATATATATATATATATATATATATATATATATATATATATATATATATATATATATATATATATATATATCGTGCTTTTTAGGCGGAACTTTCGTTTTATCTTATAGAACAACGATATTTTTTGCTAAACAACCATGTTTAAAGTTATTGTTGCAGTAATTCCGCTAGTGCCAGCCTGAATATAAGGAAAATGATATATCTCATAAGTAACTCAGTTGACACTGATTCAAGGTGTGTTGAAGGTAAATTATATTATGTTAATTTTTGTATTGTTAGCGAATTTTGTCAAGGGAATTTCCTTGCAAAATTACGTATATAATTAACGAAAATATAACTATCAATTACAATAGTTTCGTCGTTATCTAAGCAGCACAACATGAACACTTCATACTTGTTTAGGTATTAAATCATGCTATTAAATATTCACTTGTGAATGGTAGTCCTTTATGTGGAACATCAGAGGTAAAAGACAGTATGAAACACATCTCCAGGACAACAACAGATGTATTATGTAAGTCCTTCAGGGATACAGTAGAAATGGGAATCCGTTATGTGGTACATTATTGGTAATATGTGAAATAGACGATATATTTGTACTTGGGCATTAAGTGTTTTAAGGATTAAAACGTCTAATGTAGCTTTTGAATTCTTTCTCAGGTTGCAGTTGGCCACTGTGTAACAGTGACTAATCACCTGTTAACATTCACAGTCGTTACTTACAACGTTGCAATATTGCACTGTATCTTGTTTTTCACTTTATGATAAAAGTGATAAATGCCTACTGAGGCTGTGTGCAGTGTTTGACAGACAACCGCAATTAGGTACACCATTTACAAATTGTTCGCTGACAGGCAAACACTCGTCACAATCGCTCATTTCTCTTTCTCTCTCTCTCTCTCTCTCTCTCTCTCTCTCTCTCTCTCTCTCTCTCTCTCTCTCTCTCTCTCTCTCTCTCTCTCTCTCTCTCTCTCTCTCTCTCTTTTTACCCAAGGTTTGTCAAGAGCTTTATTGACAAGCTATTTACAAGTTAAGGATTCCTAACTTTATTGACAATCTAAGAGCTGTTACCTACATCAGCTCATTTGAAAGCATTTTATTATGAAACATACAAGTAGGGAACTGGATGAAGTTGGAGCCATCTTTGGGCCAACATTTTCATTTGATCAACTGACTTTATCTCGTTGACATCATAATGCTGTACGAATTGTAATCCAGACTCGAGTTATCCTGGGGATAAATGATCTCAGATGAAGTGAAGTTCTGGAGAAGGGTACAGCCAGAATGAAGTTGCTGCTTTCTGCCCGTCTTGTGGCATAGAAGCTTGCTTCTCGCTGTCCTCGAAGTGGATCCAAGTATGATACTTAACAATGTTGGCCTTGTACATAACAGTAAGGCCACCCACATCCCTCCTGTGTTGAAGGCTCTGCTGAAATGACAGATCTATCCAGGATGGGTCCAGGCGAGAAATGAGACGTCTTGCTCTGTTTTCTACTGTCAAGCAGTCGCAGATGAGAGGGGAGGCAGGCAAACCAAGAAAGTGGAGCATACCCAAGGTGTGAGCGTACTTGTGCCTCAAACAGAATCTTGCAACCCCTATTGCCAAGCAGATGCGAGATACGGCGAAGTGCTGTAAGCTTCCTGGCTGCCTTGTTTGCCAGATTTACAACTTAGTTCTTCATGGTCAGTTTGGAGTTAAATTTCTCCCCAAGGATATCAATTTCTTCCCCAGGTACCAACACCCTCCCATTCATACTTACTACTGCACCGGCATTACCATCATGGTGCCTAGAGGCCATCATCATTTGTGTTTTCTCAAGTGCAAACGTTAGTTGCCATCGGTTTCCCCAAGCTGATAAAGCTCTTAGCTGGTGATTGATGTAGCTTAGAGCAGCTGGCATTTCTTCTCTTTGATAAGTGAATGTCAGAGTACAGTCGTCTGCATATGCATGGGATTCTGGGATGAGATGAAGAAGTTCACTTACCCCAGTAGGATGTCTTGCTGATTCTGTTCCATTGAGAACTACCCTTAGTCATCTAACGTGAAGGTAATCACTGAGGAGACATAGCGTAGAGCTTGCAGATCCCAGTACTTGCAGTTTTGCCAAGAGGCCCTGGTGCCACACTCGGTCGAAAGCACCAGCAATGTCCAGTGATACCACACAGCTGACTTTGGATTCATCCAGTGACTGGTGCCATTTAGTGGAGAGGTTTAACAACAGATTAGCAGCAGAGTAACCTTTCCTGAAGCCGTATTGACGGTCACAAAGTAGTCAGTGATAGTCAAAAAACTCTGTCGTTTGTCTTGAGATTATTGTCTCAAGGATCTTGCCAGCGATTGACAGGGGTGACACTGGTCTGTAGTTGCTGATTTCTGCTTTGCTCTTCTTTTTGTGAACAGGGACTACATTTGCTTCTTTCCACAGAGAAGGCCATTTACACTGTACTAGGCAGCGCTGAAAGATGAGAGTTAGAGGTGCTGCTAGCTGGTCTGCACATCTTTTCAACAATCCTGGACTCAACTTGTCTGAGCCCACAGCCTTTTCTTGGTCAAGAGATTTAAGAAGGAAATGCACCTCCTCCTGCCTTATTGTCGCCACTGACAGTTTTGAAACAGTTCTTGCAGCTAGCCAAGGAGGGTCCCTTGCAGGATCAGGAACTTACATTTTGGTAGCAAAGTGTTCGGCAAAGAGGTCCGCTTTCTCTTGATTACTAGTAGAAGTGGTCCCATCCTGTCCTTGACCAGGGACCACCAGGTTTTGGAACCTACTCTACCTGATGCTAGGTTTCTTTTTGTGTCTACCTCCCATTTCTCCCTCTCTCTTATAACTAATTCGGAAATATTAGTGACAGTGTAATATCAACTAAGGTGATTTTACCGTCTCAAGGTTGCGCGACTCAACAACTGTACTATTCTTATGTTTATATCTTGGTGCGTAGAAGCACGATGAACACCAACAGTGAGACTGATAAGAATACCATCTCAGACGAAGGCTGGCGTCAAACAGCATTCATGGCTTCCATTTACGTAATAGGATGTAAAGCTGATAGGCAAAACAAATGTCTGAAAATAAAGATGTAGAAGCGTAAGATTTAATGTGGAACAAAATTTAAAATAGGAGATATGTGTGAAAACAATTGAGAAAATACGTAACAAATTGAAAAAAAAATGTTAGTGTAAGTTGAATAATCACACATGAAATGAATAAAGGGAATTACAGATACTCAAGAAGAAGGGGGCTAAACAAAAAGTCAATCAAGATTTATTTACGGGAATAGAGGAAAAATGAGCTTAAACACGAGAAAAGTTATAGCTGAAAAAAACTCGAGAGGCTATGTAAGGAAATGGCAGAGGAAAAGAGTGATAAAATGACAACTTCTGCCAATCTGTTGATGTTTCCAGGGAATATTAATCCCAGCCTGGTTCCGGACCAGGCCTCGTGGTTGCTGGCCTGGTTAGTAAGGCTGGGAACATAAAAGTCGCAGCTTAGCGGGTCAAGAAGTGACAAAAGCACAAGTTTCAGAAGAAAAAAGTTTGTGGAACGTTTCGCTCTGTGTGGTTTCATCAGACTGTAACTAGCTCTACCCAGAGCGAAACGTAGTTCCAATTAAAGCGTGGCTTGCAATCTGTGTTTTTGTCTTTATACTTGTCTGCAATATGCCATTTCATCTAGCTGGTCTTGAGAAACTGGTGTAGATTCCTCCTGAGGAGAGTTGGCCAGGAACTGTCTTGAATAACTTGTGATGTTTCCTCCTGAAGGGAGAGGTATGAAGAGGAAGATGCAGCAGCGTCTCCACGCCAGAGGTGGAGGAAGAACTCAGTCGTAGCTCAAGAATGATTGATTAAAATCCTAAACTAATTCTTATTTTGTAAGATCGAGAAGGCATGGGCTGGATTTTGTTGGCGCAGGGCAACTGATATCTTGGCTACCTATTGGTGCAGGGTTGTTGACATCATCTGGGCTAGCTGGTAGCACAGGGTATGCGGGAATCAGTTCTGGAATGGGTATGACGTTACGAAACTGGAATTTTACTAACACCATCATTGTTCATCTCAGAGGTGTTGTGGGAAAAACATAAATAATTCTCCATGTCTGAGTAATATTTCAGTAATTTCATTAATATTTTTGGGTTTTGGATAAGGTTCTTTTCTTTGGGTAAAGTTCCTGCTTATCTTTCTTTGTATAAGGCCTTGCTTTTTTTTTCTTTGGGTATTGTCCTTCCTTTTTTCTTTGGGAACGGTCCTGCCTTTTTTTTTTGGGAACGGTCCTGCCCTTTTTCTTTGGGAACGGTCCTGCCTTTTTTTTGGGGGAACGGTCCTGCCCTTTTTCTTTGGGAACGGTCCTGCCTTTTTTTTTTGGGAACGGTCCTGCCCTTTTTTCTTTGGGAACGGTCCTGCCTTTTTTCTTTGGGGACGGTCCTGCCCTTTTTTCTTTGGGAACGGTCCTGCCCTTTTTCTCTAACTTTTTTTCTTTGAGTAACGTCCTACGTTTTTCGTTTGAGCATGGTCTTGCCTTTTTCTTTGAATCTTGTAAAAAGCGAGATTAGTTTGAAAGGCATTTTTTCCTTTGTGATATTATTATAATTCTTCCCTGTTATTTATGCCCGCGTCACGTCCAGGTCTCAGATATTTGTTCCACTTTTTTGTTATAATTTAATATCTTTTTGCGTCACTCTTTTAATCACATCCTTTATTAGATTTCAGTTTCAATACCATCTTTCATTTTATTTTTTATATTTTCGTGTTGGAGATGTAATGAGACAGGAGGGCGAGAAGCCTCCTCAGAAGAGAGAGCGTAGAGAGAAGGCGGAGAGGAGGAGGTAGAAGGTAGAAAGGTGAGAGAGGCTGGTAACAGGTCTCACGGGCCATGCTGAAGGTAACGTCTGAGAAAGACAAGCTACAATTTAGTTATCTCAAATTTTGTGTTGATATACGAGACTGGGGTAGTATAGAGAAAGTAGACAGCGGAATGATCTATTAAGTTGTTGATGGTTCCGGGAATTATCGCCTCCGCGGCTAGGTCCCAGACGAGGCTTCCTGGTTGACGGCCTGATCAGTCACATTGTGTATGCTTGCGGCACCCAGTCCAACGTAAGGACCACAGCCGAATAGGGAATTGTATAGAGGAACTTATCAAGTGCCCTCCTGAAGACATGTAGGGAGTTTTTTTTTTTTTTAATTAAAGAAAAACTAGATATATCAGCATTGTGCTGCTACCTGATTCTCCACGATACCTACGCAGTGGTAACAAAGTTAACTATATTTCCCCTGTCACATTGCATCACGCAGGATGGAAGACTTGAGATGGGAGACTTCACTAGAGCAGTGAGTTTATCGTCAAGTATTCCAGCAAGGGTTCATCAGTTACCGCAGCCTCAAGGGTTTCGTTCCAGCATAGCTGGAATTAATATCATTTGGGAATTGCCATCTGCCAGGATAGCTTATCCCGTACACAGGAGAAATTTATTTTTTTTATAAATATATCTCCATCATCTCAAAGCGAGGGCAAGAAAAAATATTTATAGGAGGAGCGGAGAGATGGAGGGGAGAGAAATATGGATATCCCAGTACAGTAGATCTAACTACATATTTACAGAGGGAGAGGGAGGGAGGGAGGGAAGTAGGAGAAATAGAAAGAATGAGGATCAACATCAATAGAGAGTAACAGGAGTTACAAGAGGAAGCGGCAAAAAGGAGTAATAAGGGAAGGCTGCAACGGGAGATAATTGTAGAGGAGGCCTGGGAGGAAGCGAGGTTACCATTATAATTATTTATCAACTGTTAATAGTAATAAATAGTGATAATAAAAATTTCAAAGTCTCACATATCCCAGACTGTGTCAACACTCGTAAATTCGTTTGATTTTTATTTGCTGTGCACGTAGGAGGGAGCAATGCCTCCTAGCTGTTAAGTGAAGAGAAAGCGATGCCCTGGGTAGATGTTTACTATGAGGCTGGGATTGGAGCACATCGATATGGGCTAAACTCTTCAGTTCAGTGGGTAATTTTGTGTGGCACACTCTTAAATAATTTATTTTAATCCATGTACATGCAGTCTACCACCTCTCTCTTACTTGCTGTCTGTTACACTATCACTGCACGTTCGTGAGACAAAATTTATCGTCTCTAAATCCTTGCTGGCTGTCGTTTATGGAACCACTTCTCTCCAGTTGCTTCACCTTTTTTTTTTTATATTCTCTTTTACCTTAATATGTCAGATATTGGCATGTAGTTCAGTGTTAACTACACTCTTACTCTAATACTGAAACTACATTAGTTGTATTCCACGGTTTGTACAATTTTCCAGTTTTCCATTGATTTTAGGTAGTAGCTGGAACACAAGTGACGCTTTATGAGACCTCAGTATCTTTGATGTACTTATTTTCACTCAGTAATTGCTGTGTGTAGGGAGTCTAACCTAAATTTGTCTTTCTTTTCGACTCTGGTTCTTTCTGACTCCACAAAAAATGTCACTAGGAGCGTCACCTTGGTTCCTCATGGGTTTCCTTGTTGGCCCTCATGAGCTGCTGCTTTTCCCTTTTCAATTTCATTAAATACTCTTTACACTTTTTTCCTTCTGATATGATTGTGTAGCAGTTATGATTTAGCGTTAGCCTCTTGTCATTTTCATATTGTCTCTTTGAGTTTTTAACACATGCATGTTAGTTTCTAGCTCCTCTGCTCTTTTCACTGCTTTCTGTTGTCCACCTTTTTCAGTACGTTTTTTTTTTGTGTGCTAGCTCCAGAGCCAACACTCACTACAATCCTCTTTGGAGTGTGTGTGTGTGTGTGTGTGTGTGTGTGTGTTAGACTGTGCGAGACTGTGTGTGTGCATTTAAGACTTGTGTTTACCTCAGCATATATATTGTATATAAATGTGTCAGATTCGTAAACACTTGTGTTAGGTAGTAAAGGTGTCATTCCTGCTGTGCGGGAGTACCACAGCCTTTATTTAGACGTCTTTTATCATAAACAGGTATGAAGAAGCGTTGTAATGTGAAACAATGCTGGCGACATCGTGAGATTTTTTTTTTACGAGTGTTGGAATGGCTCGTTCTTGTCAGCGGTACCGGACCAACTTGCGGGCGGGTAAGAAGGGTGGAGCAGGGAAAGAAGGTTTTTGAATCCCACTGATAAGGTAAAATGGATTCCGAGTGCCCTCTGGCTCTGGTTTTGATGTCTCCAGCTGATTGCAAATTCGTGTTTTAGTGTGTGTACCAGAAGCAGCTTGTCCGCACCCACCATCCTCACCCACCCACTCTCTCTCTCTCCATGCCACTTCCTCATCAGTATCACTTTCACGTACTGTCTCATTTCGTTTGTCACGCTCCCATCACTCTCACTTCCACATTCCTCTCTCTGACTTTCGCACTCCAGTCTCTTCAGTTGTACAAATCCTCCCAGGTATCACTTTCACGCAACCTTATCACGTTTAATTTCATGCACTCATTTTTTCGCTTTCACACGTCCCCCCATCTCATTCACAACTCATTTTCTTTCGCATTGCATCTCACTCTCGCCACGTGCGTCATAATTTACCCCAGAAAAATCCTAGAGGGACTGGTTCTAAACCTCCGCACCGATGTCACTCCCTATGAAAACAAGAGACTTGGCAGGCGGAGCAGAATACCTCCGATAAAAGACAGAGACGCAACGAATAACCTAAGATAAAACTCATTAGTGCCAGAGGTTCCCGACTTTTGAACGCCCTTCCTTGGCAGGGTTAAATTCGAGAAGCCAGTTGCTGGACCAGGTGTCCAGCCTGTCCAGGTCTCTTTGAAGTCCTGCCTGATCCTCATCTGATTTAATTCTCGTTAACTTCACATCATCTGCAAACAGGGACACTTCTGAGTCAATCCCCTCCATCATGTCATTCACATATACCAAAAATAGCACTGGTCCTAGGACCGACCCCTGTGCGACCCCGCTCGTCACAGGTGTCCACTGTGATACCTCATCACGTACCATGACTCGTTATTGCCTCCCTGTCGTGTATTCTCTGATCCATTGCAGTGCCCTTCCCGTTATACGCGCCTGATCCTCTAGTTTCTGCACTAATATCTTGTGAGGAACTGTGTCGAAGGCCTTCTTGCAATCCAAGAAAATGCAATCAACCCACCCCTCTCTCTCGTATCTTACATCTGTTACTTTATCATAAAACTCCAGAAGATTTGTGACACAAAATTTGCCTTCCATGAATCCGTGCTGGTTGTCGTTTATACTCTTGTTCCGTTCCAGGTGCTCCACCACTCTCCTCGTGATAATCTTCTCCGTGACTTTGCATTCTATACACGTCAGTGACACTGGTCTATAGTTTAGTGCCTCTTTTCTGTCTCATTTTTTAAAAATGGGAACTACATTTGCCTTTTTCCATACCTCAGGTAGTTTCTCAGGGATGTGTTGAAGATTGTGGTTAATGGCACACACACCGTTTCTGCTCCCTCTCTAAGGACCCACGGGGAGATGTCCGGTCCCATTGCCTTTGAGGTATCAAGGTCACTTAGAAGGTTCTTCACCTCCTCCTTGGTTGTGTGTGTTTTATCCAACACTTGTTGGTGTTCCCCTCTCTCCTGTCTTCCCAGATTCCTTCTTGTCTCCACTGTAAATACTTCCTTAAATCCCGTGTTGAGCTCCTCACATATACCTTTTGATCGTTTCTTGTGAGTTCCCCACCTTCTTTCCTCAGCCTGCTCACCTGGTCTTTGACTGTGTGTGTGTGTGTGTGTGTGTGTGTGTGTGTACTCACCTATTTGTACTCACCTATTTGTGGTTGCAGGGGTCGAGTCCTAGCTCCTGGCCCCGCCTCTTCACCGGTTGCTACTAGACCCTCTCTCTCCCCGCTCCATGAGCTTTATCAAACCTCGTCTTAAAACTGTGTATGGTTCCTGCCTCCACTACGTGTGTGTGTGTGTGTGTGCGTGTGTGAATGAGCTTGCTATATATGTCTGTGTAAAACGTGATTGTGATATTACATTTATTAAGGAAACGCTTCGACCGTTAGGGACCTTATCAATCCAGTACAGAAGACTGAAGTAAAAGTATATATAGTAAGTAAGCGCCGGTGAAGTGCTGCATGAGAAAGACGAATCTGGTGGTGGTGGTAGTAGTAGCAGTAGTGATATTTACAGAACATTTTGACCGTGTAGATCACTCAGCGGTGTTATCAATAAAGAAATAATATACAGCACAGGTTGGGTAGGGTGAGTCTGGCAAGAACATTCGAAATCATACAATGCCAGAATATTGCAGTTCTGGTACTGGTCACTTTTTGAAGATCGTGAGATAGTTGAGGACTTCCATTATATAGTTCAGGTGTTTCTTATATCGTCTCCTTGACATACGTATCGGGTTTTTCTGATCTTTTATTGCAAAGTTTTAGGAGTCTTTCGATGTATAGTTTGTTGCATCCACCACATAGTATGGAGTAGACGCCAGCTGTAGTTTCATAATAACTAAATTATTAATGGTGCAGGATGTGATGTTGGCTGTCCTGGTTTTACTCTTCACAGGTTGTGTGTTCGTGAATGTTTTATGAGTGTGCGGATGTATATTCATGCATGTGAACTCGCTGTTGTTCGCACTGGTTTGTGCTTACACGGGTCGACTATACTCACGTCCCTAATTCTTGCCTCTCAGTCGACTGACGTTGTTGCTTCATAGCCACTTTGGCTCTGTCATATTTGCTTTTGAAACTAATTTTATTTTCCTTCACCTCGTTCGATTTACTCTAATGTTTTATCACCCATCACATTAAAGAAGTACTTCCTAACTTCACTCAGGCTGTCAGCGTGATCCAAATGTCATACCGCCGACAATGCTGAAGGCAAGACACATTACAGAGCAAGGTTTTATTTCGAAAAGTGTTTTATTATGGTCCATTCCATGATATACGAGTCCTCCTTGCTGAAGAACTTCCCAGATTTAGTCAACTCTTGAATAAATCTGTGATCATTGATCTCATTAAAATTTTCGTTGCTTATTACAAGCTTGAGCTTAATATTTGTTTTTATATTTAAAATATATGGCATGACTATGTGAAATCTCCACCCTCCTGTGTTGAGTCATTTGTGTAGATAATGTATTATGTTTATTAACAACAAATGAACGTTTACAGCTGATTTTTTTTGTGTGTGTGGGTACGCCCCTTAGGGTTGATCTTTCGGTTTCAATGTATACAGGAAGTCGACCTATGAATGTTCATATATTTCCTACTAATTTCATAAAAATATAAAATCAGCTGCTTTTTACGAAGTAGCTTCAGACTAGTGCCAAAGAGTGCTTATTGTCAGGGTCTATACAGATAAAAAAAAAGACGTACTTGGGAAACGACCCGAGGAAAAATATGTATAGGAATATGTTTTTATTTCCCATAGAGTTTGAAGTCTTGTAAAGTGAAAGTTGAGTTTACTGAAAGGTCTCTGAAAAAAATGTTAATAATCAAACTGCTTAGGTTAATGTTTGTGCTACATATATTATGGTAAAGGTAATTATTGCCCAGACATTCATATTGGACAAACTGGGAAGCACCTGGAAGCTAGTTTCAAACAACATAAATATTTCTCAAAAAATGGTCTGTCTACTGTGTTTTCTCATACTGAATTTATGAGTCATTCGGAAAGATGTTTAGAATCTGTTTATTCTAAATCTTTTGTTGAACGTAACGTTATTAATTGCTCATACTGAGAATGAATCAAAACATGTCATGAATTTGTGAATTGTCATATTCAAGTTGGATAATGTTATGATAAAGTAGCTTACAGGCGCAGCAAGGATACTTCGGTGGCAGTACGGAAAATTAGCATCTCATTGTACGTAAGCACTTCAGTAGAAAGGTCTTACTTAATACCCATTCATTAAGCAATTAATGCTTCTCTGTCATTTCATGTTTTTTAATTACGTAAACACTTCACATTTTTGACTTTTAACCCTAAATGTGTACAATGTTTTTTTCTTTTCAAATGCGTATGGCGCATAACGAAAAAACGTACTTAAGCATTCAAGTGAATTTTTATGATCACGGTTAAGTTATCCTGTAAACAGCTAGTTATTGGGAATGAGGTAGTGTCACCTTCGGAACCACAACATTACCCCTTTCCCTACCTACGTATCTTTGCAGGTAACCTACATCCACTTTCAAAACTCATGTTCAACAAACCACTTTGTCTGAATCCCTTTTCAAAAATTTCCATGCTCAGATTCCAACATACTTAAGGTGTATTTAAGCACAAACTTACCTTTGAAATACCTTTGACGTGTTTCTTGAGTTTTCCTACTCCCTGAGCCCAGCCCTGAGCCAAGCTTGTCACGCAGTGGTTACTCAGCTAATTTGAAACAGCTAGTAATCGTTGTTCTTTGCATTTTATTCATACTTACCTCTGACATAGCTGTGGCCGGGTTTGAGGGTTCTGTACTCAGTTCGTCTGCACTTCTGCTCATCTGAAGCACTTCTTGTCTGCACCTCTGCTTGTCTGAAGCACTTCTTGTCTGCACCTCTGCTTGTCTGAAGCACTTCTTGTCTGCACCTCTGCTTGTCTGAAGCACTTCTTGTCTGCACCTCTGCTCGTTTGAAGCACTTCTCGTCCGCACCTCTGTTCGTCTGAAGCACTTCTCATCTGCATCTCTGTTCGTCTGAAGCACCTCTCATCTGCACCTATCTTCGTCTGAAGCACTTCTCGTGTGCACCTCTGCTCGTCTGAAGCACTTATCGTGTGCACCTCTGCTCGTCTGAAGCACTTATCGTGTGCACCTCTGCTCGTTTGAAGCACTTCTCGTGTGCACCTCTGTTCCTCTCAAACTCTAGTCGTTCGCATTAGTACTTGTCAGAATTTCCGCTTATCTGGATCTCTGCTCGTCTGCTTCCCTGCTCGTCTGCTTCTGTATCTGTGCTCGTATGAGTGTCAGTGAATATAAACCTGCTCAGGGGTGGAGAGACAGCCGAATCACGAGGACATGTTTAATGGAAACGATTCGGTCCTGGGACCTTGGTCACTCCACACTGGTCACACTTGGGATGACCAAGGTCAAGGTAAAAGGATTAAAACGTTTCCAGTCAACATGTCCCAGTGACTGTGTTTTTTTCTACTGCGGTACTACTTGGTTTTACATACCTTTATATCCATAATGGTATGAACCATCATGTCTCTTCAACTCTCATTTTTTTGTCTTCTTATTCCCTGTCGTATTTTCACCTGTGGCGAAGTCTTCGTTTCGTGACCTTATTTAATTGAGGTCACCTGCGAGACATGTAACCGTGTTCCGTGGCTCATTTGGCAACGCTCTCGCCTCACACGCTGAGTATCCGTGGTTCAGTCCTCGGCATGGGTGGAAACGATATACATGTTTCCTTACACCTGCTGTTCCAGTTCACCTAGCAGTAAGTAGGTACTTGGGTGTTAGTCAGCTGGTGTGGGTCGCATCCTGGGGGACAGGATTGAAGGACCCCAGTGGAAATAAGACTTTCTTGGATTATCCTGGGTGGCTAAACCTCAAGTTAAAAATCCGAACAAATCTTTTTTTTTTTTTTTATCTTAACCTCGCCCCGCTGCCCACTGGATCGTTACGTCTAGTATCCGCTGTATTTTTGCCTTGGAAATGCCTTGCCGGTATTAGCAGAGCATGTTAGACGAGTCATTTATATTTGCCGTAGGCGAAAAAAAAACAATAAATAGTACCGGCTTATATATACTGATGATGGGGAAATAAATTATGATGATTGTTACTTTCTCACATATTATTCTAACTTAAATATTATTGTGGATTTCTAATAAATTACAGATTGATCGATTTAAGTAATAAATTTTGCACACTAATCACCATATACTTTACAATTAAAGTTTAAGTGTCTGGGACATCAGGTTATAAATCTTCTACACTTGGCTTCTGCAACACGCTTGAACAGTAAGCTTTATTTTTGCTGCTGCTGTTACACAGTTTGTGGTGCAAGTCTATTGCCCAGAGCTCATTAATTTTATACTCGCCAGTTTCTGTTTCTCTCGGTGAGTTCGTGTTCAAAACCTAAACTTCGGTGGTTACAGTAGAAAAGACCAGCCGGCATGGTGTTATTTTTTCATAATAAATTGGTCACAATAGCTGCAGATTGATATTGATAACACTGAAGTGTTTGTTAGCCGCAAAATATTAATATTTCAACTTTTGAAAGTGCTCACTAGCCACATGGTTCTATTGTTTTGTTAGTTGTATAACTCAGGGGAAGGTTCCGCTGCTGCAGCTGCATACTTCATCATAATCCTCACATACTTCACACACATTGTTGTGATACACATTTCATTTAGATACATGTATGCCTTTCTTAAGCTTACCAGATGCACGTATATTGTTGCTATTATTTAACTGATGTCCTCCGTGATATGCTTGGTGTTATGCTTACCCCTGGTCACTTTTACTTGTATGATATTATAGCTTTTTCCAAATTAATTCTCTATTCTGTTTCCTAACTTAGTTCTTCCTCCCCGACTTGCATAGTTGGAGTTGAAGTTCAGTAGCCACCTGCCTGACCAGTCATACAGGCTGTCCAGGTCCTCTTATAGCCTTTTCCTGTCTTCTTTGGAATTTATCCTCCTTAGTTTTTACACCGTCTGCAAATTAGGATACTTAGAACTCCGTCGAGTCAAGTATGTGCGTTACTTCCATTAAGAAGAGTATTTGTCCTAGGACGGATCCATTTGGGACACCATTTCAATCTCATCCATCCCGATGCCTTTTTCTAACTCTCCCCTTTCCAATAATCTTTGATCCAGTGAAACGTCTCCGTTAATTTTAACTTTTTTTTCTGGTTTTTGTATTAGTCAAGTAAGGATAGCAAGAAAAGCGCTTCATTTTGTCTGTGTGTGATTGGGCTTGCTCAAGTTTCTCCTAAATGTCTGTTGTGATGGTCAGTATATGAACCTCTCAGCGCTCGTCATCTGCCTACAATATTTAAACAAGGTATATGCACCGGGAGATACATATCTCTCATTGAGTGTATATACTCTGGGCATTTATTTTAATCCCTATATTAGGGGGTTAGTCTCGATTAATGATGTACAAGTGAAATAGAACCTTAATGACACTTTTGCAGTCAACAGGCTTTAAACCCAACACTCAACCGACAGCTGTATGAGCCTTTCCCCAGAAGAACTGTCGACAGGCACGATTCGCTGAACTTAGCAATACATCTTCATCAAAGGAAGTG